>NC_092580.1:22884166-23200000 GCF_037975245.1 Apostichopus japonicus
AAGTATCTGGGTTGATTAATTAAAATTTTAATCACATAATGGAATGGATATTATCTAACATTTAGGTCTGCAGTGAGGAGCCAATGTCATCACCAAATAAGTCTGAAAGAAGCATTCCAGAGATTAAGCATACTTCAAAGGTAAAATCTGAAACTTGCAATTACCTAATAGAAACAGTTTACTATAGCACTGATATTTTCCTTCTTTGTTGGATAATGGACTTATCATAACAAAAATTCTGCCTAGAGGCCCCCCTAAATGTTCCATCTAACTAATACTTTGCAAACCAACTCAACTTTACAGCCCTTTAGAAGGTTCAGGCACAAGGAAGACACCACATGAAAAAAAATGGCATTTGCTCTGTCTAGAAGGGAAGGAATTTGAAAATATCTTTTCAGAGATTCTCCAAACCACAAACTCAGTTTAATAAAAATATTTAAAAAAATAATATAAATATAAAAATATACTGATTTGAAATGGCTTTACCTGTGTGCTCAGCGATTCTCTCCAGACATTTCCTCAGTTTGCTCTCAACCACCGTGAGGGAGGCAAAGTGGGACAACCTCTGTTACAAAGGAAGACAAAATAACATCATGGATAAAAATATTATTTTAAACGTACATCAATAGGTAATGAAGCCCAAACAGGAATATAGAAGAGCCGGAGACTGTATTTACTAACACAAAATATTTAAAAAAAAATATGAAGTAAGCAGACTTTATGAGAATTGTTAATGTTAAGATGTAGAACTACATGTTGAGTACATTCTAAGAAACATTGTGTACCACTGATTCCCCAACATCAGAGCATTTGATCTATTAATCTGTGACATTCTTGCTGAGCTATTTGGTAAGATTTGACATGTGATACAACTTTGAATACAGGCTGTTTGTAATGAGCTAATAAAATTCATTATGATGATAACATTCCTTAATACCACTTTCTCCAAGTAATAGTTACCTTTCTAGCTAGTATTTCATCTTTGATTTGATGGTGAAGGCTGACATCCAGGTGATTATCAATATCATACAATGACTGAAGAATCCTAAGGATATATAAGGTAAATGGTGTAAAATGAACGAAGCAGAAGAGGGATTAGCATGTGATGAATATGCATGAGTAACTAATTTGCACAAATAGGAGAGAAAAATGAAATGCTCTTGGTATGAGTTAAACAATGAAATTTACTGATAATGGATTGGCTAAAGAAATTTAGATTGAAGAAAAAATTAATGAATGACCAGGATGAAACATGGAGATATCTTGATCATCACTTTATTTCCCTTTCTACTGTTTGAAACTACCTAACGATGACAAACAGTATTTTCAATTTGAAATTTTAATGTAAAATGTATAAATGAAGAAGGTCAGTTGAGCACCAAGTGAACACCAAAATTAACAATTTATTATTTTTATTAATTTTGAAAAGCTTTTGTCTGACATAGCTTGTACCAAATTTGGGGTTCATGGAGATGAGAATTTTACTTTACTTTGAAGAAGAGATCAACTTGCGACGACAAACTTTAGGAGCTCAGTCTACAGACATGAGACTTCGGATCTTACCTATCTTGGCTGTTAATCAGTTGGCAGGCTTCCGTGTCGAGCTGCTTCCTCTCAACCAACGTCGGAACCGAGCATCTCAAGGTGGGGGTCAAAGGTCGTCGTGCAACTTCTGCGACCAACGCCCTAGATCTGATCGGTCTATCTAAGCCTTTCAGATGTATATCTAGGTAAAGCAGATGTTTGGTGCGGGGGGCAAGGCTTGTGAACTCTACAGACTGGCAATGAGGATTCAGGAACGGTGTGGCTTTGTTAAGAGATGGATTCTTTGCCTCGGGAAGAGTCGAATCCGTGGTATCTGGAGCACAACGATCTACCATGCAGAGTACCTACAGACAAAAATTGAGAGAAACATGGATGAATTTACTTAAAGCAGCATACAAGGTTTTTACTTCCTATCACACTGTACATTATGACACGAGGACATATTCTACGCAAATTTAAAGAAAAAATCAGGGCTTCATTCCTCTTCACATATCACTCTTCAAAGATGCAAGTTCAACAATATTGCATCAAACAAAACCTACTATAGTGCGCACTTTAAGGACGGTAAGGGAGATTGAATTTGGTTGAAATAGCTTAGACATTCAAACAACCATATCTGGAGTTACTGAGACAGGGTTTCAACTAGAAGCAAACAATATTTTTCTCTTCCATGATAAAAGTGGCATATTTTCTGCCATCAGAATAACCCTTTAACATATAAGCATTCTTTGATTAGTTAATTTTACCTTCAGTTTTGAAACAATAGCTCCACCTGTGGTGACAGGCTCCTCCCATTTGACTCCAATGGAATTAACCTTGGATGTTGATGCCCTCCGGAGGTCAGGGGTCACAACCCCTGGCCACATGATTGATACTGGGTCAGATTCTTTACTGCTGAATTCTTGGATACAGCATAAGGCCTGAAGATAGAAAATTACATGAAAAAAATACAGAGCAATATTGTCTTGAAATTATCAATGAAAGGGATAATCACTACATTTATGCTTTTAAGCTTTATAAACAAACAGATTTCACTCTACATCCTAAGGAAGATGGGTTGCTTTAGTTAAAGCAGTGGTAGTAGAAGTAAATTGAGTAGACATGCAGGTCACATCAAAAGGATGATAATTTTAATAGGTAGCAAGAGACATTTAAAACCTACGATATGGTCTTAACTTGAAACCGTTATCGATCACATAAAAATTTAAATGTAAAATTAAATGTATAACCACATACACGCAGCCTTCACAAAAAAAGAATTAAATGAAATCTACGGTATGAATTCCGTATTCTGATACTTTCATAGTTCATACCTTTAATATAAATGTATACTTTTGACACATTTTCCCATTCCTGAGGGTGTAAGAGAGAGTATCGACTGGAAGGCTCAGCCTCTCCTGTTGGTTTATCGTCTCCTGGTTTATCGTCAGTAAATATCCATTGAGTCTGGCGCCACCAAACTGCTCAGGCTTCTGCCAAGTTATGGTGCACCCTTCAAAATTAGATTCCCTGTCAGAGGAAGAATAAGTGACGGTGAAGTGAAATATTCGTCTATTTTATTTGGACTTTCCAGATGGTCGACAAGAACAAATCGATGAAAAGCGGCATTGTTCTAGGCTGCAAAACTCTGAAAAGTTTGTGCCTCAACTCAACCTTGGTCTCCAGCCACACCTATCCCATCACTCTCTTTTGTCCTCTTGCTTTTTCTCATAACTTAAATCTCTCCGCACCAGTAGTCACATAAGGCCATATATGTTTTTTCTGATAGGATAAGTAACATATGGTTCTCTTCTAATGTTTTCATATTTTATTGTTTTGCTTGAATCTGAGTTTGTGAGTTTTAATTTTCTTTGCTTGATATTAGAATATGCTATTTTGTTTTTACAAGACCAATAAACATACAATGAAATCTAACTGGTTACAATTACATAAATGTTGTTACCTCATGAAACTATTTATGGTTATAGTGGCTGTTTTATATCATCTCTACAGAGCTGAAGTATTTATCCAGGATATTTAATTTCTCTATCAATAAAGCTCACCACACAAGCCAGACAATGGTTTGGGGATAAATCAAAGGGCCTTTGGCTTATCAGTTAAAACCATATTTTTGTCATTCAGGTACATACCAAACTCTTAAATTGTTATACAGTTGAACAACTTGGTAGCAAGAACCACAGCTTAATAATGATTGGAAAATTTTATACCAAATATGAGCATCTCGTAACTGCTGCACAGCACACACACAAAAAAAACATACAAGCCATGGTTAAGTACTCATTTCAAGAAATTTACGTTAAAGTAAGACATGGGGGCACAGAACACTAGGAATTATAGTAAATTACGAAATGTTGAACATTTTTTCAGAGATATTTTAACAAGACTGAAGAGCATAAAATAGTATACAAATAATGAATGGTTATGAGTGCAATAGTGCAATATTTCATGAGTTGAAGATGGAATGTTCCATTCAACAAGGTGCAGCCGAGTTGAATGGAACAAATTACATCTTTCAACGAATGAAATATTTCCACTATTGCACGAATGGAAACCATTCATTATTTGTTTTATACAACATATTATATTAAGATGGGTAAAATGCACTAATGCAACAGATTGTTTTGAACAGACAGGTTTTGCTGCTCTCTAATTACCATTGAAGAAAGTGCTACCAAAAAAGTATAACCCATGGTTCTATTTCATAGAGTGGAATAGAGCGGATTTTGCATGCAATCAACAAGCAATTGACCAATCAAATGACCAGAATACAATTAGGTGTTGTATAAAAGATAATATCTCACTGCATAACGATAACTGGTGTTGCTATAGGAGCACTGGTTTGAACAGTCAGCTGTTGAGAGCGGCATATTGTATCTCCTTGTCGATTGAGTCCATAAATCACTAGAAAAATGGATGTTCCTGCTACACAGTTCCTGATAGTAAATTGTGTTGCATCTCCTTTAAGAAGAACATCAAGTTCCTGAGACAGCAAAGAGAGAACTAAACCTTTAAGAGCTGTTAAGTTGTGGATTCACACTGTCTGCTTGTTTTCAAAAACAAAGTCATGATTACTCTGTTATCTGTGCACATAGAAAATACAGAGTAAAGTTAAATGTCACCCAAATCTCATCACTGTCAACCATTATCATATAGTTTTCACAAGACAATGCATATTGCATACATCTTATACTAAACAGTCATCAACACTGACCCCCTACCCACCCCTCCCCCCACATCCCTCCCCATGCAGTGGAATATCAAATAATCATCCACTAACTTCAACAGACATTTTCCTGTCACCCTCAAAGCATTTTCCTTGTCAATGTGTAAATCTTATTCTAAGTTTAACACTCATCAATTAATCTCTGATGAAGGTTTCGTGGTTGAGAACCTCCTGGGATACTTTTGTTTTGCAATGTTTAGCATCTCACATAAGTCACATTGAGTGATATACTGATGTCATTAAGTGCAACATAATTGTCTGCTACTGGGAGACTTTGGCATGTCAAGTGATTTATTGAATACAAAACCTTGTGTACATATAAATACCTTTGGTTTGGCAACACTACTCCAGCAGACTTTGAACTGATACACATCTGAAGAACTTCCTGAAGAAAAGAAAATGTAATTGATTTATGTATTAATAATTATGAAGCAGAAAAGTATGATCACATTAGTGCTTACTTTAATTTCTCTGCCTTTTTTGTTTGTTTGTAATTTTACTTTCTGTTTGAAATCCATTGGCATAATCCCAAAAGACCACAGGTAATAAATCTACATCTGAAGAAATTAAAATAACTGAGCTGATATGAAATACTCAATAACTTACTGTAAGACTTGTTGTTACTTACAACTTTTAGTTGTTGTATATAAAACAAAGTCTCATGTAACCACAGCTACATCTCAGCAAACTTTTAACAATCTGTTGACTTTTGCATACTTTCAAACTGCACCAAAGAAACTACATGCTTTCAATTTATGGATCACACCCTCCCCCTCACCCTCCCCCCCCCCGAATAAAAAAGAATTAAACACAAGAACATTGGCCTATTGTTTATCAATAACACCCACCTGGATATGGAATGGTCCATGATACAGTCACACAATGGTTTGTTACCCTATCAACAACAACTGAGACTGTTTCAGGCATCAGCTTTCCTCTTGTGTGACTCTTCCAGATGTGAGATTTTGTTGTTCCTCGGGCTGAATTATCGATTATCTCAAAAAGGGATGGATTCTTTTGAGTAGCCTCTGGTGTCTGAATTATGACTGGTTCCTGCAGTCTCGAATGTGAACTGATGGCATCATCTGCCACAGCAGCTACATTTAACACATAAGTTCTGTCAAGAAAACAAAATATGATTCTTTGACTAACTTCAGTGGCACTGTCTTGTAGAAGAGCAGATGGTTTCCAGTTGAGTAACTCTCAATCCTTTTGTTGACTTCATAATTAGAGTATGAACTTATTCATTATAATATGGCATAAATAAGTTAGTGACATATTTTTATATATCATCAATTGTATGTCATATAGTGGCATTAGGCAAGAGCCCAAATTTGAGCAAAGGAAATCCTAACTTATTGAAGCTACCATAAAGTAGAGTAACTGCATATTTACTACTTAAAGTATTTCAAGTAGAGTAACTGCATATTTACACTGTTACAGCTCTATAAGTCACTGTGATGATTTTATGGTCTGGCATATATATTGTAATGCTGTTACTGTAAAGTTGTGGAGCAATGAGAGTTCTGTGTGGACAGTGTGGAACCATTGTGGTAGTTTAAATCCCCTTGGAATTATTAAGGGGTTATCTCTCCTGGCATTAAGTAAACCAGTTGTAATTGTTGGCAGATTATGGCTTTTGTGGCTGCTCCTATGGATTGGCATGTGTTATCAGGCTTATCCTGGGATTGTGATGTAACACATGTGATATTTTCTAGGGATACTCATGTGATCACATTCATCTCTGTAAAGGAGTACAATTGCTTGGGGATGGTATAGGAATGCACTGTAGTATTTGTGTATTATGTCTTAAGCTAAGTTGTAGTTGTAGTTGTTAAGGGATTTATATGAATCTGACTAGTCGGCGCTACTAACAGAGGAAAGTGTTACAATATATATACTAGAGGAAAATATAGGTAAAAGGGAACTTTTTTCTTACTTGAGTGGTTGGCAAGGCATTATTGCTTGGAATGTTTCTGAGGTTAAAACGTTACCAACCGGTTTGTTGTTCATGTAAACCTAACCAGGAATAAAAAGAATGGAAGAAAGGAAGGTATTGAAGTCATTCAGATTAATTCAAACTACTTTCTGCTGAGCTACAAGGATTTTATATATATTTTGAAAGAAAAATGATGCATAATGAACCTTGAATGTGTACACAAAAAGGATAATTTTGATTGGAAATTATTTCTTTTTAAAAACACAGTCATTAATTTTTGATTAACTTATTTTTAATACACACATTCCATTTTGGATGAACTGCTAACTCCATAAATATTAAGCCAAAATAGAACAATAGAAAACAGTCATCAGCAACAAATTTGACTGATTATATATGAAGATAGATTACAAAATTACAAAGCACAAATTAAAAATGAAATTGTGAGGCCTAACTGACATATTTTTACTTCATTTAAAGTAGGCAGTAATATAAAGGTAGTAAGGAATAGGTATTGCTTTAGTACCAGTGAATATGCAAAAAGCTATTTTTCATTGTTCATTGATCATATAACATATAAAGTCACAGTTTATCATTGTACTGTGACTGCTTTTCCCTTCCCACCTTACCCCACCACTTTTTAATATGCCGGAGATGAGAATACTGGAAAGCTATGTTCACACATTAACATTGCCTTTTATGGGGTAGCTTTAGGATATATGCATATCTCTTTACATGGGGTGGGTAATGCAGGGAAAACATTTTTAATAGAAGTTGGGTCGTCCAAGAAGACCAACTTTTAGTTTGGACAACCAAACTCATCAGTGGAGGATAGCCTGCCGGTGATCAATTTTTTACATCACATTCAGATTGCATTGTAACTAAATTCCCCCGAGTAGCTACAATGATAAATTGGTCTCATCCCCAAAGCTTGGTGTTATATTCACCAAACCTACACATCTCTCATACAGTGCACATATTGCTGTTCTATGCACCAAACCTACACATTTCTCCTACAATGCACATATTGGTGTTCTATTCACCAAACCTATACATCTCTCATACACTGTAAATATTACTGTTTTATTCACCAAACCTACACATAACTCCTACAGTGTACATATTGGTCATTCATTTTTTTTTAAACCAACTTTGCTATTCCGACACCTAAACCCTGGTTGTCCAGGGGGACTACCAGATAGAATTATCCTTAAAAATTTGTGCTGCAAGAATAGTCGGCCACGGAATTTAATGAGGTTAAGAATCTCTGACAATAGCTCACCTGGAAGCCGGCTACCTTGACGTCTCCATGTAATCTGGGCTCAGACCACTCCAGCTGGATATGTTTGGAAGTGACCTCCTTGCAGGTCAGTGTAGGGGGATCGGGAGGACCGGGGATGAGTATCTGAATACTCGGAGAGCTGAGGTCTTCCCAGACTCCATCCTCCTTAATAGCGCTCACACTCACATCCACTACACAGCTGAAAAGAAGAAAATGATAAAAGCCATAATTCAAAAATGCATTGTGGTTTTGATGATGTAACATGAGCAGTTTTCTTCATGAATCTGACATAATGTATAGTGAGGGTGTACATGTTTACAAGGGTTTATATTTTTAGGCTTCTTTAACTCAATGTGGTACTTCTACACACTAAATTAGAGAATGATAAAAATAAAAAAAAACTACTGCATTACAACTTAAATCCATTTGTACAAGATTGTTATTGTCTCTTGATTAAAAATATCTGCACCTTTTTTTACAGTAATAATTTATTATATGGCCTTTCAGAGGTTAGTGGAATAAAAATTTTTTCGTAAAATGAGTCCCACACAATTTGAACAATGGTATCAATGGTCACTTCAGGGCCATTTAAAGAATACCAGAATGCTGTTTGGTTGGTTGGAGCTTGCATTTTTCTTTGACCAATGACATATGAAAAACAAAGAAACTTTGTCATTTTTTCATTTACTTCTGGATCACTTGCTCAGATTAGTATATAAATTTAACATGGTTTATTTGGCCCAGAATCTCACTGATTCAAATGATGTTATCCTCACAACTTTGTAATAAGAGGAATACCTGTGGATGGAACTTTACAGACCTTCACTACAGTTTGAAGAAGACAGCAGTCTCATAAAACAAAAATAGTCAGTTTGTCATCTTTCTTGGTCATTTAATGAGGCTCAATGCTATAGCTTTAAATGCTTACATATAATAAGCCACATCTATTGTCACCTTATTTACCTATCATGATAAACTGGAATGAGGCATGAACTAGCATTGCTGTGTACTCTGGTATTATTTTCTCTTCCATCCTTGTTGCACATCCAGGAGATATCATATCCCATGATGCCTTGCTCTTCTGCCACTCCGAAATCCGGTAATCGCCAAAGGACCTTTAAAGTCCCATTGGCTGTTTCTCCATCTTTTGAACTGCAAGATAACAATGATGATATAAAAAATGATTTCAAAGGGAAAATATATTCACAATTCATACTGATGAAATGGTATGATTATGTAACGTAGTGGGATACAGTCCAGGTTAGACGGGCAAAAACAAGGGAGGCCTATTCTTGAATGATGATTTCAACTCAAAATGGTTCTGAAAATTATAGGTCAGCATGGGTAATGATTGTTTTGGAATTCAATTACCAATTTGTTCATTTAAGTTTCCTTTTTAAACTAAAATCTGGGGAAAGAGTTGTCTCATTAGGATATCATGACAGATAGTGTAAGCAGTGGAAGAGATAATTAAAGCTCTTTCTACAAGGGCCAGAGCAGAAGGCCAAAAAGCATTAACATTTTACTGAAACCTAGATTGAGCAATGAGCAGGTTAAGTGGGTAGGGTGCTCAAACCTACTATAGTACTCTAAGATCTTTTTTTTTTTTTTTTTTTGGCAATACTGAAATGACATGATCCAGATTTGGCCTGTACCAATTGACATTCAGGGATATTGACAACCTCTAGTTCAGGTGGTTAGTATCAGCAGATTGGTCAATGTTTATAATGCCATGCTTAACTGGACTTCAAGGTACAATTAAAACGACGACAACTCACCCGTCCGGGTAATTAGCATCCTTAGTTCCTTGATTTGGAAGGAATGTCGCTTCTACGCTGATCACATTTCCTGTGACTGGTTGTGGTAGTCTCAGATGTAACTGACGAGATCTGATAACGTCGTAGTCAGAGATATCCTTCAATATTGACGACCTCTTCTTGTTAAATTTTGTCCACCTCCGGCAAACCTCCACTGCAACCCGTCTGTTTGACGTGACAACGCAACCTAGACTGACATTGATGTCCTTATTTGGGGTGCAGGTGAGGGTGGTAGAGGTACTGTGAGGGGCTAGAGTGGACTGTAACCGATCATTGACGAATAACTGGTAGGCCAACAACTCTGATCTCAGGAGATGGCAGCAATTAGCAACTGTTAGATGTGAAAAATACAAAGTAATTACTTAATTAAATAATTAATTAAGATATAGCCATGTTCAGTATGAAGTGGTTAATATGGGATATTGGATTCTAAAAGTGAATACAATAAAATAAGAAAGATTTTTTTTTTGATAAATGCATATGAGCAGCAGTTGCACATCTGTGTTAAATCCCTATATAAATTTTACTTGCTTTGAAATTAATGAAATAATACAGCATATATATATATATATCCTAAAATATATATAGATATTTATAGAAAGCAAGGTGTTTTAAAGCCATACACCTGAGTTTAAAGCCATGTTTACTAAACCAAACTAAATAAAATGAAAATGACTATAAGCAAAAATGATAATTTGTTTTACAAAATATCACAGCAGATGTTAGAAATCTACATAAAAAAATAAAAAAAAATGAAAAATTTAAAATAATGAATTCAACTTTTTATATGCAGAGGAGAATAAGACAACCACATGCATAAAGTATCTTACCATCATCAGAATTGGGAAGAGATAAGGCAAGTTCTGGTTTCCACCATTTCAGATCTACATGGTAAGGGCTAAAGGAGGATAGTAATAATTCTGTGGGTTTGATGTGTGCTGGTACTCGTACTTCGAGAGGTTCACACTCCAATTCAGTCACTTTATTTGGTGTTTCTGGAAACGAAAATCCTGAAAGACTTGACTGGGCAATTATCTGAAAGCTGTACGTAGAGCAAGGCATAAGATTCTGAAAGACAACAGCATATTCTTCTGGTCTACAATCTAAGCTTTGTACCAGCTTTGTTTCATGTTCCTTCTTCCCATCTTTGGAAGGAATTTGAAAGACTGATTTGCACACGGCTGAGAAGCTCAACAATTTGATTCCCTTCTTTGCAGGAAAGTTCCATCTTAGATGGACGGTGGTAGATGTGACTTTGGTGCAACGAAGATCTGTAGGCCTGGCAGAAGGCAAAGTTGTCACTCTGATTGACGTGTACGGTAGGAGCTCCTCGTCTTTGGTGATTTGGGTCCATTTTAACTGATTAATTTGTCCCGAGTTCTTGGAAGACTTCTTCAAGTATTTTTCTGTGATAAGTACCATGTGAAGTTGGTAGGTGGTTTCAGGTTTCAAATTTCGGATTGTACTTGACATTCTATCTGGCAACAATTCCTGGCAAGCTACTGTCACTTCTTTTTCACCTTCTTTGGTCATTACAAACACCTTCAAACCTGTGGGGCAAAAAAAAAAATAAGATTTAAAAGAAAAAAGTGTTTTTCAGAATTCTCAATTTTCTGAAAATTTTCAGAATAAACGTTCTGTTGGTTCTTAATTACCTTCTGAATTTTTCTCTGACATTTGCAGAGGATAAATCTAGACAAAACTACAACTCTTCTTTCTGAGGTAATAATAAAGTGTACCAATATCAGTCAAGGTGACTATGCCTTGTTTCTCTAGCAATTTTCATGTCACTACTGATGATAATTATAATGTTAGAATAACTTGGATATCAAACCTCAACACTCAATGAAATCCTTGAAAGTTAATTGACCCATGCATCTCACTCAGACGAGAACCTTTGATAAAATATACATTTCTCTTTTGCATCAATAGATTACAAGTGCACCACAAAAGCTATTAGTTGCTATACACCGTGCTACAAGACTTTAACAATCCCACTGCAATAACACAGAGTCCATCATAAATAAAAGTTGATCAATGTTACTATGAGAAAACAAGTTTGCTAAAAGTTGGAAGCATGGAATGACAAATTTAATTTTCATGTCAGGAAAGTATCTATCTTCTAAAATTAAAATATATATATATAAATATATATAAAAGTAGGATTAAGCATAAATATATATTGATGGAATTTACTTTTCATAGAACCTGACTGAGGCAACTTGATGACTAGCATTGATAAAACTTTAATCCAATAATCATTAACTAATTCCAAAAGCAGTTCACCTGCATTGATTTTGTTATTAAACTTAGTGACTTCAATGGATACTAAATTTGCATAACCATGCAGTTTAGTAGTACGAATAGTCAAGTTATGTAATTATTTTAGATCGGCTAAAAATTTTGGACACTAGCAAACTGAATACATAGGCTGCCTTGAAGAACCACACAGTGCAATACTTCAGCTATACAAATACTTCCATTAACTAATATTGCCATCGGTTATTACTTGAATAAGATAAATAAAGATGAGATATTAACCTAATGCCTTGGATCCATCACTCTCAGGTGGTGGAAAATCCCACTTCAGTTGGATCTTTTCAGATGTCACATGGACAGCTTTAAAATTCCTTGGCGGTTGACAGAGTTGGCTGGTGACAAACGTCACTGGTATAGAGGCTGCAGACACATCCACTGCTACCTCTTGTCCTGAAATGATATTAAATTTTACAAAATGTGTTAAGAAAAAAATTAAAGAATAGCAGATGATGTTATGCATTTAAAGACAGCGTATTGGAATAAAAGGTAATTATTTGGGCATACGATAAGGTAACATTAGCTAACAATGATTTACTAACGAGCAAAGACTTTTAGCAAACAAAAAGTGAGAGAGATAAATGATACACTACATATTAAATAAGAAAATCTTTCAGCGTTACATCAACTTTGGAATGTATGACACATGCAGTAAAAAATATCTGCTATTCAGTCACCTTGACTTTATCTTAAAATGAAGTGTATATACTAATTATTGGCTTACCATCTGAGTTCATGTAATTTACTTTCCCTCTGGACTCAACCAGTACAGTATACTTTGTCTCTTCTTCTAGATTACCAAGCCTCACATTACAATCTGCAAAAATAATAACATGTTTATGAAAAGTCTTCAAAGTGAATCCATATTGCTAACAAAATAGGCTAACTTAGACTGATAACAAATTTAACACACACAAAAAAAAAAGAAGAAGAAAGGTAATTAAGTATTTATACTTCCTAAAGCTATCCACATACTGCCTGATTGAATAAAACCGAAAGAGATGCAATGTCATCAAGGGAATAAGTAATACTATGGTAAACTGGTACAATGGTAAATTTGAATGAACACTAATTGTTTCCCGCATACTCAGGAACCTCCCACACTTGCAGCTGTTTTCAGTGAACGGTCAGTGTTCACATGAAAAATTATCTCTGTTTGATTGGTTACATTTGTTATAACTGGGCAGTTGTACCCATTAACTGCCGCACGCTGCCTACTGCCAGTTGAGAAAATGCTACATTCTTCTTGATTAAAGCTTGAAACTGGCAGGGTAGGGTTAAGCATGCAATGCTGGACTAGCCATGATATTTTTTATGTTATGAAAGTCAGCCTGAGTTTTGGGTTGTGTTTCAGAAGGTCAGGGGTCACAGGTACCTGTTGTTTCTGTGTTGTGCACATCTCCTCCTTCATCATCCTCTGTCTTCCACCACATCACACGGTAAGAAGTGCCATGAACGTGATGGAGCCTTGAGATCCCTGAGAGCGATGTATTACAGGAGAAAACAAAAATGGCCGATTCTTAGAATTTTCACTCTGTTCAGGTATGGTTACATAGTACTAGAGAATTGCGACTTTATTACTTAGTTACTACCACAAAATTGTCGACTATGAGATCACGTTGGTGCCAATTCTTCAGTAGCACACTGTCCTACGAAATGAATGTTTCATATCAACTTCTTGCTGGATGTAATGATTGATTGATATATTATTCCTGGCTGCAATACTAAGGTGAATATTCCTTCTTAAATTCATTCTGAATTAAATTTTCAGAATGCTGAATGAAAAATGATGAATTAAATTCATTCTGAATTCATTTCTGCCCACCCTGTTAATCTTCCTTGCTAAAGTTATGTTAAAACATATATTATGCTAGGCTTGATCCAAATTAAGCTACAAATGCTGCATGTTAAGATCTTCTAAAAGTAGTGAAAAACATGTAATATATGATACTGAATAGATTTTTGAGGCCATTCTAACCCCCCTACCACCCCCAAGGCATCCCCATTACCACATGAAACATCTTCTTTAGTTACTAGCCTTACCCTTGCTCCAGCATAATTCAGCTCTGTTTGAGTGAACGTTGAGAACACAAAGATCTTCTGGATGAAGGACAAGCTTGTCATAATGGATAGTTAGAGGAGTGCTGGTGATCTCGTACTGATATGCTGTACCTGTCAATTGATCATACGATCACAGTTATGTTCATAATTTGACCAAAAATGGAGATTTGTTGTGATATCGCTATGTAAATGTAGGGCAATGCCATTTTGGCATAGCTGGCCTGCCTTAGAATTTGACTCCACTGGAAGCTTGTCAAACCCTTGCGCTCAGATTGAGAGATCCGTCAAGGCATGGGGTAGCTTTGAAATCTATTGTTATGTCATACAACATTACTTTCACTAGTTCATGCAACACATCCAAACTTTCCAAGTTATCCTTAACTACGTTTTGGTCTGCTTTTGCAAGCAGTTGAAGTTGTAATTCTAATAGCTCTATGAGAGCTGGCTAGTATGGTGTAGGAGAACACGCTAGCAGGATTAATACATGGATGAGAAATGACTCTAAAGTGTCCATTACATTCTTGTCGTCACCGGTAGAGACCCGAGCGCCCATCACCCCACCCCCTAGAAATGTGATCACCACCGAACATCCTTTCCCCCGGCTTTACAGTAATATGTCAAAAAGTATTGAGAAAGACAATGAGAAGAAAACAATACAGATACGTTATCGTAGCTATGCAACATACATAATTTTGTGTAACATAATATGAAATAGTTTTGTTCTAGTTAATTGACATTAAAACATTTTGGCTGACATGAACTTGACAACCAAAGTGTACAAATGGATCTAAAAAAAATGGGATAATTTACCAAATATGAAGTGATACTGTGGAGAAGTCAGATGTCAGAATGTTAGGTCAAGTTTTCTGCTGAATGAAATGACTGTGTTACAAGAATTACCTGCTGTCCTTTCTTCTGCATGTATGATCTTTTCCTCACAAACAGCAACAATCTGAATGACAGCGTTTTTACCGAGTTCTACATTTTCCACTGTTGCTCTGTTAATGTGAGGGCTGAGATATGGACCTTTCCGAGACCCATCAATCAACCAGTAATAATTCTAAATTAAAGAGAGATTGAATAATTCTGTAGTAAGTTAAAATGACCAAAATTGTGTTGTTAGGTACGAAAAGCTAAAACGTTGAACTACAAAAAGTAAACCAACCGTTTAACATTCCTGTCTATTCTTCAAAGATATTTCTTATTGATGTAGGAAAACATGAATTTGTTTGTTGTAGGATTTACAACTTTATTTCTACAGCAAGCTAAACCAAAATGACAAATAACTTGGAAAGAATGACCTCAAAAATTCCCTTAGAGCGCACTGCTGACACCATGACAGCACCAAAAAGAAAACCTTCTGGATATAACCGTAAAAAACTGTGACATGATGGCGTCTAGAATGTACAGCTGTGTTGTAAAATACAAAAGCCAATTGGATCAAAGCCTCCGTTATAGGGTCTTATTTCCTTAAATCCTAAACAATATATTAATCAAAGCTCCAATAAGTTACTGCAAAAAAAAAAATACTTCCTTACCTTTACAAGGACATTTTTAGGTAGATGAGAGATATTCCAAGTGATATCTACACCGACAGGATGTAGACATTTGATCTCCAGTGAAACTACCACCTTCTTTTCCAGTTCAGACTTCACTAGTGTACCATATTGATCAACACTGTCCTTGAAAAAGTCAGGAGCATATTTAAATGCCTCTCTTTTATCAGACACCTGCTGAGAAAATTCAAATAAAGAAGTCTAACTAAAAAAATAAATAAACGTGTGTAGGATAAGTAACATTTACATCCTTTTTAAATTATATGGTAAAATATGATGTGAATTGATACATAAAATGAAGGTTCATGAAGGCATTATGACACACTGTAAATGTTGACAAACTAACAGATTCTCTGACAATCACTGCAGTGTTTATACAGCAGAAAAAGATGGAGGCTTATGATAACAGTTGCCTAAACTGAGTAGTCTTAGTATTGGCCTTTCATTATATACAAATGGTGCATATTTTGAAGCATGGAATGTGGGCTACATTTTGCTACTTATAGGGAACATATGCACATGATTTCTTCAGCTAAAAGTTTTGCACAGTAGAATTTGCTGTTGTCATTGACTGATAGAACTATTCAGAATTTGGCACATAACGGTACTTATTCACCATCTGTTCTTGCTCATCACAGTTGTTTACATATTTCAATATAGCAGTGAAGTTTGAATATTAGTTGCCTTGCTATTAAAGAGCGAATGACAGGCATGATAACTTAACACTAGGAACATGGATATCATACAGTTTACAGTGAATGCATCTAGGCCTACTGCATGATAGACTTATGATCATACCGACTGTTCCTCCTTCGTCTTTCCAGTGATGATCCCTGGAGGCTGTGAATCATCCATTTAATTTACCTATAATGTTTAGGCCAGGCAGTGTGTATCTGTTGTATGACAAAGAAGCCGCAGGATCAATAGCAGCATGGTGGGCTCATAATTGACGCACTTAAGGATTGGATTGACGATGTTGGTCAACATAAAACCCAAATCAATCAACTGCATGCATTTTTCATATGTGTAGTTCCTTAGAAATGTAATGATCTCAAAAAATATTTATTGTTCTGTGCCTACCCAACGTACAATTGAGAAGAATGTGACCACAAAATGTCTGCTGTGTTTAAAAGTTCTTTCATACCCCTAAATTGACACATTCGTCGATAAGCTAATTGTAGTGTAGGCCTAAGTATACATTCATTGACTTTGGATGCTGTTTACTATGCTCTGAACCTCTAAGCTCAGACAGGTCAGGTCCCAGAGAGTATTGGTATTATATTGAGGTAATTTTGGTTATTTTTAGGGAGTTGGATTTCCAAATGTCCAAAAAAACGTGCAAACTTGGGGGGAGGGTGTTACAAGCTTAAAAAAAAACACAATTTGATCAGCATATACCTGAAATGGATTCAAACTCGTGAAATATGTAACTCTGCCTGACTGATAAAAGTTTAGGTTGCCTGCTGTATCGTTGCTAGTAATATCTGAAGGTGCGTCAATTACGAAGGTGCATCAATTATGAAGCCTTTACTATACTATATTAACAGTCTGTCTTTAGCAAAACTTCATTGGGCTATAGGCTAACTACTTCCACTGAGTTTATATGTTCAGAAGTGTAAATGATAGGACATATTTTGAGGTTAATATTTAACTATTGGATATGCAACAGCTGAAGTATTTATAAACATAATGTTGATAATGGGGAGGCTGTGTCATTCCGCCATTGGTACATTTCACCATGGAAAATATGCTCTCTCCGCCATAGAAAAAGTGCCATTCGGCTATGTTCCTCCAATGGCGCCCAAGGTATTGCACTTTGTATGGCAAAAAGAGCACATTATTGTGGGTGCACTGTAGGCCTATATGCACTGTATATTGCTTCGCTTCACGCTACCTATAGGCCTGCAAAATCCACAAAGACGTTCGTTTAGATCAACAATCAGAATTGGACTTTTTTATAAACAATCAACCTAAATTAATTTGATTTATTTAACCAACTATATTATATATTTGAAGACAGCGTATCGACTCTTACGAACTTACAATTAAAACTATTCAATCAACATGTACATTAAAGACTGTGTATCTATTCCCCAATGTTGTCTTAACTACAATTCAGTCTAAGAGGGTGTACCTATCCTTCCACGCGAATTTAAACAAAGTTTCACGGATACAGTCCATATTTATATAGGCCTAAATGTAAAATAACCTTTAAAGTTGAATAACTGAGAACACATCTTTGTCTCTTATCAGTATCAGTAAGCCTTTGCTTAGCAAAAACCCAAAAAATTAATTACCAAACTCAAGACTACTTACACAAATTATTTTACCCGTTTGCAAAAGTAATACAGTAAAATTAAGGCATGCATACCAGAAATTAGGAAAATTTTACCTTGCATCAACAAATTAGCCTAAATAGTTAGGAGTTGGCTAGGCTAAATTACAACTTAAGTAAGCTACCGTAGCCCTATGGCTATACTACTATTACTATAGTCCATAGCCTAAATATATTTCACTCAGTATCACATTCTGGAGGGATCTAGCCTCACTTCAAATCAAACCAACAATAGAGAGATTGTCATTCCCGTTGTCTCCTAATTTAACATTTGTGCTCTAAAATCGCGAATTTACCGTATACCATCGTAGTTATACTACAGCCTAAGTACACTGTACAGTAAAGTGAGGAGCCTTACTAGCGGCCTCCATAGTCTACTGTACAGTAGGCATTCATGATATAAGAATTCGCAAAACTGGTATAGAGCAACTCAAACTTTAAACGCTATTTGCCTAGCAACGCTTATTTTAGTGAGTGATCAGAAAACATGAACATTGTTTGGATGTTTCCGTTCTCATCAGGTGGCGATTTTTTTCAAGAATGTTGATACCTGTACTTCCTGAGACAAAATACACTCAATTTATCGAAAGGGAATTATTGTAGTAGACCTACTATCGCCTGTAGGCAGAATCTTGCCATTCTGTATAGACATTGTGCCTTGCCGATAAACATTGTATCTGAATACAAAGTCACTACAGTGCTGTGTCAGTCCATCACTGCTGTGTATCACTATCAGTGCAGTATAGTCGCAGACGACAGCTCATCCTTGTCCTGGCCTTCGCGTCGACGTACTCGAAAAGTCTGCAAGTGTTTTAGTAATACCATTGGTGAGTCAAATATCGGACTAAAGTTAGTCTTACCAACGTTAGGTTTTGAGGGAAGAATAGCCTATAGTATTAGTAGACAATTCAATGGGGAGAATTGCAGCGATTTGTCAAATATGGTAAGGAGGACCTAATATTATGATGAAGAAAGATTGGAATTCAGGTTTAAAGTTGATTAACGATGAAATGACTTTGATGCATAAGTAACTTGTGTTGCCTAGGCCTAGGCCTACGTAAATATTAAGCCTAAGTAGCCTAAGCCCATGGAGCTATAAACAGCCTAAGGTCAGAGTCTGACTACTGAATATTAAAGGGTGTGAAGACTCGCGCAAAAAAAAGTCTAATGCCGGTAATCTGGCCTAGTTTCGAATGAGGTGTAACAGAAGTGTTAAACACCACCATCCATCCCAGAAAATAGACACACAGCTTGCTACCGTCGGTAATTAGACAGATAAGAAGTTATCACGTTTCATTACTGTCTGCATTTTGTAGACAGTAAACTAACAAAACGTCACTTGCAAGCAATGGAAAGTTAACTTTTTCAGATGGCCGCACACGATTTGGGGCGAGTTTTCAATGCCTTTAAGGCCTTGGCCCCGAAAGTTTGACTAGGCCTAGCCAGGCAACAGACGGCCACTTTGTTTTTGCCAATTACCCATAATCAACATCACCAAGAAACTATTTTGCAATTTACAAATATTTCTGTTGTTCGCTGGGAATTCAACATATTAATTAATTATATTGTGTCCATACTATGAATGATAGCACTTTTTTCTTGCCATTATAATTTATAGGCTAGACCTAGGCTAGGCTGATAATAAAGAAATTGTCCAGGCCTAAATTCATCATAGGCCTAGGTTAGTGTCTGCTTTTAGCATGACTTAATTAAAAAAAAAATTATAACAGACTTTTGACAAACGGTAACAGCATTACCTGAAAAATGCAGGCACTTAAGCTAGACTATGTCCCTAGTTGCAGGTTGATTGCCATGATTAGTTTGAAATATTAATCTACCTTGAAACTCAATATTGTGAAGAAATATAAACTTAGGATTTTTCTTAACAATGAATTCATTTTATTCCCTGGGAAGTGAACATTTTCCTGTTAACTTTTATGAATTCATAGAGGTGTGTGTAATCCTCTCATTGCGTAGCATACATGTGTGTGTACTTAGCCAAAAGTGAATACATGAAAAATGGCCACACCAAATCATATTATTCTGCTTACCAGTCAAAACGTCCCTTTACCAAAACGTCCCCGTACCAAAACGTCCCCGCTTTTGGTCAAAACGTCCCCGTTGGTCAAAACGTCCCCGTAAGTCAAAACGTCCCCGTCTATCACATTTATTCACAGTTGTGAATATATATTAATTTTAAGTTATAATTTGGCTAAGTAATCGGCATACAAATTGGATTACAGTTGCTAAATAAATCATGAAGGACTATATCGTTTAATTATATTTGGTATGAAAAAGGTATACGCTATATGTTTTCCAGTGAATTAACGAATTAAGGAAAACAAAAAATATTATGCAAGAGGAATTAAAAAGAATTTGGATGCGTATACTATACAATATATATATATCTATATAATATTTTAAATTGAGTGAAATCACTTATCGTTTATTTTTACGAAGTAAAATTTTGTCACGGGTACGTGCCCCTGTTGATATTTGACCTTTTGAAGTATAGAATATATCGTTCGATTACCTTTAGTGTGGTAACGTTAAATGTTTTACTCAAAAATTATACTCAAAAATGTTTCCGCCCTCATAACAGTCAATTCCCACTCCTAAAAACTGTGTTTTCAACCTAAACTATACTTATCCTTACTCTTTGATTTGAACTAAAAACATCCACACTTGCATTCCAACTGATTATAAAAGCGGGGACGTTTTGACTCACGGGGACGTTTTGACTGCGGGGACGTTCTGGTAAAAAGCGGGAACGTTTTGGTCTTAAGAAAGCGGGGACGTTTTGGTAAAGGGACGTTTTGACTGGATACCATTATTCTAATAGCGATAATGAAGTCACATAGTTGAACCCATTTTTATCCAACTGATTCATGTTAGTTCACCTAGTATCAGTCATTTTGTCAAACATTAATTGTAAGTATTGAAAATGAAGTTCCATTCGCCTTTTTAATCCTAAGAAATAGCGTCAGTTTGTTGGGTTACATGTGGCATGTATGTAAAATTTTATGATTGTATTAGGCATTTGATGACCCGAGTCTTGTCACGCAATCAAATGATAAATTTTTTAAAATTTCATATGCCTCATATTACAGCAAATAAAGTTCTCAACAAAAAGATGAAACACAAATTCGTACATTTTAGAAATTTTGATATCGTGGTCTGCTCCTTCAACAGCACAGAAACAGTGCCATGACTGCAGTGAACCAGAGGTCTCATCATACCAACAACTCTATTTAAATGATATGCTCATATGTCAGGAAAGATGACCATGGAAATGACAAGACAACTCCTTGTAGGGGACTTGAGTGCTGTACCTAAGTTACCCTCCAGGGTGATACGAATATTCATGAGCTCCACATTTGGAGGTAGGTTAAAACTTCGTGTTTTCTTTTTCCTTTTGAAGTTTGCTTTTGTTTACCAGGTTATACATACTGTAGCTGTTAAATTACACTTTGCAGATGTTAAAAATTTAATTATGTAAATAGTTGCTGTTAATTTATGCACATAACTGTCTTTATTCTGTCATTATTTGGAACACTTACCTAGATATATATATGTAGACTTGTGGTGATGATACCTACTGGTTGTAATGGAATAGTGTCAGTATTCATATGGCGGAAACCCAATATCCTGTTTTAAAGGTGCATTTTTAGCTTGGACAGTAATTTTGCCTCCTTCTTTAATAGGCCAAGTAATTTGTTGCTTTACATAATTAGACATCCTTCAATCATACTTAAAGAGATCCATGTGTGTACAATCTTTTGACATCTCCTTAGAATTGTAATCTGTGTAATCAGAAATTACAGAAATACAAGTACAGAAATATTGTTTCCCTCAAATTTAATGTTACTAGTTTATTTTGTTAATTTGAAGTTTATTCCTGGTTTCATGGTTCCTGATGCCATTTGGAAGGCCAGAAATGCAGATTATGTTTTACACCAGGGTTGTCCAACCTTTTGCAGAGGAGGGCCACGTGGAATGATTATGATGAAGGAGGGGCCGCATGAACCCTACGCTCGATTTTTTGCCCGAAGCCCAAGGCAACAAAATGTGAGCACTGCGCGCGGAGCGCACTGATTTATTTTCCTTCCTGATAAAACAGATGAATAAAGTTCAGCCGCCCCCCCCCCTACCTTCGCTGAGAGAGTGTCACACAAACTGACCTGTATGCAGTGTTTTGGACCCAGAAGGTTCGAATGATTGATTATATAGCTTCAAATTGCTATCAATAAATCTGCTCACTAAAATTTCGCACCATAGAACATCTCTGGCGGGCCGGACGCAACCCTGCGGCGGGCCGGACTGTGGCCCGCGGGCCGTAGGTTGGACAACCCTGTTTTACACTGACCTGTTATGGTGGAGCTATGTCATCAAAAGATACTGTCAAAATTAGAGTTTCCAAATATAGTTGTACTAAGTTCTATTTTCCATTGGACAGACATGGCAGCTGAGAGAAACATTATCTTGGACGAAGTAGAACCTGTGTTATCCCAATGGTGTCTCAACCAAGGCTTGGAGTTTCAGTTGGTTGATATGAGATGGGGAGTCAGGGATACAGCCACTACTGATCACATGACCACCTTCCTTTGCCTCCAAGAAATTCAGAAGTGCCAAGAGATTTCTCTTGGACCAAATTTTATGGTCAGTACATTTACAACTTTACTTGCTGTGTCAATGACGAAAAGGTATAAACATGTATTCGTCTTTGGATTGAGTCCGCACCATAAATCTCTCTATATCAGGGAGAAATTGCACAAAGTTGTTAAGCCCCCTTGATGTGGTTCCAATAAAAAATCTTGACTATTTCATCTGAACACAACATACATGATCTGATACTTTTAACTTGTTTTATGAGTGACAGAAGGGAAGAGCTGAAACTGTATGTTTTCCTGTATAATCAGGATCTCATTATATAGCTTTTCAACTTTGCATTTATTAAACGTAACAAAGAGATCTGACCCCTTTGTACTAAATGTAGAGCATACTCTTTGTACTGTTCCTATTACAGTCTTTTGGTCTTATGATTTTTTGTATTATTATTATTATATCATTGTCAAAAGTTATTTTCCCAAAGGTATTGTGCAGCATCCTCTGTTTTTCTTTAGCATTAGAGCAAGAACTAGAAAAAAAACTCAATACAATGCAAGTTGTTTTCCATATTTTCCCTAACGATTAGTAGAGTATCTTGACAATGTATTGATTATTCTAGTTTTCACACTTTTGTTACACTGATGAGCTCATTTTGGATGAACTGACTCTCAGTTGTAAGAAAAATGTTGGCTACAGTATAGCAATTCAAGGTTTGCTTATAATTTGTTGCAACAAGGTACAGCTAATGTATAAAATGTTCATGAGTCAATTGCACTTTAAGGAAAGTTCTCTTTGAAAAGCAGATCATACTAAAATATTCAAGATTTATCCCTTTCTCATTACATACTGTACACTACCAAATAATGAAGTAAATCCAATAATAAAAGATTTCTTTGGTGAGAAAATCTTGCAGGGTGTGTTAAGTTGATCTATTGAATTTAACTTTTTAAAGTAATACCAGTTGGTTTGGCAATATTGACCACCAAATTCAACAAGTTGCTTACAACACTATGAAGAATTTTTATTTGAAGTTGTTTTGTAATTTAAGCATATTCAGAGATATACTTTAAACATGGAACCTTAATGCATTCTTGTGTGCCCCTCCCCATTTCATAGGCTTGAAGCTTGACTGATGACCCACTGTAACCCAATGTGTCTATCTTCACCCCTAATTCCATGGCAATCCATGCTATGGTACTGTAGTATTACTTTGAATTCTAGAAATATATGCAACTGACTTACTTATCAAACATGATATTCTTTAGAAATGCTGCATTGAAGTATATAACCTTTCATAATTAATATAAATTTCCATATACATAGAAGAATGTGAATCAGCAACCTGCATGAAGGAAAATTGGTCACAAAGTTCCTTGGGTGTTCATTTGTTCTTCATTTCATAATACAAGATCAGTGTCAGTGAATAGGTACACTATAAAAGCTAGTAGCTATGAAATGAATCTGTTTTTGGATGTTTTGACAATTTTCAGCATCTTGCTATCTGGTACCCAGTTTTCATATATCTAAGAATGGAACTCAAAAGCATAATATTGATTTCATTGCTTCTGTTCTGCATGAAATTAATAATGAAAGTGACGTGGGATGAATAAGGCGAATGTCTTTTGACTTTCTCTCCATCCCTCTACCCATCTTCTTTTGTTGTCTCTTTTAGTCAAGTTTGGTTGAGTCAAGGTTGCTTGATATGGTGCTTTTGATGATTAAACTAGTGCATATCCAGATAAACTAACTATGCTTTGCAGAAACTGAAATATGCATCAAACGAAGGCTCTTTCAAATATATAAAAAAATAAACAGAAAGAATATTAATAAATTAATAAGCCACAAACTTGGATTGATAGATTGCTATATAGCAACATATAGAGTACTGTACATTGTATGTATTAAACTTCAAAATGAAGTAGATTTAAATTTCCTGTTTACTAGCTTCGTGACCCTATGTTAACCCTTCATAACCCTATGTTACTAAGCATTGAAGTCATTTCTGCAACAGTAGAATGATCGGGACTAAGGTGGTGCAATATTTAAGTAAACCTGACATAATGGACATTATATAAAGTGCCAGTGTTTTTGTTAACTACCGTTGAATCAGGTTCAAGCCCTCTATTTATATTAAATTTTGCCATTCTCTGTACATGTGACTTTCCTTATGCAGTTCCTTCTTGGACAGAGATATGGCTATCGTCCCATCCCAGCCAAGATTTTATCATCTGAATTTAACATCCTGATGAAGTATACATCAAATGAGGATGATGAAAATTTGATTAAGAAATGGTATCTCCACGATGAAAATTCCCTGCCTTCGGAGTATGTGCTGCAACCAGTAACAGAGGACTGGGAGAACGTATCATCTAAGCTTGCCGTGGTCCTTCAGAGCATTGTCACAGCTGCCAATGAAGCGGGAAGTATCGATGATAGTGAGAAGAAGAAGTATTTCTCATCAGGTGAGAGTTTAAAAGTGAAGAAATAGACATAGCTGATAGCATTACAGCAAAGTTCTGATGCCATTAAGCACACTTGACCACAAACTGCATAAATCTGTACTTTCATGCATCTGCATATATTTAAAACAAACATGAACATGTGACCCAAACTCACCACATTTTTATGTTATTATACAAAAGTACTTCGGCTAGCCTATATGGCTGACGTTCTTGAAAATAACTTTGCTGAAATACTTGGTATTGGCTGACAAGTTTCATAATAGCATTCCTTGACAGGCTAAATCATAAACTAACTGCACCATTCTGGATATAAAAAATGACTATAGCTTCAAAAATCCTCACAATAAATACATTGCACTAGTAAGTTGAGTGAACTTGTTGGAAAATGGAATAAAGGTATGCAATGCAACCAGCTACTTGATGAATGCCCAGATTCACCAATTTTAGTAAGAAATAAACTGATCCTTGAATGTACTTCTTGGATTGTAATCAGTTTTCTTTAAGCACCAATTGTAATGGTGGGAATTTTCTGATCTGTAAACATGTTATGTAATGATTCCATTTTTGGAATGGCAATATAAGTTACAGGCTGCTGTTTCAGTTTAAAATTTTGCTGTGCCTTGGAATATCAATTTTGTGCTCACCCCTTCTTTAAGGACATAATTATCATGTCCTAATGTTGTAAATATGTTGTGAAAATTCAATGATACATTTTGATGTGCTCTTTCATTCGTAGAACTTTTCGCCTTCTTGCTGTTACTTTCCTGTCTGTGTGTGGCTATTCTCTTACTTTCTATTTTTTCACCTCATTTGGTTCCACCAGAGTAGCTTCCATAAGGTAGGAATTTATAGAATGCATCATATTTTCTGTTGGCCAAATTTATTTGTTTTCCTTGAAGATTAATAAATGTTTGTATTCATGATTCACTTTTTCCCCTCATGATATACACAGTTGTAAGGTACAGGATTTATTCATCATTTATGGTACAAACTTGCCTTTTCATTCACCAATTCATAGCACTTCTCATTTCCTGTCTCCAAACAACTATTGCACGCTTTCAATCTGTCATGTTCAGAGCTGATCTTTCAAAGCACTGAACACTCTTGAACATATTTTAGCATTCATGAAAAATCGGCTGCCTTCAAATAGGAACATCTTTGGTTTATGAAGTTAGGAATATATATATTAAGGTATAAAATATAAACGACCCAGAAACATTCAAATCATCATCCTATCTTAGGAACCTAGGACCATCCGAACACCAAAACAGCCAAGAAAAATCAACTACGGCTTACATAATCTCGGGCTCTCTTTGGACTCTGCTTCTTCTCAAGAGAGGCAAAATAATTTGAAACTTAAACATGAGTGATAATCCGCATTTCAATGCATATTTTCATTCAGTGTGTATGTTTCTCCAGTTCTTTACATTGTTATAAAGCTCTTAAAAAATATCTTTGTGATGATTGAAATGAATGCTATGCATATTCATAGCATATTCATAATGAAACTTTCCACATTTTCTCTTGCCTGCAGTCACACAGTTGGAAGTAGAGGCTGCCTTAGATGCTGATTCACCAACCAGTCACTGCTTTGGATTCTATCGAGAGATAACAGATCTCTTCGATCACTTGAATGATCCAGATGCTAAGCGGTAATCCACTTTAATTGCTCCCTCTCCCCACAACTCCCTCCCCCAGCCTCCCACCCCACCCCCCAGTGCTCCAAGTAGCAGTGAATGGGAGAAAGAGCTAATGACATCAAATACTGTACATCTTTTCCTCTCAGCATCAAAAGTACACTGATTGTGCTAAAGTGTGCAATCTCATTTAATACTGCAGTATAGTGTGATGGAAGGTCAACTACAGAATTTAGTAATCTTGCCGGGTTTCAAACTTGCGATCTTTTGATCGCAAGTCCGTTGGCTTTAACACTTTGACCACAACGCCCTCATACATTGCTGTAAGTATTAGTTGACACAAGTGAATTATAATGACAGGGCCATCAAGAAGACTATGTAAAACTCAGACAACTTGATTACAATACTTGCCCCACTTGTGAGACTTACAGCAAAATCTGATTTGTTCATAAATTGCTCTATTCTTCATAATCTTTTCCCTTAAAAATTTCTGCTGGTCAGGTACTTTGACGCTGATGAAAATGGTAACCCGATACCTCTCATAGAGTCACACCTGGAGGAGATGAAATGTTCGTACATCCCGTCACGCCTTCACAGCTCAAACTTACACAAGCTGCAGGTAAAATGGAAGAAGAGCGGAATATCAGCAAGTTCTCCAGAATACCACCAGTATTTGCAACAACTGAAGAGTAACTTTATTCAAAATGTCAAAGGACTAACACTGAAAGCTATCGCTCAAGAGGAGTTTAATGCATCCATTGCTGAGAACGCATTGCTGGTGGAAATTATTCACCATGCTAACTTTTGCGTTAAGAGATGCGAAGTGTTTCATGGATGCATGGATACGATAGACGAAATCATGGGCAAGATTTGCACCAAAGATGTCAGCAAGCCTGTTGTCATTCATGGACCCTCTGGAAGTGGCAAAACTTCAGTCATGGCTAAACTTGCTCAGATATCAAAATCATCATCGTCTGATGTGCTGAATGTTGTTATCCGATTTTTGGGGACATCTTCAAAGAGCTCTTCGATTTTATCGGTCTTGAAATCCGTAGCAGAACAGATATGTGCAATTTATGACATACCTCTTCCTGATAATGCTACCTTAAACAATTTCATCAGCCTCATCACGTATTTCCCCTCCCTCTTGACAAGGGTGGCTGAGTTGCCCGAGAAGGGTGCCCTGCTAATCCTGTTAGATTCTGTGGATCAGTTGGAAAATTCTTTCAGAGCACACACCTGTAAATGGTTGCCAAGGGTGTGTCCAAAGAATGTCCAGATAATTCTCTCTACCCTACCAGACATGTATGGCATCCTAGAGTGGTTGAAAGAAATCCTCATTTCCGATGACTGCTTCATCGGGATGACACCGTTAGCGGAGGGGACAGGGGTTGAAATCGCGAAACACTGGATGAGCGCTTGTAATCGCAAAGTGACTGCCGACCAATTTGATATCCTCAAGAGGGGTGAGTTCGTAAAAGGAATACACAACCAAATTATCACTAGTTGTTTTATTATTACCATGGCAATTTCTGTCTCACAACACATGCAGCCATTTGAAGATGTTTATCATTAGTTGGCTAGAGTTTTGAACCACAGCAAGAAGTCCTGTCCTATACCAACATAACTATCAAGCACTAAATTTTAATTTTATTCACTACATGTTTTGCCATAAACGGTTATAGTTAACAGCTGTAAAACCTTGTCAAAAGGATATACTGAAATTCCTTCTTTCCTGCTTATCATTAAACTCTTACATTTATGTATCTGAAGAGCCTCATTTCTCTTTGATTCACTTCCTTGCAACTTTCCAAGTTCACACGTAAGATAGATTTAGTCCTGTGCTCTACTCAAGTTACTAGTTATAGTTTTACCTAGTCAAGCATATTCTCTCTGAAGTCAATAGGCTTGTACTGTATTTTCCTCTCCTCTGTCAGTTTTCAAAAAGTGTCCACAACCCCTGTTTCTGAAATTGCAATTTGACGAAGCAAGACGATGGAAGTCATACACTGTTGTGTCTGAGGAACAGCTGGCCATACGGATAGATGAGGCTATTTGGAAACTCTTTGAGGGTCTCGAGAGACAGTTTGGAAAAATTCTAGTCTCTCATGCAGTGGGATATATTTGTGCATCCAGGTATTCAAAATGGTTTCTAAAATGCAACATACTTCTTATCGTAAAATATGAGAAAGATTAGTAACCAGATTTCATTGTTTATTTTTAGAAACATAAAAAGTAGTCTTAAGTTGCCTTCCTTGTAAATTCTGAGCTGTTCTTTTTCATAACTTCGATCATACATTCCTGCATATTTTATGATGTTGAATTGAAGTCAATTTTTATGTCATTGTTGGTATTGCAGGAATGGGGCAGGGGATCGCTTTGATTAAAATATGAAAGAAGTAATGTTTCATATCTGCTTGTTTTTGTGTGTGAGAAAATGCAAGGAAATTTCTTGTTTGTTTAAAACAATCTAAACAGTGTCCTATTTATTATATGCCACAAATGGTTTTTGCTATTGCTTTGGTAGAAATGGATTGACCAATGAGGAACTCCTCCATGTATTGTCCTTGGATGATGAGGTCTTGGATGAAATCTACCAATACTGGCCCCCTCCAGACCCCAAGGAGGTAGCAGTCCCGACCCTCGTGTGGGCTCGTCTGAGGTACGAGTTGGAAGAATACCTTGTGGAAAGACAGGCGGAAGGAAAAACTGTTTTAGTTCTTTACCACAGGTGGGTCACTATATTGCCTTCTCTGCTTGTTGTAATTGCTTCCATAACCTTTGCAATATTTTAAGGACAACAGGATCGAACCCAAATATGTCAGAAAGTCAAATAGTTGGCACCCATACTCTGACGTCAACGATCATTTGCTACTGCCCTCTAAGCATTCTTCCACACTTGTAGAAAATGTAATTGTCTAATTGGACACTCCTCAATATCATGGCTCCACTTGACAGGATGAAGGTTAAAACTCCTGGAAAATACTTGTGAAAAACTTTCTGGAATTATTGGAAATGATAACATTTTTGTTCAAAGTGTGTCAGTTACTTAATATCCTAAGCAATGCAAGTTAGCATTGCATATTTATTATGTGATTGGAATGTTAGTTCTCGGCGACCCTGACACAGGTTTGAAAGACAGGAACGGGTGGGGTGGTGCAGTCAGACCAATGTGCAGTGAAGTGGTGTGGAAGGTGCCACCTTTGGCACCATGCCCCTGTGAAATGATTGCTTTTAAAATGAACTTGCAAACCATATTCCTCCTGCTGCCCTGCCTCCCCCCTCCCCAAATGTTGGGTATCCTGCAGTGAATGTGCCACTCAGGAGGTAAGATTTTCAATTTAAGGAAGGAGTAGACTCAACTCTAATAAGCAGAGTGGTTCTTGTATTGTAATATTATTCTCAATTTATTATTATTTTATATAAATATTATGATATTATTTCAATTTTCTGAATATTGATATGTTACTTCTCCATGCAGACAATTTACAATGGCAGGTAGTGAGAAATACTTGAAAGATCCAGCGAAACAGATAGCAAGACATAAAGTTTTGGCAGATTTCTTCTCTGGCAAGTGGGCACATGTGGAAAAGGTATGGTGTTGTGTTTATTCCACCCTGACAGTAATAACAGAAGAAAACTTATGCCAAGCCAACTGCAAGATAGTTGTGTTTCCCTTGTAGTAGAATCATCACATATTTGCCAATATATGATGTCCAAACATTGTAGGGGGTTCTCCAGGGCCAGGTAACAAAACTGGATTACCTTTATGTAAACAAATGTCCCACACTCCATTGATATGTATCACATTTCATACTTACATTATATACATGATTTGGAACAACCCAATGCTTGTCTTCAAATTTCTTTCGATTGGATGGTTGGAGTTCTTTGGATGAAAAACCAACATATGAGTCATGTTAGCATTTGCCGGATGTTAACAAATGTCCGCTTTACATTCAAGACATGTATACAGTAGAGCTGCAAGTGGATTCAGAATTGTTTATGCTCTCAGTACAAGTACTATGAAACGTGATATGAGAGGACAATACAGTGTGTGATACTAGCATGAAAAGATTGTCCTACCTGCCAGTGTTTTAGTGTACATCCCTGAATAATGAGGTTTTTATAGTTAATGCACCAGAGTAAAACATGGAGCTTATTCAGAATGATTCCTTTACCAATACTCTTCAAAAACTTGAAATTTAGTCCTCTCACAGTATCATTATGTTATCTCTTTGTGCTTTTCAAGATAACAGCACACAACTTAACTCTAAACTCTGAACCAGTTTCAGAAATTAACCTTTCTTACGATCAATCTTCCAGGTGCTGAAATTGACTCAACAAGGCAAGACCTTGAATCCTATGAGGATGGTCCCTAGCCAGCCTTTACGCTTTGAGAACGAGTACAACAGACGAAAGCTTAGGCTGCTACCCTATCATATGACTCTGTGTGGAAAAGAATCTCACGAAGATCTCTGCAAGGTATTTCACGTCAGTTTTGGTTTGTGAATTCTTTTTGGGAAAATTAAGGATAGGGAAGAACAGAAATGCTTGTAAGTGGTAGTATTTTAAGTATCAGTGTAAGTGGGGCATAAAGTTAGGCTTCTAGCATGTATGGTCCAAATATTTTTCATGGCCCACATGTGATCAGAAATTGTGTTTTCCAGCATTACCACTTCATCAAGTTGTGCTCAATTCTCAGAAAGATGGTTGCAATGTTATTAAGATCTGAAGTACATATAGGGACAAATGGATAAGGAATGCTTCAAAAGAAGTTTTATCCATGAAATGTTGAATAAATTTTGTAGGTGATAATTGTTAATGTTATTCATGTTTTGTTTCTTGTTTCTATTTTCAGAACATTTATGGCAATTTTGACTTTCTAGACACCTACCTGAAAGCTTTCTCAACTCAACAGCTCATCGAAGACATAACAATGAGCCTTGAAAATATGGAAGAATCCAGTAGCCTTAAACCACAGGTGGAACTTCTGAGAGATACTCTTAGGTACAAAAGTCAATTTTTTGATTAGCTTTCTTTTGCTGATTACATAGATACCACAGATTCTCAAACTAACAACCTCAAACAAGCGAATACATCAATTGCATAAGATAAACAAATACTGACTCTGAAACCAATATGCCATCATCAGGTCATGTTAAGAGTTACAATATCGTAGATTCAGCATTTGCAAAGCCCATCTTCATGACAGAAAATAAACATTGTAATAATTATAGAAAGACATAAAGAATTGAAGCATGTGTGGTTTGATTGATGATGTCCATCTTTAGGCTTTGACTTAGACTATTTGATGAAAGAGAAACAGTTGGTAGAGTTTATACTGAACATTGTCCTAGAAACTGGAGTGAAATCTGCTGAAATTTGGAATGTGGCTGTATAAGCTTAGTAAATGACATATAAGCAGCTAATGTAAAATTTACTTGGTATAAATTCCTTGTACGTACCATTGCATTCTGTTTTGTTTGGTCTTCAGACTTGCTAAGCCATCCATGGAATTTGTCGGAAATGAAACCCCGCTGTCGATAGAACTCCTAGGCAGATTGGGAGGGGTCGCTGAAAACCAGGATTTCAGCGGGTGTTTGCAACCCTTGTTAGAGGGAGCCAGACATTCTTGTAATCAGAGCACGCAACTTCAGTTGATTCCCTTGAAGGTGTGCTTTCCAAGACCAGGAGGCCCATTACGTAGCACTCTGGTTGGACATAAAGGTAAAGTAGGTCTAAACTGCTCAGGGTCCCCATGTAGCCAGTTTCAGAGGCATTGCCTCTAGATTTTAGCTTGCTAATGGGAGCTAAAGCCTATTTCAAAAGTGTCTGCCAGTTCTTTCCCTGCAAAAAACGATTCTCAGACATTGCATGAAGAATATGCGCTTTGTCAGTGAAATGTCTGAGTGACAGAAAACTACTTTAAGGGTAGCTATAAAATATATGTTGAAGTTTGAACATGTGTGACCAGTATTTTGAGTCAAAACTGTAAGTAGTTTAAAGTTGTTTAAAGTCCAAAAAGTTAGTGTGGTTCTGATTTTAGTTGTTTAAAGTCCAAAAAGTTTGTGTGGAGCTGATTTTAGGGGGAGGTAGACAAAAGAAGGTGGTAAGGTATTTAACATGTTTTAATCTGTTTATAGAATACTAAATACTTGAAATTCAGTCAGACACTTTTTGTAAGACATACACCTATAGAAGCATTAGTTTCTTATGAAACTTGAAGTGATAGACAATTGTGTAGAGGGTGTGGCATAATAGTGTGATGTAACACTCCTTTTGAGTGGATTAACCAAAGATTGACTTAACCACTACAGTTTGAAAAAATTTGCATTCTCAATGTCATTATTGTGTAGATTTCTGGGTTATTCCATACTACTAGTTTGATATAGTTGAACCTTCTAATTTGTCATGCGATGTGACAACAGACAGGTGTTGCGGTACATTTGCCCCTGCCTGCCATAGCAGAATGTATTTTGTATTGTGTGTAGGCTGTGATATTTTGTATAACACATGTATAATACTATGTGTATCCTAATCTGTGCTTTTAAGACTTTGTTGCTCTAACCTATCAGAAATACCAATAATAATATTTTCTACAGTTTCCATCTTTGTATTTTTGTCGTACTGTAGGCGGAATCCAGGACGTACACGTGAACAGCAGCTCTACCATGCTGGCATCGGCCTCGGCAGACGGAACCGTCAGGATCTGGGACATCAACTCCGATGACATGATTCATGTTCTTGTTGCCAAATCATGTGAGATTATTTAAATCTCTTTTATGCACAGACTGTTGTAACTTTTATTATTGTTGTTATTGTTTGTGTCTGTACTGTTGTCATTGTTGTATATATGAGTAGCTAGCACTTTCCAACATTCTGTAAAGGTACATTACTTGTCATTTAGCCTCTGAAGAAGATCCTGCTAGGATCGAAACGTCAGCCCAACTTACTTTTACACATTCTCTTACACAGGCTCTCTAGTGGATAAGCAGTTTGCTAACGGTTTTATTTTATTCTGTAAAGGTGTGCATCAAATACGTGTTGTTGTTTTTATTTATTCAAGCCAAAAGGTTTTTTTCTATCATTTTGGTTTTGCAAAGTGACATCACACAGTGTATTGTTATTATCCCGACAGGCATTTCATGTGTTCAAATCTCAAGTGATGATCGTTGGGTGGTAGCAATCACCCAGAAGGGAGTAATTCACGTTTGGAGTATGAAGACAGGAGATTTCTGTCACAGGATATCCCCCTCTGAAGATGGAGGAATCCATTGCTTGAGACTTGAGATATCACAGGATAATCAGTCCATTGTTCATGTTACACGGCAACACATTTTTGTAAGTATTTTTATATTTTTTCCATTTTCACAGCGTTATGATTAACTGACATTGAGGCTTTTATATTAATTTTTTTCTTCATAAATTCAGTGATAACATTCTAAACTTTTACAGAAGGCACATGTGTCTATAGGCTGATAAACTCTCGTTTAATGTTGGGAGCAGGTGTAAAGTAAACATTTGTGTTCCCTTTGTGTTATTTCTAGGTTTACAGCCTTGAATCAGGAAGCACTCTCGCCAGCTCACAGGCCGGGTCAAAGGATGTAGTCTTCACCTGTGCTGGCTTTGATCCAACCACAGGAATTGTGCTAGGTGCCACAGAGAAGGGTTCTATGTGGGCATGGTCAATAGATGGTAGGAAAGATTTGACCCTTGAACTCACTGTACATGCAGAAGTCAACTGTGCCATCACTCACATCCTGCTTAGGCATAGCAAAACCAATGTCTGTTTTGTGTTTGCAACTGAAGCAGGGCAAGTGGTAGGTAGCTCAATACTGCACTATTATCTTCAATAAATATGGATTCAGTTTTTTTATGAAAGTTAGATACCAAAGATAGAGACTGATGGATAATCATGTGATATGTTTTCATAGAGATTTAAGAGAGGGAAGGGCTTTGGCCATTCAGGCAGCCAGCCAGTAGGCCATTGAATGGCTGACACTGGTATCTAGCGATAAACTTTCACTGTAATTTTATTTTAAGGAAAAATTGAAATGGACTTTTCTTGACAGCCTGGTATTTCAGCAGTTCAACACCTGTGATTGGTGGAATAGAAAAGTAGATGCTTATAAATAATTCATCAACAGCTTGGAAATTTGTGATTTATCATATTTTAACTTTTTCTCAATAGTGTTATCACATGTTAACATTCTTATGTTTGTCATCAAGACTCTTTATAGAGGTCCTGTCTCTCTTTTTTTATGATAGGGATTTGGTGAATATTCTCTTGAAGATGATGGCAAGTTTTCCATCCAGAAGGTTTGCTCAGAAGGTGGCTTGGGAGCTGTTTCATCTATCTGCCTCAGTGACGATTCTTCATCTGTCTGGGTGGCATCTGGGCCATCGGTTTTCTCCTTTGATGCTGACTCCAAACTAACCAGTGCCAAGTACATTGTGAAGGGTAAAAATTCACATTACAATAAAACAACAACAAAAAACATGTCTTACAGAACTTGGATAAATTTGTCTTTTTCCAGTTTTTTTAGCCTTGTCTTGTTGGACATAAGATTGTCATATGAGCAATGCAAAATATCAGCACATAATTTGCATAGACTCACATCATATCTATCTTGCCTACTTTGCATATAATTACCAGGGCACAAGTTGTTACTTGTCTTAGCACCAAAATCATTCTTCTTGAGTGAGTAAGAAACTAGAAATACCTTGATGCTCTTTGTTAAGGAAAATAATTCATTAAGGAATATGTGTAATGGAACCAAAATTCTTCTGTAAGACTGCAGCTCACAAATTTAAAGACTTTCTTGATAAAGTTAGTCCTGTGAAAATAACATTTCTGGACATTCAAAGTCTGTGAAATGGTTTGAATGTACTTGCAACATAAACAGCACAAATTAATTTAGTCATTTAACTCTCCTTTGAGCTCAGTATGTAGCTTGAACTTCATTGTGTTACAGCCAATTAAATCTACCAAAAATTACAATTATGTTTGTCAAAAATTTGATTTTTTTTTTTTTTTTCCATTCACTTCAGGCTACACCACTCAGATCCTGTCCCTGAAAGTCGTAACCAGTGACTCAAGTTTTTTGATTGCTGGACATAAAGATGACGTGATGGTATTTTGGCGTCTGGGGGGTTCCTCTGGTCCCAATTTATTGGGTGTCATGGAGGGTCTGAATGCTGATGTGTCCCATCTGTCTTTCATCGACACCGGTACCACTGAAAAAATGCTCGTCTCGTGTTCCACTCAACTCCCTTTCGTCAAACTCTGGAATCTGAATCTCATTTCCAGCCACCTCGCAAACAACAGAACATTCTTTTACAAGTCTGGACCAATGGAGTTGACACCCGATTATAAATATGTCGTTTATTCGGCTCCGTCGATGGACGAAGAGGACGATAGAATCAACCTGAGAATCTGGAACAGCGTAAGAGGGATGGTCAGCGAATTGGAAGCGAGGAACGACGAAGAGATCTCCTTCCACGTTATCGACGGAAGCCGCTTTCTCGTCGGCACCAAATCGGGCGAGATTTTAGTGATCAATTTTCAGACCAGGCAAGTGGAGGATATTATGCAGTCACCTAAAGAAGGGCCAGTTCTCTTGATGTGTCTCAATCGAGCAAAGTCTCTGCTAGGCTGCATGCAGTTAGTCGGCCGGTCGCTGGTGGGTTCCATCTGGGACATGAGACTGAAAGAATGCAGACAGATGATTGACTTTGAGGGAGAGGAAATCTTCTGTTTGGCAGTGACTCTCAATGGTGACTTGCTGATGGCAGGTGCTTTCAGAGGGATTCTGATTGGAAGTATGAAAGGAACGGCAAGAAAGCTTGCTTTTAAGAGCACCAAACCAGGGTATGCGACCAACGCATTAGCACTGACTTCATCAGAACGACTTCTAGCAGTCGCCCCTAATATACCAAAGACTGACATCTGGGATTTGAAAACTGAGAAGATTGTTCTGACCTTGAGAAGAGTGAGTATATATATATATATTTATATATATATATATATATATATATATATATATATGTATATATATATATATATATATATATATATATATATGTATATGTATATATAAATGAAAATCGTAACAAGTTGGAAAATCAAGAACAGTGAAAAAACTTTCAGCCTCCACCGGGATTCGAACCACGGGCCTTCCGCTCTGTACGCGGACACCCTAACCACTAGGCTATGGACGCTGATTGTATGTCCAGAGGTTCGAAACCGGTAAGGAAGGTCGTAATTCCACTGTAGGCGTTTGTCACCTGTATCGAACAATACTAGTTCTGTTTTTGGTGACATATTTTGCCTTACTCTAGAGATCAAACATGATCAGCTTACCAGCTCGAAATCATTTGTGATTCCTAAAGCCGGATCTCGAAAGAGATACTTTGTATATATATATATATATATATATGTATATTTCATGTATTTGTTGAAATTTGCTTGGATTATAGGACAGTATCAAAAAGCCAATTAGTTTTAACAGAAATAAAGAGGAAAAAAAGAAAGAAGAGAAGCATATTTTTCTTTATATGAACTCTGATCAATCAATTAGGGATATGAGCAGATATAACATAAATTATCTCATTTGAACTTAAACTTAGTGACAAAAAGCTAGCAAATATTTCTTTGAGTCTACTCTGGGTGGCACAACTAGTTTGTATTAAAATCTCTATACCCTTAATTAAGATATACTACTTTTATCTTTTTTTTTCAACCAACTTTGCCATTTAGAACAAGCTTAAGCTTAACAATGGACAGTGCAGGTTGTCCAAAGAGTGAACAGAAAAGTGTCGTATTATATTTGAGATTATCAACACTGGATGATTGATTGTCTCACTTTGTCTGACAATGAGAAGAAGGAACACACACCCTCCCGTCAATTATGCAGATTTAAGTCCCCTACCGGCACCTTTGGGGGGGGGCTGTATAGAATGGTGTTATTGATGGTGTGATTATCAATAGTGTGATTGATTGATCAATCAATGTGATTCATTGATTGATCAATAGTGTGATGGTGATCCTCTCTTCTCCACTTCTCCTTATCCAATGCAGAAAATTTTGAACAAAGATCACGTTAACCATCTTAGGATTGGATATTGCTCAGTTGGTAGAACAATAAGTGTCACTGAGTTGCTCCATTTAGTGTAAAATATCTATGCTCTCTATATGTTGCCTTTGTATTATCACATGGATAGGGGGTTCAAAATGAGCTTCTGCCTGGCTCCCTAACCTACAGGTATTACTAAACTAACACTATTTTAAATAATTTTTCTGTTTATGGAAATGATTTAAATTTACAATTCAATCTATAACCATGGATGGTAACCTGTATGCCACGTTTTTTCCCCCTCCAGAAAAGGACCTGCAGAAATCAGATTTTTTTTTTTTTATTTGTTTTATTACAGTTGAAATCTAATCACTACTTTTTCTTTCTATCTTTCTTATGGCGGTATAATTTCAGACCGGCATTGTTCAGTGTCTTTGCTTCTCAAGAAAGGACAAGTATCTCTTCACTGGCTCTCAAGACAAGGTTGGTCACTTACCCAATCCCTCTCTCAGGGACAAAGTACATGTACAAGGGCGGCGGAAGCACTTTTAATCTGGGGGGGGCACCGACATCAAAGGGCACTTTGCAGAAATTCGATTGGACTGATGCAGCCTTATAATTTAGTACCCTTTATAACTCTTATTGTATTATCTTATTTGCGTATACACATCACTCCATCAAGCCCCCCCCCCCCCCCTCTCAAGGAAAATATGCATACAGGACTGCAATATCCAATGAACAAATCGGGAAACAAGGAACAAGTTTTCTTTTGAGACAAAATGAGGTGAAATCATGCTAGTTGCTAATGTAGAGTTTATTTCTTGTTAATATATCTTAAATTTTTTCCATTCGAAATAGCTTTGAGTTTGAGCCACAGAAATTCATTAAAAGTCAGGGGCGTACGCCAGGATTTGCAAAGTTGTATGCACGACTATCTGAGCGGAGCGCCACCATCGGTTGGCACGGAGCGTAGAAGAAAATTTTTTGTTTTACAAACCCCTCAGATGGCCGGAAACGGCCCTTCCCGAGTGTTCATTCTGGTTCCCTGGCCTCTAATTGCTAACTTGAGACACCTCAATTTTTATGTAGAAAAAATGCACATTTTTAACCTGAGGAAAAGTGGGGGGGCACGTGCCCCCCCGGTTCCGCCGCCCTTGTACATGTAGTCCCTGAAAACAGTATTACATTAACAGCTACGAGTATGGTTTATTATTAACTGACATGTTTTTCTGGTTCATTTGATAACACACACTCACCCATGCAAACCAAACAAATTCACCCACACACAGATACAGCAAAATATAGTTTGCAATAGTTTTAATGGACATATTGCTTCTATCCTGTAGCAGTCTCCAGAGACAAACTGAAATCAAAACAAAGGCAAAATATGCAAACTTGTGTAGAGAAAAGAAAGCACCATACACAGTACAGTGTTGTTACAGTGATAACATCTGATTAAAATTTATATATTAGGAAGAAACAGATTTTGGGGGGTGGTGCAGGGAGGGGTGGGGAGCTATATTTTCACTGTTTTGTTTTCAGCAGTTTTTTTTTAAAACTCACGGTAAAGCATTGTATGTTTAAATACTGACATTTACTGTGTCTAGTATTTCTACATCTACAGATAATATGGTTTAATCGTATAAAAGTAGAAGGCTAATGTACTTTCCCAAAACAATTGGCAGCAAGTGTCTTCATAGATCCATTGAATAAACGACAATGGTGTACTAATTTTCATAATGTTCTGGAGATGCTTTATTCATGCATAATGTGTCACATTAACTGGGATAGTTTGATGTGTTTGTCCCTGACTTTCAGTGTGAGTACAAGACCCAGAGGGCAAGTTAAATGCCTCGAGTGCATGCAGCTTGCTTTCTCTGAGTACAATGCCAAGTTCTAGTGCAGAGTCCCGAGTACGAGTACCGTTATGGAGAATGTACTTGAGTATAAATACAGACTCAAGTCTGGCTTGTCCACTGATTCATAGAGTATTACTTGTCTTGTGTCTTTAGAACTCAGTGTGCATCTTTTCTTCCGTTTCCTTTTCGTACAATCAGAAACTGAAGATGTTCTCAGTCTCAACCGGTTCTCTCCTGAAAGATATCTACGTCTATGCCAATCTGGTCACAGTAATTGCTACTCAAGATATGATTCTGGGAGGCATAGAACTTGGCCAGGTACTTGCGTTCAGGATTCACGACCCTGTAACTGAGGAACCAAGGAAGCAATCACGTCAGTCACAGTTATGCAGTCTGTGGTAGAGAATGTTACAGTGCCATGTTAGTTGAGGACTTGTTTCTCAGGTACACCATTTACACCAGGTTGGAAGCTACTAGTAGTCCAAATGGGGGTTAGGGTGGATAAAGCTATGTTGGTGTTTTACCCTGTGAGGCCGCCTACTGTGAGGGGGAAGGGAGGTTGTTTCCCAAAGGTGCCTTCACCAACCAGTGCTGTGGCCGTGGCATTTGAAGCAATGAGGCTTAGCAATCGGGAGGTTCAGGGTTCGAAACCCAGCTGGGTCATAGGAAGGTGGGTTTTTCATCTGAAATGACTTTCTAAGTTTCAATGAGGCCATCTACATAAGGGAATTTGCCCTAGGTGAAGTTACCTACAAGTGAAGATAGTAGATACCCACATGGATTTTTCTTTACTCATGAGGCATCCACACATGGGGATGTGACTCATGTACAGTGAAGCCTGGGGGAGGGGGGGTGGGAGGTGGAGGAATCGCTCAAGACAGTTGGTCTCAAAACAACATTTTAGCATTTCTTTTACACTTTTCCTTTTCAATGAGTCTGTGTTATGTAAGCCAGTGTGCCTTTTGGAAGAAATTTTTGGTGATTACCTAGATGACAGTAGAAAGGCCTAAATGCAATAGAGACCCTACGTGTCTTGTTTAGTAAGTTTGTCAAATAGCTATCAATGTTTGAACATGAAGAGAAAATGACAAAAATGCATGAATTATCTGATGAGAAGTGAAAAAATACTATTATTTAAGTCAACCAACAGCTATAAATTTTTTATTCTCAGTTATGAAAGAAAGAAAGAAGTATGCATCAATTTATTGTCTCAACATTCCATCATTTGCTCAATTTTGATAGCATATCTATAAACAAAGTGACTGAAACATTTGGGACGACAAAAAATAGTGCGCAGTAAATATTTTCGACTGACACAAGTTACATCACAATTTCTTTCAATCATAAAAATGTTGCTTTGGAGTCGGTATTGCTTCAACATAGTGGTTTAATAATACTTCCTGTACTTCTGCATTCCATTCTGAACATGGCCAAACTGATACCCATCTTATCGGTTATTTCGGCACTAATGTGTACTAAATGATCACACAGTCGTGACAATATACTTACTGTATTTGCCAAACTTTTGAAAAAGTAAATAAGCCACATGCCTGAGTAAATGTCTTGGACCGGATACGTAACATGAATGGGACCAGATATACTGTATGATATGAACGGGACCGGATATATGACATGAACTGGACCGCAAACATAACATGTACAGGACCGGATACATGACATGAAGGGGACCGAATACATATCTTGAACGTGTTGGTCAATACATCTGGCTGAGCCAGCATCAGATGAAAGCTTTTAAATTCCACCAAAACAATAACAAAGAGGGCACACAATGTGTTTTGTTTCAAGTTTTCATTCGCTGAATCTCTTCTAATGAGCTAAAATTGTGTCCAAAAAAATATATACGTCATCATGATGGCTTGTATAGTTAACACACGTTAGTACCAACAAGACCATCGAGACTGATTGCATCATAAGACTTTAAGTGTTTACAAAGAAGCCTGTAACAAAATTAAAAGGGTAACAAATTGCATACTGATACATAAAGTTCAAGCAGCTCTCAGGTCAAAAAGAAGTATTTTATTTAACTCTGTGGTTTTGGGTCTTTTTTTATTTTGGTCTTTTGTATCTGATGTTTAAACTTAAAACTAGCATGATCATTCCACTGATGGCAGCTTTAGTTTTCAACATTGAATCTGGCAACTGGAAGAAAACTTGAGTAGAATGATTGGTTGTACTTGCAAACACAAGTAAAATAGTATTTAGGTGGATAGTGGGGTACATAGGGGGCAGGGTCTATTCATAATTGCTTCTTCTCCCCTTCATCTTTGGTAAAAATCCCTGAATCTCCACTAAAGTGTATTCTTAGTTTGGTCTATAAGTGTTGTAACAAAGATTATTTTATTCATCTACAACGTTTCTGTTTTGTATCGAAACTGCTGAAATGGCAAAAACTTGACCTAAATCTTAGCATACTGTAGTTACTGCAGTAAAATACGCATAAAACAAGTGGGAAGGTAAAAGCTTGACACACTGTTACTATGAAATATGTAATGAAATGTTACTATGTAATGTAATGTTACTATGCAATGTAGTGAACTGTGTAATGTTATGTAATGAATGGAATCAAATTATGTATGTATAATACACATGAATATTTAATGGTACAATCCCTATAAAGTATAAAATACTATTTTTACTGGAAATATAAGCCAAAGAACAGAAAAACTAAAACTAAATAAAAAATTGCAAGATGTCATTAACTTTGATATGTCATTTCGTCAGAGGAATGCAAAAAAATATGCTTGCTGTATGTATTTTTTCATGTATATTTAGAGGTATACAAACTTTAATTAATATTCATTATTAAAATGGTAATCTTAACAGCTAATCTTAAAATATTTAATCAACAGTTGGCAGGATTGTTTCTTTTGCTTCTTATTTGATTTTACGAAAATATTCTTGAATGAAGTTTGTCATAAATATTTAACGGGTAGATGTTTTTGAGATGCCAAGTTGTCTTTCAAGATTTCCAAAAAAATCAAAATCACAATAAGAAAAAATAATAACATTAAAATGATGGTCTCTCTGCATCAACAAAATACAATTTTGGCATAATAAAGCACCATTTTGCATCCTCTCACCCTTATCTGAAATAGAACCCACCACCTGTGTGGTGTAAAATAAAAATGACAGTATCTTCAGTAAATGCTGCACTTCATACAAAATCCTATATACGCCTGAGTCCTTTTAACACTGACCTTTGTCAGTTTCATGCAAATCCTGCTCCCTGGGCATCAGGTATATCCATCATGGTTATTGAAGGTCAAAATGTTGATAATCAGAGTTAAACACCAATTTTAGTGAGGAAAAAAAAATACTAATCAAGTTAATGACTTTATTTTGACAAATTCTATTTTCTATACTTTTTATATAAGTTCATCGAGACTGTTTACCAAGGTCTTTCCTCCATTGAAATTTAGTTTTAAGGGATATTTTTTACTGTTTCCTAGGTTGAATAAAAATGACAAACTATACATATTCACGTAAATGACTTGTCCTTTTGCTGTGTGTTTCTGTATATCTCACGTTTGTGTTTACAAGACTCAAGGTTCCTCTTGATATTTGCTCTTTTGATAGAAAAGAAATCGAATTTATTTTACTTATCAGATGTCAGAAGACTCCAAGTCTTGACAGATAGCCCACATAAATCTAAAGCCCTATGGCTCTGAATAAACCTTTTTGAATGTTGCCATCTATTCACTTCATGGTTCTGTCATTTACTCTAGTGAATCTCAAATATTGATTCCCACATATTGAAAAGAGAATCCCGAATTACTACTACACATTAAATTTGTTGTACAACCATTTTTTTTTATGTAGGGGGGGGGGGTGAGGGAGGGAGTATATATAAACCATTTAAATGAGTTAGGTCTTCTGAGCTCCTACAATACACTAGCCCGTCCACACTAAAAAGTTAGCTGAATTAGCTGAATTTTTGTATGCATCAAGTGATTACTTTAGTGAAAAGACAGCTTATAAGCTTTTGCGTATAACATACTCAATGTGTGGGACAGCAAGACTATGGAAATATTTCTTTTAAAAATACGCTTTGCCCCCAAGATGATTGAATGTTGTAAATCAGAATAAATCTGAAAGTCATAAAACGAACTTTTTATTGATCAATAAAAAATCTATGTTTGTGTGCATCCATAAGGAAGGAAAACAGGGAGAGACGAATGTATGGGCGGGGGTTATGAAGGTTTGCGGTGTTTCCGCTATAAATTCCCTCAGTTTCTTAGTTTTAGAGGTAGAAAGTCTCACATATCTCCTATCAGTGACACTAAAATTTACAAGGTATATATACTTTGCAACATGCATTGGATTTAACTTGTGTAGCCTATACCACCCCCAACCGTATTGTTGAATCAGGGAGTTGTGGAATGGAGGACAAGCATAGGCCTACCGATCGGATATGTTCCAATATGACGGAGAAGCTTTTCACGAGGCATTCACACAAACAGGTATATATGTGTAATATGTTATGGTCTCCAAGTTGGTAAAAAATGTTGGTTTTCATGTTCCGTCGATAGCAAAGGAAGACTTAATTGAGCTAGTCTAACAATGATTGTGGTATACTTGAAGTGATAATTTTGCTAGAATCTAGAATATTTTGAACATAGTCTGCTACTAACATGGCACCTCTCGGGAGATGAAGGGAAAGAGTAGTTGTTAAAAACAGACGTCCATGATTATCATGTCGTGAAATAAAAAAATGCAAACACGTCAAACTAACTGGGGGGAATTAATATGCGATAGTTTCGTTATGTTTCTGAAATACCTAAAACCAACGCTTTCTTCTCTTTGGGGGCAATTGATTTCCCTTTCATTGCATTTTGAGACTACTTGTTTATATTTGGAACGCCGTAGTACCCGATGTCATCCCAAAAGAAGCAAATATCAGCCTTCCAATTTTCCAAGACACTTATATCTTTATCTCCTGCTAAGAGGAGGCTGGACCACGCTCCGTTCTTTTCTCCGATGGAGGGCCAATGTGGTAAATTACCGGCTACGTCACTAGACCCTTCATTAGGATTTCCAGATCGAATGAAGTTAGCTATGTATTTCATCTCGCTATTTGTTAACACTTTTTCCTTGTCGGTATACGAAAAACCTGCAAAAGGCGCGCTGCCAAATATGTAAGGTAGATCACCGCCATGACAAACGTGTCCGTAGCAACCGACGTAGGTGTCCCAAGCTTCCGGGGTCGAAAATACCTGGTCGAAGATGTAATGATAGACATTTAGCCCTTTTTGGATAAACATGAGCTTGGCAACATGTTGGATCGGACACGTGAACACGTAGTCTGCGGCTAACTGACTGACGACTTCTCGTTGATCCGCTAGGCTAGAATCTGCTGGATAATGGTTTAATATTTCGTTCGACTTTCCCGGAACGAACACGGATAGAATTATAAAGTAAAAGAAATCCACAATTGGGTCTTTGATCAAGTCATACACAAATATTCGTCCTTCCTCTGTGACACTTCCCAGCATGACAGGCTTGTCTTGATACTGTCCGTTTTCAAACATTTTTATCGGCTGTACTTCAACCACGGGTCCCCAAGGCTGAAATTGTTGGAACAATTTCCTCAGGTTGACTTCAGAGTAGCTACTGATGTCAGAGGCACTCTGCACGTCATTGGCTGTTTTACTTCGCAGACAAGTCATAACGTCTTTCTGACACGACAATGTGGCGACAAACTGTTGGCCTAGTTTGATTGCATCTGTTGGGGTCTTTAAAGGTAAAGCGAAGGGCTCGCTGAACATAATTCCCTGCTGAAAGAGATCGCTTACTTCATCTGTCGTCATATGGATCGCGACGGACTGCGCACCAGCGCTTTGGCCAGCGAGAGTTATCTGTTGGAAACAAACAAACGAACAACAGTTATAGTCAAAATAAGTTATAGTATAGATTACGGCAGAAAGAAAATGTGCCAAAAGTCTCAGTACGTGTTTGCCAAATTTAAACTTCGACCTTTCCAACTTACTGCACTAAAAGCTCAGTGAAAATGACACCGTTCTATGCAAGTTTCATATCAATATTCATTATTTTTTCTATTGAGTTATATCTGTCGTTAAAAAGTTGAGTTGAATAAAATTCATCAAATATTTTAATGAGTCCGTAGATTCTACAAATTCAACAAATTTTTCGAGCCGCCCAACAGAGCATGCGCCATTCAAATCTCTCTGTTTCGTTTACGACCGATAGGCCTAGGGCTGCTTTCACTTTCGTGGCCAGCCTGTCTTAGGTCCCTTCTCTTGAACAGTATCTTTCTCTCGGTCTTAACGATGTGTAGCTTCCGAGATGTTGTTATTTCTTCCCATTGCAATGAATAAGCAAGTGTTTACAGATGTTTCCTTTGTGGAATTGTAAAAAAAAATGGACGATATGAGTATAGGACTGCGTTAAAATCTTGATCGGGCCGCATGTGTACACTATTTCGTTTACATTTGTTTAATGAACATACTGACATGGGAGGTCGCAGTGATTGTCCGGTAAATCATTCGCGCCATAAGGGCAACAGAAAATAAATTTCTTTCTTTCGATTGCGACGACTTTCCTCCATTCAAACCACCTGGTCAGAGTGCATTAAGAATAAGAAAAATCGAATCTACTTCGGAAGTAGTTGTTTTCTGAAATTCATCAGCAAACAGGTGTTGAGACTTTAACAGTACAAATATTTAAGAAATAGTAGGATATCTGAAATCGAAGAAGCTAAATGCAAAGTAGCATAGAATGTCCGGGACCTAAACATGAAGTTTGTGTGAGAAGAAAAATTTTAAGCTTCTCATGTCACATCAGATTGTTCATATTTCAAAGCCTGGTTAATATTAACAAGTAGGCCTAAGCCATGCAATATACATCATTCAATAGCCTAATTTGCATATTGAAACCAGCCTTGTGAGACAAACTCATTACGTTTAAGAACAATTACCAAGCCTATTTCACGTTTCCCGTGAAGATGATATCACTTCATAGCTAGCTAAAAATTCTGTATGGTACTTCGCCTGTTGGAGTTAACTTCGGTTTTCTTGATGGATTTGTAACCCGACGAATTGCGCTAAATTATGCATCAGTTATTTCAAGCAAGATATGCAAAGCTGCCAACCAATCTTACACCAAAGAAAAATAAATAGGGAGATTACATATTTCTATCCCCCAAATCAGGAGATTTATATTTTTGTTGTTTATTTTCTCATCAAAAACACAACATGTTTTAAGTACCTTTGCTATATAGAATATAATGAAAACCATTTACACACGCAGAGCATTTTAGATCATTTATCCTTATTCGTTGTCCCATTTTCCTTGCAGACACAACATTCAACATCTAAATAGAAAGGAAACTTATAATAAGAGAAAGGGCGGCTGGGATAATTTTAGCCACTTTGCAGTTGAAGATGTAATATTTAGGCCTATATAGCCTAATGAATGAAAACAAACTAGTGAATAGGATGGGCGATATGCATGAAATTACCCAAAACAAATACTAGAAGTATAGAAAAATCAAATTCTGGAACTGATGGAAGAAAGTACTAGGTAAAATTTGGCAAAATACAACGAAAAGAAAGAAAGCGACGTAGAAAGGTAACATATAGAAACATTTTGGGGGCTTTCGACAACACCTCAGCAATAGTACAATCTATATACGTAAAAGGAATTGTCGGGCTAACCGTTCGCCCTACAGAACCCAATGGTATATCAGCGTTTCATTCCGTTCTTTCCCGGACAAAAAGAAACGAAGTGGACTTTCCTATAATGATACTTAACACAGATAATACATACGAACGGCCAATATCTGATCCCTAATTTAGAAGGAAAACAAATAAGAAATCACTTCGGCGCCGGAAAGATAAGCCGATAAAGTCAGAGAAGGATATACGAATGCTTTCAAAAACTATGTTACTCAAAACTACAGAATGTTACACGCATTACACATACAATATGTAGACTTCACACTGAACAGTTTAGTTACAGGTGCCGCGTTTCAAACAGAAGTATATAGACGACCTCATAATGTGCTCTTATCCTGCATTCACTCGCCATTGGAAACATATAGCTTTTAGCTATATAGTGTGATTGAGTACCGTGACTGCCCGAATAACCAAATCTAATTACAAATAAAGTATACACGTTGCAAAGTCTAGTAGGAGAGGAACAAATTTGAGTTTTCGTCGACCTTTTAACCGTCCAATAAGTAACCGGTCTATACAAATAGAAACAGTGGCGTAGGAAGGTACTTTTGAGTGGGGGGGGGGGGCTGAAGACTGATGGCCGGCCTGGGGGAGGGGTCTAAGGGTAGGGGGTGTTCCCTCCCCCTTTGGAATTTTTTGCATTTCCAGGTGGCCTCAGATGCAATTTGGTGAAATATAGCACACTTCAACACCCACTCTATTTTGTAAACTTAATTTTGTATTTTCACCTGGCCTTAGATGCAATTTGGTGCTCCAAATGAGATTTTTTTTTCTCATTTGGAAATGAAAAGGGGTTTTCTGACTTGCGAACCGGGGGGCGGAATGATATTCCGCCCCTCCACATTTTTCACTGGGGGGGCTGGCGCCCCCCCCCCCAGCCCCCGGTTCCTACGCCCTTGAATAGAAATAATTCACCGGTTATCGGTCAAAGTTGAATCAATTAACCTTCTACAGCTAAGGAACATAGCTCTTCGTTCCCCTCCTTAAATGACAATAAAAAAGGGCCTTTGCTTATTAAAAAGTGCGGTTTTATTTGAAAACGTAATTAAAAACTTGTCCTGTTGGTGATAATTGGGGAGAAAAAGTGTAATGAAAAATATATACATGCTGGAGTATGTTAAAAAGTACACAAAGGGGTAAGTTCACTTTTTCAACAAAAAATGAGATAACATTGTGGTTTTTCCCCCTCAAGTCAAATTCAAAAGTCCCACTGCCCGTCGAAGCCTGTGTCGGGCCCGTCTCGCCAGTTTAATTAATCCCTCTTCCGCACCCCTACACACAAACACCCACACGCGCAACGTGCTGAAAATATATCGTTCCTTCAGTGTCATGAACTTACCTTATTCGGATCCCCGCCAAAACTTTCAAGATTTTCTTTTAGAAATTCCAAACCTGCTATCTGATCTTTTAAACCAAAGTTACCGTTTACGTCCTCGCCTGTGGTTGGATCTGTTCCCAAGAACAGATAACCAAAAGCTCCTGTTAATACAGAAAAAAAATAATAAAACTGAAATTAATATATCCACGCATGTGGAGAGCATAAATCAGTTTTCATGAGTGTTTAAACTGGTGTTTTAAATATTTTTGTATGGCGGGAAGTCCAATACAGAACAATAACAATAAAAAAGCAAAAATAATTTTAAACAAAAATCCCAGAAGGTTACTGAGTTACAGAGGGAAGGAGGCAACGATGAGATGCTGCCCCATCTCCCAGTTTTGTGAGAAACTTCAAGAATTACGGAGCCCTCTTCATAACTAAAAGGAATTGACCCTTTGTTAATGAAAAGGACCTTTTTCCCATCTTGAAATTAAAAAGTGTTGCTTTCTATGTACGTTAAACTTTTGTTGAGATCATTAACAGAATGATTTCGATGAAAAGAACAAACACAAAAACTCAATTTAATAATGGAATTCGTAGTATAGAATACACAGAGGATGCATTATGTTGGGACGTTTTGATGTAAGTCTGTTCCCACCCCCACCCCTCCGTCCCAAATCAAAGTCACATGTCCCAATGGCTTTGAAGTTTTCCCGTCCCTATATTAAACCCTCTTCCGCCGCCTCTAACGTCTTATTGCATCTATAGCATACTTTAATTCGCTGATGTTCTTTCTGCCCACCGAGAGGTTCTTACCTAAGCGGTAATTGATGCAGACTACCACGGCGTCCATTGCTGAGGCCAGTATGCGACCGTTGTAGATGCCCGCACTGCAGGAGCCCGACTCGAATTTGCCGCCATGTAAGTAGACGAACACCGGTAACAAACCGTCGGACTCGGTAGACGAGGGTCGGTAGATATCCATATACAGACAATCTTCGCTAGTCTAAAGGATAAGAAATGGTAAAACAATTAATCAATCGTCTAATTAAACGTTGTTTATAATGATAAATTACGACAAAGATGATTTATATAGATATACATATATATATATATATATATATATATATGTATATGTATATGTATATATATATATATATATATATATATATATATATATATATATATATATATATATATATATATATATATATATATATATTATATTGTAACGTCTTATTGTTGTTCGTGGTGTAGTGTAAGACCCGGCAGGTCAGTGGGGTTCTTGGTCCCAAATAGTGTTTGTGTTAAAAGTTTCCAGGCCATATTCAGTCCAGATTAGATAAACAATTGACCATATCTATAATCCCCCATGCATAGCATAGAAACATGAAAGATATATATATATATATATATATATATATATATATATATATATTATTCTTAAAAACGAACCATGAGCCTATACTGTTATTGATCAATGCACTAGCAGAGCTGTCTTACAGTCCCGAGGCTGTGAATGATTGTCCATTGATTGTACATTTCTTTCAAAAAATAATTTGGTTGATTTTCCTTATTAGTTTCCAAGGTATCATTGGTCTATTTGAAAGCGAAGGTATACTTACAGAGGTTGGACAAGCAAACGGTGGATCAATACATCTTTGCATACATCCTGGGGGTTGGGTGTCCGCTTTCAGTACTTCTGGCTTCCAGGCAGACGGTGGTTGAGGATCTTTCCACCGCATTCCTCCAATGGGCGGTTGAGCGAACGGTACCCCAAGAAACGCGTCGCTCGTGCCTTCACGTTTACCCTGAACTGGTCCGTAAACGGTGTCAGCTATTAGCGGTAAATTACGGGAATCGATACCCCGAAAAGAGAGGAAACCGAGTGTAACAATGAACGTACTATAACTTAAGAGTCTGCCTCCCATTGTCAATATTTTATTTTATTTTATTTGGGTTTATATTAATTCCGGATATTTCCTATACTGTTTGAAGTCCACAAAGCTTGCGACCGCACCTTCTGCTCAAAGACAGCGTTTGGTTGATCATGGGATTTAATCGCGAATGACATAAACCGAACAACCTGTAAATGAGGGCGTATATATTAGAGGCATGCACTTCGACCCTGTGCTCCGACCTAGGAGTGCTCTTGTGTGAGTTTAAATGCAGGCACCCTGATGCACTTATAGCGTTTAGTACGGCTTTAAACTATATAATTATTTGAACAACGAAATCATGTTCAGCCCAACGTAATCCATCCTTTGGTTTTGAAGAGGTGATTAACCAGATTGAAGGACCTTTGTTGAGATTGTTAATAATTCCACCACATATCATAAAGTGGAACTATTCTTTATATCGAGACATGATCTATTCGGTAAGTTACAGGCGTCCTCCCACAACATTAATTGCTCTATTGACTCACACAATATACTAAATTCGTCACTTTCCAAGCCGCGTATATATGAAAGCTATACACAGAGAATTTGTTCAATTGTCAGATATGCTATATACCTGAGGCTATATACATGAAGCTGATGGCTCGCTCTTAGAAATGTATCCACATTAAGCCCAAAATTTTTCAAACCGTCTATATACTTACTAATTTATGCAAGCATATACAAGGATTGAATATCTGAACATATGCCGATAACCTATACATATTTTGGTGATCTTAGGTATATGTCCGACATTGGTTTATACCGTTCGAGCAGATGTATATACATTACTGTAATTGTGGTATGCTATACCTATATATAGGCCTAATATACCTATATAGGTCTACATAAAAGGTCTTTATGAAAGTGATATTGGCGACACGTTATGGTGTAAATACCTGAACATTCTGCCTGTCCTGCATGTATGTACTGACATGCAAGTGGAAAAATCGAACTTGTCAAGTAAAATAGATTTTAATTAATAAGTATATTATGACCTCGTCTTTCAATCCTTCTGTTTCATATATATATATGGACATATTGAATTTCACATTTTCAAGATATATCGTATCTAATCAAGTTGTTAATTTATGATTGATTTTTTTTTTTTTAATTTTAAATCTGCCACGATTGAAATTTGTCAAGTAATATATAATTAGCAAAGCAATAGACCAGCTTTCAATTGTCATTCATGCCATTCCTAAATTTTGGTTTCTTCCTTTCCTTTTTTGGCTTTGCAAGTTGATCCAGTTATAAGTTTAATTCTGGGTATTTGCGTGGACTAAGGGATCAGAGAAACGCGAAGAGCATATGTGCATCGCCATTAAATAAATAATTCATGAAATGCAAATAAGATTGTAGGTGATATTTTTAACCTCCGTCTCTTCTCCCCCTTAATTCTCTTTCTCTCTGTCTGTTGTAACCAGGTCGATCAGATCATGAAAAAAAGGTCGGTAACAAATCTTCGCAATTAATTTTTACGAATTTCATAATCCATGCATTGCGAAGTTTTATTATCATTTTACTGTACAGTCACTGTGCATTGGAATTAGTTTGAATATCTAATACCATACCTATAGATTGAAGATGACATTTTGCAGCAGGCGAGCGTTATTCAATGATAACATTAAAATTTCATATTCTGGAAATCCCCATTCATCCAAAAACTTGCATTAAAGAAAAAAAAATAATAAAGTAAAAGTTTGTAACCATACGAACTAGTCAGTCCACCGTACACTATGTATATTAACAGTGCAGGGCGGGATATGTCAACTTCGCAATCAACCGCCGAGGCAAAATTTGGATAACAACGAAGGGGAGAAAAATTGTTGCACAAATGTAGCAATGCAGCATGATCCAACAAAGGTTTCAGTCGAAAGAAGAGTTAGCCGTATGGGTAGGCAGCCAGGAATCTAGCGAGGGGGGGGGGGGGTGTATGGGGGTTGAAGAACCGTTAACTTTTAAAATATTTTAATTAGAAACTTAGCAGCAAACAAGATACATAATGCATGTTTTTTTTTTGTAGTCGCTTCGTTACATTCTGTACATTTTATCGTTGTAGTTTGTGATATGCACTTATTACTTAGTTTTCCTGTGATATATATACAAACCACTTGGGTATTGAGTAAGTCATACATTTTAGAAAACACCATAGTTTTTGCGGAAACATCTTTATTAAAACTCGTATAAATGGTTTCAACCTTTCAACTGTGCAGTATCTCAACCTCATGCTCGTAGCATGGGGAATATTAGAATCCAAACTATTAATGACTTAGAATTATATTCATTTTACGTATTGAAGAAAGAAGAAAACTGAACTATAATTCTCTACTATAAGTAAACATTTGTGTGCATATTACATGATGATTGAAGCACATACTGGATCCAAAACCTTAGTAATAACTTCTTGAACGTGGTTTGTCGATTGAAACCTATATATATATATATATATATATATATATATATATATACAAGTCCTGAAAGCCGAACGCACCTCATGAGTTCTAATTTTCGCAGGCTGCCGTGACATTTTGCACCGTGAGTCGTATTATACGAAGGAAACAGCTGGTTGCGTGGTAACAAGGTTGATTATTTTCTGAACAGGAAGAACTTTGGGGCAGGGGTACCGTACGGGGTCGTTTACCTTCAATAAGTAGGTTAAACAAAACCGACAAGAACAAAATAAACAAGAATCCGTTTCAAATTTTTACAGTTTAGCCATTTCCAAACAGTATAAGTTCCAACGTATACGACGAGGCCTTCACCCCTGGAACCTCACCGAGGCTCTCTGACACGTAATTCTGCTACAAGAGAACAAGAAATACTTGAAAAAAGCTACGCTGTTCGCATGCAAATACTTCTATAAAGTTTGTCACGCTTGGTATACCATGTGTATACATGGAGTGTTAGCTCAGTGGTTAACGCCGGTGCCTCTCAATTATAAGGTCCCGAGTTCTAGTCACTCCAAGATTAATGTATGTCGTCCAGTTAAAGAGTTGTTGACAATTGACAATTCATAATCATGGACGTTAAACATGAATCTAAAAAGAGACTGACTTCGGTCAGCTTGCGGCTTTGATAAGCCAATGATGGCTTCTTCGCGAGTTCTTGCTTGCACTGGAGCTAAATACATACATACATGCTGCAGTAGCCACACATTGATAAACTCATGCATGGCCATTGACCTGTTTATGCATGTCTAAACGTTATTGACTATACTTCAACACAATCTGTCTGAAGTATTTAGTCGATGTTAATTTCTTTTACTTAACAATTTTAATCAAACTTGAAGTTGAGTTTTCGCTGCAATCACCCATGATTTTCTCAGTTCTGTATACGGTTTTTAAGCGAATGCCTAATGGGATTTTTTAATGACAGCCTGTTCTTCAAACCGGCTTTTTTCTAAACCAAAATGGAAGTAAATAGGTTATTGTTTCTTTTTATATTTTTGGACTGTATAGAGATAAGTCATTGTTAGTGTAATAAAGATGAATGTTTGTATAAAGCTCTATTTAAATTAAATTTGTCATATGATTGTTCCCATGATCAAATTTAACGTCATATTTTTTGTTTTATTTTTATTTTCTTTCTTAGGAATATGCAATTCTTTGTGTTGTTGTTGTTAACATGTAATTTACGTCATTGAAACGGGTTTTGTTGATACCTATTATTTTTTTATTATACATACTTGTTTACCATTTCATGTTTAGCTTCCGCTGTTAAGGTCATCGGAAGTATGTAGCATTGTCGTGTTGACGTCGCGATGGGCATTCAAGATCTGGCATAATAGCTTTTTCACTAATGAAATTCGGAACCTTTTGTTATTTCGTTGTAAAACTATAATTGAGAATGGTTTGTTTTTCTATTGCTCTTATTATAGTAGCCAGTGTGGTATAAAATTGGTAATTCCAGCCATTATTAGAACCTCCGAAGTTAATTAGGTAGTTTTCCAAGAAGGAAATTATGGTATTGACTAGTTTACAATACGATTTATGTGGCACATCATTGCCTTCAAATGTATTACGTAAGGTTATATATTATAGTTGTCATTGAGATGTTGGTATTATATCTAGCTTATATAATCTCTAGTAGGCACGTAGCCAGGACTTCTGGGCGAGGGGCGCAAACAAGTTAAAAAAAGGTTACAATATTCGAGTCCGGTATGAACACTTGTGAGCTTTTGGTACGCATTGTGTTCTTACCAGTGGGAATGGGGTGGGGGTGGGGGTGGGATAGGGCGCGGCACATGCTACAGGCCCGTTCTAGTGAAGTGTCCGAGGAATTACATAAGTTGTATATGTCATATTAAAGCTGCTTAAACCGTCCTATAATTCGTCTGTGCTCACAATGTTGGTAGAAATTAAGTTGATTTTAACGCCGTGCTTACCTGAATTTTATCGACTTTATCTATCCCTCTGCTCATGCGCAAACCCGCAGCCTGAACTTACCGTTGATTAAGGGCCGAGTAATGTACATCAGTGACGTACGATAATACGCTTTCTGATAATGGAAGTCACGGGCATTATAGATTCATCTATAGTTGACGCTGAAATATGTAGACCTCTATCATTTAAGTAGATTTCGTGGTATAAGTTGAAACCTATATAGTAGCATTTATATATAGATTCTTCTTCCATTCATGTATCCTCTGGTCAACTCCTTGTTATCCAGGGGTTCGGTGGCATGTGTTAAATTAGCTGACGTTATACATGTGCTCAACAAATGTGGATGATGGATCTGTTCCCAACACAATGAACAACTATACAGACTCATATCCAATCCTAAATTTGTTCCAACTGAGCTTATTGAATATGTCGTTTTCTCATTCGTGTCTTGACCACATGCTAAAACATAATCTTCAAGTCTTACCTGCATCTGGTCAACAACAAAAAAAAACAAACAAAAAAACTCACTTCACAGAGACGTTGCTATTGAGAGAACACAATAATATTTGCATGACCACTGACAATAATGTGGCCACTGTCTATCTCATACTATAGATTTAAGTGCTATACCTTTGGCCAAATGCTGATTCACATACTACGTCATAAAATTGGTCTCACGAGTACTTTACTGCTCTGAAGTGGTTTCTATCTGTCATTACTGATCGCAGCCAGAGGGTGCATATTGGTGATACTTATATTCTAATGAAGTTAGCTGTATAGGATTTGGTGTTCCGCAGGGTTCTGTGTCAGGACCAGTACATTAATCAGTAACTATCTGAGATCTTTCTACTCTCTATTGTACATAACACGGGATTTAAAGAGGCAGGGTTTGCTGATAACCATCAGATTTACAAACGTTTTCTTCGTCAAAGTCAATTTTCTGTCCTACATTTAGATAGTTTTAACTTGCCTATATATATATGCTGTCTCACTTCTTTCGGAAACGAAACCCTGATAGAAGCTGAAATTATGTTATTTGGTAATAAGTCTAATCTGAGTCGGGTGGGGAGTCCGTGGTGTTTACATGCCAGACGGTCACTGCATGCGCTTTAGTATTGTAGCTATGAAAACCAAGGTGTTCTAATTGACCGTAAGATCTCTTTGAACCACCAGGTTAACACCACAATTTCCAATTATTTAATGATCGGATACGTTCAAAGGTTAAGTCTTTTCTTCCTCGTGGTCTTGTGTAAACTCATAAATTCATTCGTTATACGTGCGAATCTCAGTAATAATGCGGTATTATATATATACAGGTATAAAGAGTGTAAAACGAAAAAGGAAATACGAATTGATCTTTATAGTAAACGAGCTGATGAAAGTGATCACATTCATATGCCTGACGTTCTTATGATACGTCGACCCTGTTAATTGTAACGTTTGCATTGCAAGTATATAGAGAACGTGTACATTCATTGTGCATTTGATGATGATCATGATGATAATGATGATGATGATGATGATGATGATGATGATGATGATGATGATGATGATGATGATGATGATGATGATGATGATGATGATGATGATGATGATGATGATGATGATGATGATGATGATGATGATGATGATGATGATGATGATGATGATGATGATGATGATGATGATGATGATGATGATGATGATGATGATGATGATGATGATGATGCTGATGATGATGATGATGATGATGATGATGATGATGATGATGATGACGCCGACGACGACGACGATCACGATGACGATCACGATCACGATGATGATCATGATGATCATGATCATGATCATGATTAATCAACCGCTTAAATATAGCATGGATTGTACGTGAAAATCTAATCACTTGGTTGATGCTCACACTTTAAACTGAGCTAAATTATAATGCCATTCAACTGGAAAACAACATGATAAAGAGCGATTTAATTTGTTTAGTTTAACATTTCCGTCGCCTGAGAATAATTTTGAGGGATAGCTCAAATTTTGGAGGAATTTACTAATTCATTCATCGCAATTTAACTAAACGATATAAAATACTTAAATAACGCGAACGGTGTAAATTTCGCCCAGTTTGGTATAATCAACTTAACTATATATAAATAATGCACGATAGTAGAGGCTAAACCTAATTATACAGTGAGGATACAATGATTACCATATATAATACAGACGACGCCACACATCAGGCACTTATGAAAACACTGAAAAGACGTCATTATAAGAATCAATGCAAAATAACCTCGTCAATTCTATTTTAAATACCTTTCATGTGCAAATTATTCCTTTTACGTCAATTTTTTTTCCTTGTCATTTTCACGCAAACGATCGAGCTTAATCAATTTCAACGTATACATTTTGCTTGCATACAAGTTACAGCAGCAGCAGCAGCAGTGAAACCTCGATGTATTCAGTTTGCACCGTTGGAAATAAGGGAATCTCGTTATAGCCTACCGTTTATGCCTATACAATCGTCTCACAGTTGATAAATCTAGGCCTAGTCTATCTTCATTGTTAATGAACTGTGAAAGTTGTTGTAGCCAATAAATGATTTGAATTATAAACCGCCATATAAACTGCACCACTTCAGACATATCTAAACGCTTCATAGTGGAACACAAATGCTTTAGAATTATGTAACTGCAAAACAAGCTAATCTTCTACGAGGACGTAAATGTAAAAAAAAAAAAAAAAAAAAAAACAGCCGATTCTCCTGGCTTTATCTGTCAAAACTGGTTAAGTTGAGAATACCTGTTTATCGGTTAAAATTGATGTATGTTATAATGATGTGTTACATTTATGACCAGTTGCTACTGAAAAGGACTTTTTAACAGAAAATACTAAACACACAATCCTATGCAATATAATGATTGACTGAACTAACCAGACTACTCTATATATATAGGGTTCGCCAATAATTTCGTCCACATTTTAACAGAAAGTGGATGACACGTTACTGCAAAACGCTTATAATCTGTAATTTGAATCATCTTTACAAGGTATGCTTACTAGTCCAACATGCAGGGACAGTTGCTTAGACTCCCAACCAGTCATTAGTTGAAACAACCTTAGAGTAATGAATTCGTCTGTTAGTGAGTATTCCACAGTAACATCTAACATGTGTTACGGTGTTATAACACACTTCAGTTTATAGTTGTCACTTATTCACAGTACAAAACTGATCAAGCCATGCACATTGGGTGTAATATAGTAACTTATAGACTAATTACCCACTTGGGACATTTGTTTTATATAACCTACTGTAGGCCCATAATCTTCATGTTTCAAGTTTCAAAGAACTTGTACTGACACGGAATGAGCAATAGGAATTTTATCCGGCTACTATCTATAGATATAGGTTATATAAATGTTCATTCTGTCAGTACGAATGCTTTGAAGCATGATATCAGATGGCAATATTGAGTGGTATTAACATCGGAAACGTTGTTTCAACTGGCTGATTTGATAGCACTAACTCCTATTGAATCGAAATCCATCTATGAATTCTCTACAAGCGTTCCTAAAAGCACGATTCCGGAAGCCGTATATGATTGGATTGGCGAAGGAGTTAGAGAACCCAAGTGTTTCTGTTATAACGATAAACACGAATAAAGAATTATCTTTCGATCTTGTGAAGACCTCAAACAGGAATTCAAAACTGTGCGGTAACCAGCACACCGCAAACACAGCCAAAATGATAGCCGATGTGACGGTAGTTTTAATGTGCCATGTCGATCTCGACTTCCGGTGTACCTGTGCCACAGAAGGTCTTGAAGCAATGGTATACGTTTTCGTGGCATCCCATTTACATTTGTAGGCCAGGTAAAATATACGCACGTAGATCAATGATAGAAATAACATAAAAGTCGGTATGATTAACGATGTAACAATGCGATGTGCAATAACAGCCGATGACCGATATCTGTCGGTGTCACACACCCATGACTTTTGCACCGTTTCTTCTTTACTGAGTATCGGCAGCAGGCCAAAAGCGATACCTACACACCACATCGCCACTATGATGACTTTACAGTTGCACGGATTCATGATAGTCGAATATTTCAACGGTTTCGAAATAGCGATATACCGATTAATCGCGATAGCTATCAAGTGGAACACGGACACAGAACAGAAAATTACAGCTGGTGCGAAGAAATAATCTCTGGTCTCTTCGTAGCATGTTAGAGGAGATACGACGATACGAGCAAACATCGCGCAGGGTATCGCGATTAAACCGGTCAGAAAATCAGCAACCGCTAAACCGGCTATGAAATAGCTGTGAACTCTACAAAAGCTTTTTGCACGTATGAATGCATTTATAACCATCGAATTACCTAGGACGGAAAACAAGATGACAAGTGTGTAAACCCCGACGTAAATAACTAAACCCAGTGTGGAAACTCTGAGAGTAAAGTTTCCGAAAGGACGGTTGATTCCCGGTGTTCGATCAGAGTGAATGTAATCTGTACCGTTTGAGCTGATTGAGTTTTCCATAATGTGCTAACGTTCATTTAGAGGCAATCACACTGTACTATAGTTGTATAGTTGAACAACATATCAGTGTCCGGTTTTCTCGAATTTTTGAGTCTGTTTATTCCATTTAATGATGATACTTGTCACTTCATAACGTAAAAGATGTCTTTTTCAGTACTTGAACTACGAAACACAAATCACTGTTGTTCAGTTTACTGATAACTCCTACATGACATATATATTAAATATATGAAGTTTGGAAGTAGCGACCATTAACAGCAGGTCTCACAAATCCTAGCCAGTCGATATCGTAGAAAAACATATTAGCACTACCTCATTAAAATTCTGATCAGATGAAAATTTCACAATAAAACAAATGAACAAAAGAAGAAAAAACGCTTTTTTTGGTTAATTTCTTGAACATAAATCTGGCGGGCGGAAACAATCCAGTTGAAAATTATTGATTTCTTCTCAGAGTGGCATCCGCTTGTTTACTTCTTATTCCGTACGATTGACATTTCATTACGTTATAATGAAACCACCGACCCATGAACGCAGGTATCATACAGCTCTCGGTCGACTCAATTGTAAATCTAGAGTAGATAACAATGCTTTTAACACGTTACATTACAACATAACGGCAATATACAGCTTTGTCAACAAGTTTATAGTAAGGCGGGCTTATAAAGAGCCTTTACTTTTAGCTTAGATGATTATCTCCGTTAACAGCTCTTCCTGGCCACGAAGTAACCTCCAGGGTGAACCTTGGCATAAATAGGCCATTTGTATACATTTCCAATTCTCCTAGCGTCGGATATTCAGCAATCCATCGAAGGCCAGCTTTCAAAGTAGTCTCAAATGTGAATGAAAGAACAGTTCTTCAGAAAACCGAATATTATATATTTATTACATTTTGTTTACTAAACAAATTTATTCCTCTTCCGTTAAAAAGGGGCCGTCTCGGATATCCCTTTTTTTCAGTTTTTAGTTCAAAATCATAAAACAATTCAAAAACAGGCAAACAACCTTTATGAATTAATGATTGAATTGAAATATTTAGTTGCAAAAGAAATGTCTTATTGAACAAAACGTCTCTTACGTGTAATCGGAAACTATGCAAATGTTAAGATGACACACGTTCAGTGGATTCCCTACTACCGGCTTTTTCAAAGATTAATCACATCTGAATAACTGAGAATTCGAGCGAAAGAGCGTTCAAGTGCGAAAACAATCCGGTATTTATAAGCTTTGACATTTCAGGCAATGACAGCTTTACTATATATAAGAGTATAAAGTAGATAAGCATATAAATATATATATATTTATATATATATATATATATATATATATATATATATAAATGTATATTATATATAGGCCTATATTATATATAGGCCTATATTACATATATATATATATATATATATATATATATATATATATATATATATAAAATGTCTTTTTCAGTTTTCTGTGATTTCAGCATGGATTATCTTACGTATTGCAATATTCGTAATAGGTGACAACATTTCTCATTAGGATCACACGTGCGGTTAAATGCCTCTTAAGTTATCTAATAAGGTCATTTTGACACCTTTTCCCTCAATAACCGATAATTCAATGAGCGTTATGGCATTTCACTGAGGCATAAACGTGTTTTATGGACCATCGTTGAATAATACGAGAGTTAACGTATTGTGAATTTGTGTTGCAGGTTTTAAAGATAAATTTATGATTGCATTACGCAGTTGTGTGTAGTTACTCTGTTAATGTGTTAATGTTTATCTGTTTGAATGTTTGGCCTTTCCCCGCTGTAAATATCCTCGAAGTCCGTCGGACTCTTCTTCATATGTTGTGAAGTTCCACTCCTGTTAATTGCCACACCATTTTCTTGGCAATTTAGTATAACTTTTTGTACTCAAATCACCGTCCTATCGTACATTGTCTCTCCTAACACTTCCTTACCGTATACATACAGTACCATACACACACAAACACACACATCGAAGAGCTTGCTGACGGTACAAATAAACCGATGTAAACCAGTGACTCGGTAAACATGTAAGAAAGGTTTCGTTAAACAAAATAAACAGAAGAAATGTCTATCTATCTACTGCAATATTTTGGAATAGTAAAATAGACAAGGTTTTCTTAGCAAAAATTCAAAATTGCGAACTACGTCATCATCAGTGCGTCATCGATTAAAACGGCTGGACTACCAACCAGACCAGTGTACAAATTCTAAGACGAGAAGTGGATAAATTATTAAATCACCTGGCCTCACCCCCCCCCCCCCACCGAAATCTGAAGACTTAGACCACTGAAAAACCGATGCATGCACGCACCATCTGCACCCACACACTAAAATGTGAAGATTGTTATTAGCGTAATCTTGTGTTTAAAGCTAATGATATATAAAACCTAAATTATTGTCTAAAATATGCCTCAGGATGCCAAACTTTTCTTATGCGGATATACACCCTCCTTAATAACATCCTTCATTTGCCTCTGGTCATTTTAGTATAGGTTCAGCCCTGATACCTACATCCATAGGATGAGTTTGAGACACTCCTCCCCCCCCCCCCCCACCTCAACCCTTTGTACCTTTGAAATCCTTCGCAAGCCACTTCTCGCGATTCCAGCCGTCAACACTGTGATAGAAAAGTTAAAAACAAGATGCAATGTTTGAACTTTATGAATGTCGTGTTGATGGCCTGGGAAGAAGTGCAAAATATTGGACATAACATATCTGTTGTGGTCCTTCTCGGTTAAACATTTCGGTGGCTGTTAGTTTGTCGGGAATACAGATCGAACGACGAATATCACTAAAAAACATCACCGATCAAGAAGCCAAAACATTGATTTGAAGTGTTTATTCGGACGGTGATTCAATTACAACTGGTAAGAAATTACGATGAGCTTTTACATGGGAAGCATGAACATGCTATATACGTCTCTGAGAATGTGATGAGATTATCTACTTTCCAGCCAATCAGAATGCTAGATTTTATCACAATGATAAAACTTAGGACCAATCATTTCTTCAGCAGCGTTACCCTTCCTGTATTGAAACGAAATATGAAGATCTGAAGTTTTGACAGAAGTTTGACAATGTGTTTATTATCCGATAGACAGACAGGTTTGTCCTCACGGACTGGAATATAGTGAGACCATTTGAAATACAAAGTGCAACAAAGTGGCTTAGAGTGTATAGCTTCATCACCAAGTCCATGTATGCATATGCAAAATTCAGTATATGCAGCCATCAATGAGGTCTCCACAGATGGTAGAAGCGCCCACCCCCCCCCCTCCTCCTTCCCATCATGAAACGGATTTTTTTCAAAGTTAAATTTGAAGTAGCTGATCACTATAATCTATGATCTATATGATCTATGATATATATAGCTCGTAATCATTATATTTAAAATTATTATAAATGAAACAAACAACATTTGATCGAAAGCCAGCTCAGGTTTCAGCTTAGTGATAACATATGTTAAAACCAACTGGTTTATATTAACCGTAATAAAACTGGAGACTTGAGCAAGTATAAATATGACATCATTACTATAAGTCCCCTATGCTTGAGTTTCTAAAACTATTCTTTACTTCTTTCCAAGCCAGCTTTCCGTTGTTAAGTTACTTATGTAAGTTTTCTTTCTTTATTAGTAAGATATTTTCTGCAATAGAGGTAAATAGGTCAAATGTTGGATCTAAAACATTGAAATTCTTAACATGAGTCTTAAAAGAGGATGTGGTTTCGGTTACTAATTTTAATATCACTTGGAAAAAGATGAGGAGATAAACAAAGGAAAGTGAAAGGTTTCAACTCCTAATCACACTATAGCATCACAGGTATAGATAAAATGGCAGCCACTGACACGACTCTTAATTATTTATATCTCCTATAAACGGTAAAATAGTTTATTTACAAATTGGGCAGGGGTGGGGGGGGAGGGGCGTATTCATCACAACGATTAATTGGTGGGTGCACTGATGTGATAACGTCGCAAGAGTTGAAGATATAGGCCTTTATTAACAAACTTGGAAGTGTAAACTTAAATATACCTGTTTCAGTACAGCTGCAATACGAAAACTGAACTTCTCACATAGTCTGTTAATTCTCTGAAGAAAAGACCTAGGCTTATATATTGGACAAAGCTTAACAAGATTTTCGGAAATATCGTTAGAATATTAAACAAACACAAGATGAAAAAGAGGTTTTCTGCTCAACTCTAGTCCATATATACGGCAAAAACGGTCGCCACTGCAAACATGGTATCATTCTCGTACGTTGCACTCGCAAAGTTATCCGTGTCGGCGTTCCATAGAAATTTACTCGCCACTTGAATATCTTGTGTCTGCCTTGATCCAATATCTACTCGTGATATTAATTTGTAACGCTTAAAGCCCAATGATTTCGCACTGTCTTTGATATCTTCAGCTATCTGTTTAGCCGATACAGATGCCCGTTTTGGATTGTATTGTTCCATTGTCAAGAAACGTTCCAATATTTCACTCATATATTGTTCCATTTTCTTTATACTGAAACGTTCTTTTTCTACAGGTTCCGTCCGGAATTTGTTCCAGTGAAGAGAATCGTAATCTGGCGTGGTACTGTCAGGTTCTTCATTGGGGCGTCTATATTTCCACCACATCGACGTGGCTACGTTACGTCCGAAGTACAGTCCCCGTACCTTTCCCGTTGTTGTCTCTGACGTCTCCTCGTGACGGTCCCTTAAGCTAACATCGCCATCGCTTCCGGCACTTTTTAACAAAATGGCCGCTTCGGCAACTCGTCGAACAATGGGTTTCTGTAGTTCCTGTGACATTGCTTTACCAACTGCCGAAATAGACATCGGAACTTTTCTTGGGGCGTGTACGCTTTCACTGATTCTTGAACTAATTTCACTGCCTTCCATGTCTCTCTGTATAGCCTAGCCTATATGCAATATAGGTGCGTTTGAGTTGTATAACACGATATGCCGCATATATAGTTAATAATAAAGAATATAGTTTCTATGGCAATGAAGCTGTAAAGTCAGTGTCTCAAAGTTGTCATATTTTTTAATGCATGTTTGATTGTTTGAAGCTACGGTGACATTCAGTTTACCCTTATCTTCAGTATTTACTGCAAGTGAGACCCAACAGCAAAATTATTTATCATGAGTTAAATGAAAAATATTTACCGCCACAGAATGATGCAGCTGCGTAGCTTCAATCACGCCTATAAACAACTGCGAGAATATTAGCTCATATAGCACTTTATGCCCAAAAAAGCATAGGCCTATCTCGTTCTCTTATCCCCCCAAAAAAGCAATATCCTCTCAGCTAAATACAGTAATCTGCTCGATATTTTCGATTCCTTACAAACGACGTGACTGCCACAAAAACATAACATGTAACACTATATTAAGCGAAGAGTGCTTTTTAGATTAATTGTTGTGTGAAACAGTCTTGTTGGATAAAGTCCGAAGAATGTTTGCATAAGTCTGTTATTTTCGATTGTGCATCACACGGTTGCTATGTGCTCTGCCATTTTATCTCGTCAAACAGCTCAGGCCTAATTAAAATCCGCGTCACGGAAACGGTCAGGAAACTCGTTAATGTGGTAATGCTAACTGCAGGGTATAAATCTTCATGTTAGGTATAGGCCGACTGATGGTCTTGTCTGGTATATCTTCTAACAGTCGCTGTGTACATGAGTGCCAGAATTTTGTCATTTTTTTTGTATCGCCGACTGGCAAACTGAGTCTAATGTAACGAATTGCATTTTACGCGTGTGCACATATTTATAGATATCTCTCTTATAAATTAGTACGTTAGTTACCATGCATGCTGTTGCAACAAACTTCCGAGTGAATTGCGTAATAAACAACCTTAATCAAAGTAGGCATTGATTCTACTATGTAGTAATATTTCGTTCCTTCCCACAATGAAACAGCCAAGTTGCTCATTTTTTTCCAATGATGTTCCGCCGTTATAAGACACAAAATTATAGTTCAGGTTTTACTGGACTCAATGACAAAGGCTATAAGCCGATAAAATCGACTTTGCAAGATAGAGGCTAGTATTGTCTCTTATAGGAGACCAAACAATAAAGAAATAATAAAGAACGTATTGAGTAGTCTGGAAGGTTCCTTCATACAAGTGAGTGTTTTTCTATTTAAAATAACTAACAGATATCAAATGAGTTTGTCAACGGATAGTAGGTATAGTATAGTCCACTGATTACGTTCAGATATATTTACATTGTAACCCCTCCTAAACATGGCCGCCCAGACTAGGCTAACAATTTACGTAAGACATATACAAGTGGTTCAGCAAATCATATTTGTTTTTCTATTCAATCGACGATCTTAGATCCATTTATATATCCTCCGGAATGCCTCCAATGTTTACAAATAAACTCATAAGAGAACATGATCTATTCATAGAATCAAGGCTTCAGTTTCTAGTAAACATTTAACATATAAAGCCTAAATACAAATGAAGTAATGAAGGGAGGGTTAGGAAGAGCTCTTCTCGTGCGATTATGGCAGGTGAAAATAGAAGTGGATAATTGTGTCGACAGACATTCGGAAGGGTATAAATAGATATCCATACATCGATTTGTCAAGAAATGGTCGTCTTGGCACTTATACGTTGTCGTACGGTTTGTATTTGCGGGGCCCCCCTCCCTCCCCCTCCCCGCAAAAAACCCATATTGTATTAAAAGGTGATGTGTCTCTTCGGTGTACGGTGTTATAGCTATTCACTATCTATCTTTTCCAACCACTCATATAGCCACCACTCCGATTATGTACTCATCAACCGATCCATATATAAAGCACTGGAAAATGTTTGACAAGGTGACTACAGAAAAGATATTATTTATATAATTTCTCTTCCAATAAATGATAAATTTGCAACAAACAAGTGAGGATATATCCGCACCCCACCCCTCCCTTCCAACGGCACTATCCGCATAGACTCATTGCTGTTTAGTTGTTCTATTGCTTTAATGAGTGATCTATGCATACTGGTGTATTAGCTATTATATACGGTATTTATATCTACATATCAATCCATCCTTCCATTCACTCATCCACCCATCGAACCATCCATCCATATATGAAAACTGGAAAATGTTTGTCATAGATGCAAAATAAAAATATATATCACATATATTTACTTTTACAATAATTTATCAAAGTTGCAAGAAACAATTGAGGATATACTTTCATAAACCAAACAGAAAGCATAGCGTCATTATGCCCGAGGAAAGAGGTATTTGCATAATTAGGGAGAACAAACTAGACCAACGTGTACAGTTTAATGTAAAGATTCTTAACTAAATATGGCAATATGATGAATTCCATTAATTGCGTTTGCAACATTACCGTAGGCACGGAGGAGGGGAGGGGGGGGGGGTTGACATGGCGAAACGTGTCCTCCCTCCTATTTTTGTATATGCACATTTTTGTGAAGGCTTAAATTGGAACTGCTACTTCATACAGGGGCGTATCCAGGATTTTCCAATAGGGGGGGGCGCCAGGCATGAATGATCGCCGTCCTGGGGGATGGGTCTAAGGGGAGGGGTGTACAATTTTTGCTTTCAAGGAAGGGCTGAAATGCAAAATGGTGTCATATGCATGGGCGGCAATCCGTACTTCCGAGTGGGGGGGGGATATGACCTTGTTGACTATCTAAGCGTAGCGCCACCATGAGTTGGCGCGAAGCGTACAAGAAAATTTTGGGATTAACAAACCCTCTAGATGGCCGGAAACGGCACTTCCCGAGGTTTCCAAGCGGCATATACCCAACTTTAAAATAGGGATGTCATGTCCAAAATATTCATAATCAGGATCCAAAATACTTTTTTTTTAATTTCGGGTGTTATTTTGGGAAAATTGCCCCTGTCAATCTTGTTTCAGGCGCAACGTTAGAATGTTCGAGAGCTCTGTTATATTATTCGATGAAGAAAATGGCCTCATGCAGGCTATTATAGGCCTATACACATGCAATACACAATTACATGAGATTCTCAGCTGTTCGAGGGAACATGTACGTGTGTAGGCCTACTATAGGGCCTATATGAATACTATGAGGGTGCATATATGTACTATATCAATACCGTGGGCGCAATAATACATTTTGTTGTTATAGGGCCAATGAAGCCTACAGTCAACTATTTTGCTTTATAAAGACGCTTTATTTGAAAAGATCGCACTGCGTTTATGGTAGGCGAGAAATGAAGCTAAAAAAGAGCCGTACATTAACGAAGATGCATAAATGTAGGCATGAAAATATTCTTATCCCTGGCATTTGGTGGGGGGGGATAGGGTGCATTACATCCCCTCCACCCATTTTCATGGGGGGATATATCCCCGCTCCACCCAGGATCGCCGCCCATGGCCATATGTGATCCATTTTCGACCTTAATAATAAGCAACATTTCCAGTAAATATGGACACAAAATGCACAATTTAGTATGGCTGGCATGTCATTTAGTGTTTATAGTGATAATACAAACACAATTACCATCTATGTTTCTAAAACTATTATGCCGCCGAACTTCGCCAGAACCTTTTTTTGGCAAACAAAAAATAAAGCATACGGGAGGGGGGGGGGGTTGAGCGATCACCGACATCTCACATAAAGGTCGTCATCAATTTTTTTTTTTTTTTTTTTTTTCCTAAACTTTTTTTTTTTGGGTGACGGCCAATAGGGGGGGCGCGCGCCTGTTGCGCCCCCCCTGGATACGCCCCTGTCATAAATGTAGTCACAATGATGGAAAGGATAGCACCTTACCCCCTTCCCCAAAGACATTCTCATTGAGAATAGGACACCCTCTTGAACTCTCCCTCCCCCTGGGTGGACATCAACCAATGTTGTGCCCCTTCAATTGAGGCTCTGCACTAAGGGCCTGGCTGGTTTGTAAGACAAAAACAAAAGCATTCACTCGGCCATCGATAGCCAAAAGATTGTCTCGATGGATTCGTGAAAATCGAGCTTAAAAGAAAAAAGGGAAGGAAATTAGACCATTACCCCACTTTTTTCCCCCTCAAATGGGTTCCCAGGGAAATAGTTTTCAATTGTCAAATTAATTGGAAAGAAGATAGAATCATTTGATGAAATCTTTGAGTGAAGTATGATAATATCGTTCACGTGTCCAACACAGATGTCAGCTAACAACCATTAATTTTAAATGAAGATCGATAAAGGTACTTTTATATGTTTCATGAGGCACAACAAAGGGGTCGACAGGGATAAATGGGGAAAAATTGGAAAGAAAAGAAAATTGATCATAAGCAACATGTTAATTTTCACATGACGGCGAAGAAACCCTTTGAAATGCAAGTTTGATTAACATGAGAGATTATGTTGTGTTGCTTTCTGTTTGAACTATAGCTGCATGGCGGTTGCGTGAAGTACACCCACATATTTCAATTTCCAATTTATTTCTCATATGTTTTGTACAAGGTTAATACAACACTAACATTACAGTGGGAAAGGGTAACATAGTGAAGGACACTAGAAAAACAGCAAGGCTGTTATCTTAGCTAGTGACCAAGTAGAACGAAAAACCAAACCGAACAGATTTCCTTTTATCATAAGCAAATTATTTTCTCTGTGTAAGAGGTTAGTCGGAAAACGTCTAGGCTTGTTCATAAGAAGCTTAATTAACCTATTTTGTATGGTTTGAAGCGGTCTGAAATATGACGATTTGGCGGTGCCGTAAATTTCGATGGCATATCTTAGCTAGAATAAATAAAAGAATTGTAGATTTGAGTTGCAAAAGCTTCAGAGAGAATTCCACTTAGGTTGTAAAAAAATACCAATATACTTTACCAGGGATTGACAGAGTTATAGTTAATGTGGTTCACCCACGGAAGCTTATCATCAATAATTAATCTTAAATACTTCGTACTTTGACGCATTGCAGCTTGCAACACCATTAAAAGTAAAATTGTAATGACAGGAGTGACTTGTATCTTTTGCATCCAAAATGGTGTAATTAGTTTTCCCTAAGTGGAGGGGAGGGTAAGCATATTTCAGTTTAAGAGTTTGAGTGGCCTTATGTATGTATGCGTGTGTGTGTCCGTGAATATGTATGTATGTATGTATGTATGTATGTATGTATGATTCACCTAAGCATATTATTAGTTTACAATCGTTACCAAACAGGAAACATTAGTGTCATCTGCAAAGATACGTGTATAGAGATGTTGGGCACCGCTGTACGAATATCGTTGACATAAATTAGAAAGAGCAGGGGTCTCAGGACAGATCCATGGAGACACCGGTATTAACGTTTAAGTAATTTAAGAGTTAGTATATTATTAACATGAATGCATTGCCTTTTGTTGTGTTAATAGCTAGCCATGAGATCATGTGCCGTTCCACGACCCCATAGTGATATAACTTTGTTTTGTTTTTTAAAAGAATAGAGTGATCGACGGTGTCAAAGGCGTTCTTAAGGTCAAGATATAAACCTAACACATTATTACTCACATCAAGCTGAGAACGAATAGTATTAAAGTTTCTAGCAAAGCATGAATTGTTGAATGACATTCTCTAAATTCTAAAACAAAACCCAAGTCTCTTCTCAATAACACTCTCCATTAGTTTGTTACAACAAGATAAAACACTTTGGGGCCTGTAATTCTCAGGGAGACTAGAATCGACCTTCATGTATGACTTTGGCAACCTTTAACGCATCTGGGTTGGTCCCAGTTTGAAAAACACTGTTAAATATATGAACAAGATCAAGAACTTTATCGTGGTTAGTAGACTTAAAAAGCTTAGAGGTAATGCCATCTAAAGCCGGAGCTTTGTTAGGCTTAAGTGTATTTATACGCTTGTACAGTAGACTTTCGTCAGCAGAAACTGGAGAAAGGAAAATAGTTCTGGGAACCGAGTTTCTCAAGTATTCTAGAGGATTAACGGAGAAAGACAGACTTTGGCAGAGTGTGCCACGAATAGAGAAAAAGTGTATATTTATTGAAGATATTGGCCACGTCATGATATTTTCTGAGTACTGAAGGCCTTTGTTGAAGCAGTGGCGTCGCCAGGGGATGGCCTGGGGGGAGGTGGACTCGTGCCCTCCCCTTCCCCATAGGTGCCCCCTCCACTGACGCTATTTGTAGTGTTAAAAAATACTCAAGCAAAAACTTTATCTGCCTCAATTAACAATATAAATATAGGACAGACTAATCCCGAAAATTCTTGAACATAAAGTTACTTCAAATTGCAAAATATAGCACCAGGTTGCATCTAAGGACCCTTAATTAATCAAATATTTCTCAAAGGGGAGGGGGAACCCCTTATCCCCCTCCCCAGGACAGTGTTCACAAATTAACATTGTTACCCATAATTGAGTGCTGTTCCCCCCTGTGCCCCTCAATATTGAAATGTCTGACGACACCACTGCTTAGAAGACAGAAGTAACAGGTGATGATTGGGTCTTCTCTTTACCTATCATATTAAACCCCTAACACGTAGCCTCGAGTCATCATCTACATGTAAAAAATCCAATCACTGCAATTGCCTATTGCAGATCGGTAATAGCTATTTATTGACCGTGGAAATGGTTTCCCTAGTGTTATTATTTACAAATCATTATACATATTTACAAATTACCCCCGAAATCAGCGTCTAATTCGTCCCTTATTGACGCAATCTACACGTAATAATGATCACATAAGTCTACTTGGGCTTGAAGGAGCAAAAATGCGACTAGACGAGGGCATACACCCCTAACACGTAGCTTCGAGACATCATATTCACGTAAAAAATCCAATATGGCGACTGCAGAGGTACAGATGACGTAATCACTGCAATTGCCTAAAGCAGATCGGTAATAGCTATTTATTGACCGTTGAAATGGTTTCCCTAATGTTATTATTTACAAATCATTGTACATATTAACATCAGTGTCTAATTCGTCCCTTATTGACGCAATCTACACATAATAATGATCACTCGAGCCTGCTTAGGCTTAAAGTAGCAAAAATGAGACTAGACGAGGGCATACACCCCTAACACGTAGCTTCGAGACATCATATGCACGTAAAAATCCAATATGGCGACTGCATAGCTTCTACACGAGGTATAGATGACGTAATCACTGCAATTGCCTATAGCAGATCGGTAATAGCTATTTATTGACCGTGGAAATGGTTTCCCTAGTGTTATTATTTACAAATCATTATACATATTTACAAATTACCCCCGAAATCAGCGTCTAATTCGTCGCTTATTGACGCAATCTACACGTAACCATGAACACTCCAGGCTACTTGGGGTTGAAGGAACAACAATGCGACTAGACGAGCGAATACACCCCTAAAGCCCGGGTCACATCTGCGCGATTCAACACGCGATTCAACTCGCAACTAAAATCACGCGAATCAGAAAAGTTGCTTCTGAGAAGTCGCGCTGATTAGGACATTGCTCTATTGCAAATCAACCCAAATCGACGGCGCACCTTTTATTGCGCAACAAGTTGATACCCGTGTCTAACTACGCGATTCAACCTTCAATTGTATTGCGAGTTGAATCGCGTGCTGAATCGCGCGGATGTGACCCGGGCGCGTATTTTTTTTCCCAGGACGAACGTGGGCATCGGCCAATCAAATCCCTGGATTCCAAACATGTGACGCATTTTCAAAAAACATGTTCTGAATCTTTTTTCCTCGTTTTGACCCCAGATTATGAACGACAATCCTGCAATTTCATAGAAACGGTATCCTTAACCCACTTCCTAAACCCTAACTCTGATTTCAAACGAATTTGTAAATTCCTGAAAAACCTGAAACCCACATTCGTCCTGGGAAAAAAAACGCGACCCGGGCTTAACACGTAGCTTCGAGACATCGTATACACGTAAAAATCCAATATGGCGACTGCATAGCTTCTAAACAATGTATTGATGACGTAATCACTGCAATTGTCTATAGCAGATCGGTAATAGCTATTTATTGACCGTGGAAATGGTTTCCCTAATGTTATTATTTACAAATCAGTTTACATATTTACAAATTACCCCCGAAATCAGCGTCTAATTCGTCGCTTATTGACGCAATCTACACGTAATCATGAACACTCCAGGCTGCTTGGGGTTGAAGGAGCAATAATGCGACTAGACGAGGGCATACACCCCTAACACGTAGCTTCGAGACATCATATACACGCAAAAAATCCAATATGGCGACTGCATAGCTTCTAAACGAGGTATAGATGACGTAATCACTGCAATTGCCTATAGCAGATCTTAATAGCTATTTATTGACCGTGGAAATGGTTTCCCTAGTGTTATTATTTACATATCATTATACATATTAACAAATTACCCCGAAATCAGCGTCTAATTTGTCCCTTATTGACGCAATCTACACGTTATTATGCTCAACTCGCCCACCTGTATATCTACTCGCAAAATTGTCGGTATACCACTATAGAGACCAGGACCTAGCAAAATATAAATGACTAACACCCCCGTCAGCAAACTTGTGGCGAATAGCTTCCCATATCAGAGCCGGGCCTCTCGTTATGATCTAACACATCTTTATCATAAACAAGACATTCATTAAAAAAATTTGTTCGTTAAACGCAATGTTATTGTTGATTTTAATGTAAGAATTGTTCCAGATAATTTGATTGCCGACATCACTATTTGGCTCAGTAAATGAAAAATCACACGAAGCATGGACTAAACCTGTCTGATAAAAGTGTTTGAAATGAACACATCCGACATCTTGCAATTACAGTTAAAAAATAACATTTTGAACAAATGTCCTAAAAAAATGTCCCAAAAGTCCCCCCCCCCCCCAAAAAAAAAAATGTCCTGAGTCAAAATAGAGCTTCCGAGGCCTGATCGAATCATCACAGTTACGGCGCACCCAAGTACATTTAAGACTTTGTATAAAACTCTTCACATGGACGATTTTAAGGCCCTCTTTACTTATATTATTAAACACAGAGGCCCGTTTGACTTTGTCCGGATTCACTGCCCAAATGATCTCAAAAATGACACTTTCTAACTCTTTAATAATTTGTCCGGAGGATTAAAAGCCCCATTGACTTACACACTAAATTACAAAAGTAATGTGGTCTCAAAGTCTAGATAGAAGTTCTCACTAACTAAACGCTCCATCACTTGATAGCTGACAAGTGGCCTTTCATGGCACTATCAATTTTCCGTATCATGATGTGCAGATGTTTTGCTATCCGAGCCGGAAGTTTTCGTCACTAGTAAACAAACCTCTTCACTCAGTATACAGTAAACCATTTTCGTACGATGCTCCTGGGAGGCCTAAAGTGGTATAAAATTACCTCAATTGACCCAATTTTTGCACCACATGTATTTCCATTCATGCTCTTCAACATGCAAGTCCCAAAAAACTAGACCCTGATTGATAACGTATCAATAAAAGATGTTTTCCCACTCCACTTTGGCCCTTTCTGACATAAGAGAACATCCGGGCGGATTGACATAGTTTAGTTTAGTAGAAAAAAGGATCAGGAGGGGCACTCAAGTCCTCATCAAGGACCCTATAGGAGAGAGAGCAAAAACTGAAGACACAAAAACTCAGACCCGATTACAACGCTTAAAGTGCTTGTCCAAAGCATTCTTAAACCCATTGACACTTGCGAGTACAACTTTCTCAGGCAAACCGTTCTACTCATTCACACCCCTATTAGAAAAAAGTTATGCCGAATATTAATCCTACTTTGTGACATTTGGAGTTTAAGACAATAACCTCTGGTACAACTACTATTAGCAAACATGAACAAGTCGGTAAAGGATAAATTTTCAAAACCATACACAAGATTGAAAACCTGAATCAAGTCACGTAACCCCCTAAGCTCCAGTGTGGTGAGATTCAACAGTTGTAACCGCCTATAATATGGAACACTCTTTAAGGAACAAATCATTCTAGTAGCCCTCCTCTGGAAGCTTATCCTTAGCAAAATATGGGTTCCAAGCCTGCACAGCATACTCCAGATGAGGCCTTACCAACTGCTTATAAAGCCTAACTACGATGTCCTCTTTCAGAAAACTGAAGATATGGACTCTGATAGGAGTATGCCACCTGTTGTACCTTCTTTAAATAGTTGAATCTTTTTTACTTGGTCGAGGACGTACTATAGTGAGATGAGAAGACAACAGAATGTAGAAGGTAATGAGCAGACGTTGCACATGTATGACCCATGTCCAATTCTACACTAAAGCATATGAATAATAAATCACAATAAAGGGGTTCAATTTGTGATCTAAGTCTATGCATCCTGGCTGCACCACCCCTAGTCAGGCCTCTAGTGCTACAGCTCCTGGTTTGACTCAGTATCGGGGAGGATGCGAGGAGAATCTGAATACAAATTAGAATCATCTGACATCGCGAAAATTGGAAAATGATCAGGATGTCCGAAACGAGAATTCCTGAATGGATGTTATGAAAATGTTGTCAGCCATATAACAGCTGAGTGTACAATGATCTACGCGTAGTAGGGATGTCATGTGGCTATATAACTCTTTTAGAATCTACGTTAGGTCTCAACGAATTACAAATATAGCCTCGTTATGTCGAACCGATTGAAATTGGATCTTATTAATTAAGCATTTTGCAAAAAGAACTTAAAGGGAGTGAACACTCGCGCACAAAGAAACGTCTGATGCCGGTAATCTGACCTTGTTTCGAATGAGGTGTAACAGAAGTGTTAGACACCACCATCGATCCCAGAAAATACAAAGACAGCTTGCTACCGTCGGTAATAAGACACTAGTGTACAGTTGATACATACAGCTACGGTCAATACCCACAACACAGTGTACATAGCAGCGATGGACATCTCAGGTCCAGCTAAAGATAACAAGGTATCACATTTCATTACTGTCTGCATTTTGTAGCGACAAGAATAAAACTTCCCTTGCAAGCAACGGAAGGTTAACTTTTTTTCAGAGAGCGGGTGAGCCTTCAATGCCTTTAAATGAGGACCGTTTTGCAAATTGTTAAGATAACTTATCAATTTATTATAATTCTTTTCATTTCAAAGAAAGTTGCTAGCATGATTAACAGACTTAACGTTACATTATGCTTTCCCATAAATACTGCATTTTATGAAAACCCTTTCTACGCAAAACATTTATTAGATACTAGTAGTTAAGTCATTGGTGAGAACGGACTTTGAGACTTAATAAAAGTGAGGGCGTTATTACGGAATACGGATCTCTAACTCGACGATATTTACGTATCATCTCTGATTAGTTTATGGAGAAAGTGCAGCCCATGGCCTGTATAAGTGGGTAGCACAGGATCATTCAAACGTTTAATGTGGGCAAATTCTAAATTTCCTCGACTGACTTAAGTATGAGATGAACCTTCATGAAAGGAGGGGAAACAAGTATTTGTAAAGGATGTGGCGTGGCCTATGAGTCGTTGCAGTCGACTCCCATATTGTGGTCTGAGGGTCATCTCTCATCAAAGTTTCGATATCAAATTGTCAGTGTATTTTGAAGACATTCAGTAGATCTATACTATGCTTTAAACGCAAGGTTATGCTAATAAATACTCCTGCATTTATTTTGCACACGCCACTGGCCTGTATACGTTTAATTGGTAGGTACTTTCCTCTCCGTTGCCATTAGCTGAGAATAAGTAATATCCAACTATTGACCCACCAGTACTAGACACAGTACCACTCCTCTTGACCGGCGTCAGTGTAGCCCATATCCGACGATAAACACCCCCCCTCCCCTCCCCCACCCTCCATCGCTCAGAGAGATATCATCTGATGTGCGAATCATACCCCAGTGAGTGCCCCCCTTATAGCCCTATACTCATTTGACGGATATAGGTATACGCCTGATTTCTATTTCGTCTACGTGTTGCGACTTCAATATATTCCCATTTATGTTAAAAACGAAATTGACCTCAATTGTTACCGTAGGCTTTGCATCCCTCACATATATCGGGACCGGAGCCACGGGAAAGGGAGAGAGAGAGAGAGAGCTGAGGGACGAGGGGTGGAGTGGGAATTGTAAACATTTTCAGATTATTTCCTAAAGCTAACAATTAATAACGCTAAACTATGGAAACTTGTACTTCACAAATGTAATTTACATATCGAAAAATACGTGCACCAGTTTTGCACCTCAGCACAAATTTCCCCTACGAACTGGGTCCTCACCAAGACGAGCATTATCTAAATTGAACATTTGTGTCCCCACAACTTCTCTGGTGATTACATCGCTGATTAGCCATCTCTAATTGAGTTGTTCAGCTTAAATACACATTCAAGAGGGTAAGTTGTTATGGGAACATTCAAAGGGGTATTTTAACATGGGTCCATTTTAGGTGGTATTGCGACAGGGTACGGTCATCGTGGAGATTGTGTATACTGTGATGTCGGGATGTGTACATTCAAAGGGGTATTATACCTTAGGTACATTCAGGGACATAACTTTATGGCGGGTACATTAATTTAGAGGATCTATTGATTAACATTCAGTGGTTATTTTATTTCTGGCATGTTCCGCCAAAACCTATACACTCTCCACTGAAGACAATTGCCGTACAAACAGAATTAAAAGTATACATGCGCTTCCATCAATTTTATTGTACAATTAAGATGAGGCATACGATGCATTTACGAGATCTCAGTGGTGACTTCCCCTGCTCAATTTATCAACCACGTTTTCTTTTCGTGTTTTTCTGTTCTTGGTCCAAATTTGGACTGCCACATATGCGTGTCTTGTCAGGAGAGATGAGGTATGCGGGTGTGGTACTGTCTGTGTGTTTTCTATTAGTACATGCTAGGGGTTATCATTGACTAGTAATCGAACTACAGTTCTAGCAAGGCACAGGCGTGCGGGGAGGGAGAGGAAGTGGGACTAATGTGTGAGGAAGGGACAGTGATATGAGGCTTTCGTTAAACTTTTTATTTTCCTTGTAGATATTTTGTTTGTGTGTGTGTGTGCGTGTACATATTTGTGTATATCATTGTAACATACATGTTCAGAGGCAATTCTAGATATGTGACATGAAAACTTTATGTGGCTAGTAAAGTTTATATATTTCCTACCCCCCCCCTCCCCTTTCTTCTCGATGGGATATGACCTCTTTGAAGAGGCACTCCCTGTTCGTACTCACAAGGTGTCATAACATTACATTAGTTAACCACAGAGAAAAGTTATCGCGGATTTTGCATGAAAACAAAGAGACACGAAAATAAAGGACACATAAAAAGATCACGTGATATCTAACTTTCACCACCTGTAGAAAATATTTTCGCAAACTTTTGAGGAAAAAAAAAACAAAACAAAAAACACACACAGAAATATATAGAAAGAAAAATGTTGTTGTATGAAAATTGAAAGGGTGAATAGTTTGTTTTACATTACGTTTTAATATGAGAAAACATACGGTAGATAATTCTAACAAAATGACGTTTAACGTTTTTTTTCTTTCCAAATAAAAATCAAAATGAAACTATAGTATAGTATAGTGTACGAGAAGTACATCGAATAGGAATGCTGTCTATAACCCAATAATATCTGTGTGGTAAACAGACGTAAATTCTGGAAAGGTATTACTCGTGGTTCAGTCTAACTGCAGTGATTTTAGTAAATAGACAAAATTGATTCATCCTATCTAAACAAGCGAAAAGTTTCGTTACACTTTTCATTACTATTGCCTCTTTTCTTTATACTTTTGCTTTAGTGAAGTCATTTTCAGGACTACTTTAATTAATTAGCTTGTTTAATTGTATCCTTCATGATCTCAATTAGAGATCCGTTTATGCTGCCGTCATGGCTTATTAATTACTTATTGTTTTCATAAACTGCTATATGATCAAGCCTTATTAAACAGCTTACAAACGTTTATCAAGGATAGGTCGTTCCCTATGGAAATATCTCCTTTTTTTTTCCCCCTGGTCTTTTCGATGAAATATTTCAAGTGCCATCTTTTAAACAGAGCTTCAGTTTAAACCAAAAACCCTTCCTTTATATAATCTATTGTCTCTCTCTCTCTTTCTCACTCTTAATTTATTTATTTTGATCACTTTCTCATTCAATGCCATTTATTCTTTGGTCAACATGCTAACTCTTGTTGTCACTTCTTTAAGTCTCATTTGTTTCATCAAATGTTTCTGTGTTCCCCCTTCAAATCACTTCATCTTTCTAAGCTAAAACAGAGAAGATAAAGAAAAGAAATGTTGAATGTATCTTTTACTATGACGACCAAAACAACTGGATTTCTAACTGATGTATGTACTTGAACATAGATAGCAAATACCCTGAATAGAAACATGTAAAACTAATTATCAGAGGATGGCTAACCCTTCTTGATTTGTGTGCTTTACTATAAATTCCAAATAGTTGGAAGAGTGGGGGGGGGGCAGGATGATTCCCGGGGGGCCACAATTAACCACCCTACCTGAAGTTGAATCTTTAACTATGAGTATGCTATGTGTATTTTTTTAAAGTATTGTAGAAACAACAGTTCATTAACACCATGGTGTCAGAGGATTCATGTCTATTGAAATAGAAAAGAACATTGATATTTACCTCATAAATATTTCTTTATTTGAGTTGATAAATAATTTGAAGTATTAACGCATAGCGAAAGGATAGAAAACTCCTCCCCCCTCCACCCTCCCTTACTTCCAAAAGAGTTCTTTGTTGGAACATGGGCCAGCCATCTCTGCACCATATGACAAAATCACATTTTGCTGTCCAGAGAAATCACAAAGCCCATTCCAGGCATCTCTCTCTCTCGCAAACACAAACAACACCGAATGTGAAATTGAAAACTTAAAGTGATACATACTGAGAAATTAATATATTTTAAAAGAACACAACAATACTTTTTCAAGTCGAACATCTGTCGACAGAAATATTCTACGGAATCAAATTACGGTCACTAACATTTCTAACTCCAACAAGCAATTGTTGTGGTTGTTTACTGCTGCCCCCAAAGCAATTACCTTTAATTGAGATATATATTGTTTTTCCAATCGTAACCAAATTTCAAGATAATTTGCAGACTACAAACCTCCAGTAATGTACTTCAAAAAGAAACCTTTAAGCAATGTTTAAGCCTGTTAACATTTGGAGGTATTAATGTTGGCGTTTTACTGGAAGGCAGAAGGTGAACATATTCCTGTTCTCCGAGCCCCATATCCATCTGCTACTATACACCACAATAGTAACTTAATACTTTACTACATATATCTGCAAGTTTTTTTGTGCAATGACTATATCTCACATTTCCCATTAAATATAAATGAAATGCATTTAAATGACGATGTTAGATCGTACCGATTCTTTAAGATATTGATGTATTTCTTTTGCGTAAACTGGTATTACGTTTCCCTATTTACATAACAAAGACAAATCAACAGAATTTTATAAAAATGAAAGCCAGGATAAATTTCAGAGTAATAATTAAAGTAATTGCTGTAGTAAGACGTCAAATAAAAATGAAGACATGCTTGATGTTAGACGACTAGCAAAATAAATCCAAAATACACTTTACTACATTGTTCTAATTTTTTTTTGTTTCTATGAGAATTAACAGAACAACAACAACCCCCTCCCCCCACCAGCCCCTCCAGTTTTGGCTCCTTTACTTCCCCTTCATTGGGGGAATAAATCGCCCAGCTAACAAGGCCACCGGTGTGAATCCAGTTCTGGTCAAATGATGCTTTTCCAAAGAGAGGTGATAAAAATGTGAAAAAGTTGTCATCAGTGATACCAAGTTGAAATTTGAGTTGAGTATTAAATATTCTGAAGGTAAATTAAGCGTTGACTTCCGGAAATGTTGTGGTTTTCAAATACCTCGCAACCGTCCCATGGATGATAAAACTTTTCAGGGACTGTTTCTTGAAAAGAAGATATTGCGTACAATTGCTGGACAGACTACATATTGAATTGAACTCTAAAATATAATAGCCCCCAAAAAAAAGACTCTTTTTCAAATTTATTATAAGATTCTTTTTTTCTTTCTGTCTTTTGTTTTCTTTTAGAAGGAGAAGCATAATACTTTTTGAGATTCCACTTAACGTATGACAGTTTGGTGAGTGAGCCAACATTACCGCATTACGCAAATATTTCTGATACAAAATAGCCATTGGATGGAAAACACAGGTGGTTTGAATAGAGGTTTGGCAGTAATATTGTAAGACATCAAATAAAATTTTAGAAATATCAAGCAACCAGATAGTAAAATGGCAAAACTTTTATCAGAGTTAGCCACACTTAGATTGGAGTCAACAAACCAATCTTGGTTCCTGTTTGACTAAAGCTACATATATATTGCCAGTAGGTACCAGTGGGTAACAAATTCAAAGCATGCTGCAGCTTTAAGCAAAGTTAATGTGAGTACAGTTGTTAAATCAAGAATTTTGTGACAAATTAAATCTGTAAGGTTCCCCCCTCAAAAATGCAGGGAAGAATAAAGAAGAAGCAATAAAATAGAAGCCAATATCACTTCTTGGAAAGTACAATCACATAGAGCCCTTACAGAGGTACTTTTTGAACGATAGGTCACAAAAAAAAAAACAACTTGATCAACTCTCAACTCCAGTCCCCATTAAATCGAGACTGTAATCGTGTGATCTTGATGGTTTTATATCTAGGAGTTATCATATGTCCCTTTGTAAAGGAATAAATACTAGCCCTGGTCTCAGTGACCAGGTTGGTGAGCGATCTACTGTGTATCTGAAAAGCCGAGAGGCCAAGACATGTAAAACAGAAATCTTGTTTTGCTGATCCATTAGCCACCATCATCACAAGTGAGTACTATCACTTCATAAGTTTTATAATTTCTTTAAAGTTAATGTCATCGATATAAACTTTTTAACACAATTTGCTTCTAGAATATGAAATTGATATTAACTTTGAATGTTTCTTTTCTTTTTTACAACACATTTTCATCTATAACTCTATTTTATGACCGATAAATTTGTATTCATCTGTATTAATCGGCATCAAATCTGTTTCCACTTCCACGACCTTTAGGAGGTCGACCGTATAGCTAGCTACCACATAATGCTAGATGTTCTCCGTTACTAGTTGGAGTAAATGTTAAAAAACATCAGACTCATGCATTCAATATGTAAATAATGTAAAATAAAAAATGAATATTTCTTCTACAAAGTTCCCTGATTTCTTGTTTGCACCTACGCATCCTAAGAACTAAGAAGTCACTCTAATACTTGATATTCACGACCTCCTTAAAGTGTTATCTTTAACGATGGTTACAGGTAAGCCAACAGTCTTAAAACAGGCATAAATGCTTAGACGAAAAAAAAAGAAATATACAACAGAAAACTAAATGTGAAATTTTAATTTAATATTTTGGCAATGGCAAAGAACTATTTGTCTTGCAGTGAAGATATTAACATAAGTATATCCAGTGCTCTGTCAACTGGGTAAATATCCAGTTGTTGGTAAAATGCTGTCATTCATATCATTGCTGGAACACCTTGGTTTCATACAGATGTGCTCAATAATGCCAAAGTTTCAATGATATTTATTATCTATGAATATTTATACAAATAAATGAATATGCAACAAATAATATAATTTTCCCCTGTTAACTTTTTTATTTTTATTTTTTTTGGATATAAATTTCTTGTTTGCAAGGAAACTGGAAACTTGTCTCACAACGTTAAAATAAATTTGTTAAAAAAGAAAGAAAGATGTGGGTGTTAATATAGAACGAAACTAAACATTTAAAGAATGGAAACGAAAAGCCTCTCTCTTTCACTCTCTCCTGTAAAATTACATCCTTCCTTCTCCTCTTAGCTTTGCCATTGAATTCTGTTCCTATGGCAACAGTTGGCGTTTACACTGTACCGAGCAGAAGATGTAATTCTGTTTAGGAAGGAATGATTGGTTGATCAAGGTCTTCTTGCAGTTGGAGCAGTGGAAGCAATCCTCACAAGCATGCCAGTGGAGTTCCTCATAGGTGACCCTCTGAGCCCCTGCTGCAATCTTCTGTTTACAGCTGTTACACACCTACAGAACGTAAAAATATGCGAGAATAGCGATGAATGCCACAGAGGCCAATCACAAAAGTGTGGTTCATTTCAGAGTTTATGCAACAATAGAATGAGGATAACTAAACAATAAACACATCAGCTTTGATAGGTATGTGGCAAACTGAGCATATAGTTGAAGACAAGCACATATTAAAACATAGTTTCTCAAACATGCTTATCTAGAGAGATGAAAGAGGAATTGTTAAAATTTAAATGTAAATTTATGACCAGAACTGATGAGGGGAATTCCTTGTTTTCATGCTTCATGTAACTTCTACTATTGACAAAGGCACTTGAATACCTAAACAATTCATCCATCCTGGGAAAGTGACTTGGGAAATCACTTTGTAGTCCGACATGAGTGGTTTATCCGTAGCATGCACTGAGATGGGAAACCAATGTTACCGCTAAGTAACATGTTTTTAGATACTTCATTAGTGAGTAAACAACTTGATTTTTTATTTAATAATACTGAGATTTTAAAGTATTGATATGTCTGATCACAGTCTGCGAGAAAAAACAGTGCATTTTATATAATGTTTGCTTTAATATGTGTATTAAATAAACCCCAAGAATAACAGTTGAAACTGTGAAGGTCAAAAGTACTACCCTCCAACCTGCTAGAAAGTCTATTGATGGTCAGTCACGTTCACCAAACGGGCCGCACACCGGCCAAATCCAGCCCTCGAAACCTAAGATCATCTCCCACAAACTTGAAACTATGTGAACCCTTGAAATTAGGACCTTATGTTTGAGCACCCTACTGGTCTACCCTGCAAACTTGCTCAATCTAGTTACAGTAAGATTTTTGTTCTTTTCAGCCCTTTGGTCCAACCAATGTTTTGCTCTGACTTTGACAGAAAATTAATTAAGAACCCTTGTACTGTTTACCCTGTTCACCCTACTGCTCCTTACAGCAGTAGTCCAGTGGTTGTGTACAGTATAAACTGTATGTCAGGATCACACACACACACCAGTTAACAATGCTGTATATTAAATCGAGGTGTAAAAGATGGGTTTGACAGAAACTAGTACCACACACTGGTAGAACTCAACAACCAATTGAACAGTATGGCAGATGCTGTGTGAAAATTGCTAGATGTTGTTGGAAACTGTCACACCAGGGAAAATTCACTAATAGCTTCACTTTAAAGATGCAAAGATTGGTTTGAAAGAAACTAGTGCCACACCCTAGTAGAACTGAAGAACCAATTGCTGTACGGTAGGTATATTGTGTATGCACTGGTATTGGTAACACATATCGTTACTTTGTAACTGATGTTGTTGGCCACTGTAACACAAGGAAAGCTTGACTGCTTAGTTGACCATATGTCAACATGTAAAGATTGGTTCGTAAAGTAACCCAGCCATACCTACAACCAGGTAGAACTAAAATAGACTAAAATAAAGATTGCTATAATGCTATGACTGTGTGTGCAGTGTTATATTGTAACATCCAATCATTACTTTGTTACTGATATTGTTGGACACCGCAACATGAAAGTAATCCCAGCCATACGCCCAGGTAAAAGTCAAATAAAGATTACTATAATGCTATGACATTGTGTGTGTGCAGTGTTTACTGGTAATAACCAATCATTACTGTGTTACTGATATTATTGGATGCTGTCACATCAGGAAATATTGGCACAGTTGAAGAGAGAAAGGTCACATCTTCAACAGGTAAGTAATTACAAAGAACCAAACAGAATGCTATATAGACATCTGTTGATATCTTGTTCTCTAAATAGTCATGTTGCTATGGATACCTGACACCTGATAGCAGAGGTCACACACCACACAGAGTTGTTATATTTTTCATCTGGACATGAACTTCTAAGGTCACTCTTTTTTGTCTTTCTGGTTATTTACAGAGAGAGGCATAAAAAACTTTCATTTATGATGCCTGATTGACCAAATGGTCACAAACTACAGGCATCCAGCCATCAAGAGTATCGCCCCCTGAAATCCTTTCCACCTGATACAAAGCAGTGTGACCTACAATAAACAACTAGGATTATTAAGATATAAGGATGACAGGGAATTCCTGAGCCAGATAAACAAGCAGAACATCTGTCTTTTCTAAACCTAAGGCACCATGTTTATTTAGTCCAGTCTTTTTAGCAGTTTGGATCATTGGTCAGATTGCTCCCAAAATGTTGATGTGTGGAAACTCCTAGCACTTTCCCAAAGTATTGTCCAACATTGCTCCCCCATATTGTTGACTGGCATGATGGAGGGGGTTCACCTCAACCATTTAGCTTTAGTTCGGAATAAAAATGGTCTGGGATTAGCGGAAAAGCAGAATTTTTAAATGTGATTTAAAGAGGGTGGCCAGTTTGAAGACTGTTTAACATATTTTCATATTTTTTTATATTTCTGATGTCATTTTATAAAATTTTCAAAAAGGAGACTGAAAAAGGCACCTAGGAATAACATTAACACTGCAAATGTGTGCTACCCCAAAAACATTCGTTCCACAGCATGAAATTCTATTTAAATCCAGTACCTTGGCGAATAGCTTTTCGTGGCAAGGCAGGCAATACGGGCGACCATTCTTGGCAACATAGCTCTTGCCACCTAGCTGATCGTCGCATTCGAAGCAGCAGAAATGTTTCAAGTGCCAGTTTTGGTCCTCGGCTTGAGTGTAAGATGAGGCGAAGATCAGCTGTGAAACAGAAAGTGTATTTATCAATGAGAACTGAAACGAAAGACATAGGCTGCAAACAGGATAACTTTACAATCAAAACACTGATATTTTCTACGACACGCAACCCTGTTTATTTTAGTCGACGGTTTGCAGCAAACGATCCCACCTAATTCCTCAAAGAATGTTGATTTTCTCAACAACTCTTAGTTTTTCTTACTTACTTAATAGCTCTCTAAATTGAAGGTTTCACTTCAGTCGATGATATTATCTCACAGATACGTACATATACATACTACTGGGAGGCATAACATGGAGTGCTTGGATTTTCACAAATATGCAAGGCAAGTCAACTCAACTATCTCTATTGATTTAAAATCAGTGAAAGCTTCTGCTTATAACATCAGTGAAAGCTTCTTATAAACTTCTAAGTTGTTAATACCTTGTTCTTCACAGTCATGATGCAAAGCAAAAATGTAACCAGGAAAAGATCTTTAGCAAAATGATAAAGTTGCCTTATTATTATCCTTGAAGGCAAGATATTCATAATTTCTCAATTGGGCAAATGATTTGACTTGGAACAAATCACGCTGACCGTTACCCTACTGGAATATGATACATACAGATAATACACTCACCTCATCACAAGCAGCGCATCTTGGTTTGTGGAGGTCAGAGTAGTGACGGCCGCAAAAGATCTCGTCGTCCTTGTAGAAGTAGATGAGGTCCACCAAGAGTTCGTTGCAGGTCTTGCAACGGAAGCAAGCGGGATGCCAACAGATCTCCGGCCCGGCACGCTCCGCAAAGACGGCCACATCTCCACCAGTCATGGGTTCTGTACACCTCTTACATGTCTGCAAGACAGAAAGTAAATGCAATGAATGAAGTACTGTGAGTAGATTACAGAAGATAGACCTGTACAGTGATCAACTTAGTTGGGAGATCTGTAGGGAGATCAACTTATCAGTGTGGATTGATAGGATTGATAGTGGGGGACCTGTAGGGTGATCAACGTACCCATATAATTTTATCTGTAGGGAGATCAACTTATCAATGTGGATTGATAGTGGGGAACCTGTAGCGTGATCAATGCACCCATATAGTTTTGTAGTTGGGAGACCTGAAGTGTGATCAAGGTACCTACATAATTTTACAGTTGGGAGACCTGTATGGTGATCAACTTTCCCACCTTACTTCATAGTTGGGAGATCTGTTGGGAGATCAACTTATCAATGTGGATTGATAGTGGGGAACCTGTAGTAGCGTTGTGCAGGATCCCGGTAGTCAAGTGAATCCCGGTATCCCAATATTGACTAGTCCCGATCACAGTGAAATGTGTTTCTACTACCGGTAGTGGGAAAACAACCGGTTATTACATTCGTTTATTACTACGGGGGCTTCCACAATGTAATTTATAGTTATCTTTCGCTACTTTTTTAATTTTTAAGAGCTTTTGTATGAAAGATGGATATTGTACGTATTGAAAGTATATTTTCTGGAGTAAACAATAGCCAGTTAACGATATAAATAAATCTCTACTATTCTTATACGTGTATGTAGTTTATAATCCCGTATTTACGTAGCCCCTATGTTACATTCTTATTGTCTGAAGTTTCAAACATGTGGTGACTTGTTGATAGTTGAAAACTTTTCATTGTGAACTTTTGAACTTGAAGGGTTGCCCTATTCCAATATCATGGAATAGTGGGGAACCCCCAATTTCTGTTTGTGTACGGATTACAAGTTTAATCCACGTGCGAATGTGTTAATCTAATATCATACGTCGAGTATGAATGAAAGATGGTGTGGGTTGCTTTTTTCCAAGGTTTGTGCTTTTCTTTTGAAAGTGTATGTTAAAAAACAAAGGCCCTAATATAGCGTGTTATTTTTTTATTTTTTATAACCGTGCATGTAAGAGTATGTACATAGCCTAGGCTATGCATATTGAATGTATGACATTGACAGTCTCATAACTAAGTGCTTTGAACCATAGATGAAAGTTGAGGAAAATCCCGGTTGTAGTTACCATACCAGATTCATGTTGCAACACTACCGGTTGTGTGAAATTTGCACTACCGCACAACCCTAACCAGTAGGGTGATCAACGTACGCATATAGTTTTATGGTTGGGAGACCTGAAGGGTGATCTACTTATCAATGGAGCTTTAATGTTGGGAGACCTGTAGAATGATCAACTTTTTCATGTAGACTGATAGCAGGCTCAAAAGAGTATTAAGTTTATCTTGTGTATGTAGATAATCTTACCAATTTAAATTTCTCATTGCAAAACAAGTTGACAGTAAATGGTATATGGAGATGGTAGAAACCCTAACCGGTATATGGTATCAAATTCTCCTACTCTAGATTATCTCAGGGAACTCTGTCATTCATGTGAGGGGATCGACTTACCCATTTGGATTTAGAACCGCTGGCCTCTTTCTGAGTGGCAACACTAGCAGCTGTCTGTACACCTCCCTAAAGAGAAGAAAAATAACTCATTAATAACTAATTATTACAACAGTTTTACATCACATGAAAACAAGCATTCCAAAAACAAGAAGAAACTAAAGCACCAATGGTGCAGTAGCTCATACCAGATTGATCATTTGGACAAGTGTTTCATTAATATCTATTGCTATCTGTAGGGGAAGAAGCAGTTGAAGGTTTTCATAGATTGATCCCTACTGACCCCTAGATGACCCTTAACTAAAATACAAAATATTAAACAGTCAATATGACACACCTGTCATGAATCAATATCACCAACTTTCATTAACAGCCATTGGTATCTTTAGAAGCATTTTGGATATTTTCAAAACAATGACCCCTAATGACCCCTAGATGACTTTTGACCTCAATTTATCAAACATTTTTGATGGTCCACCAGCTTTGGACCATTGTGTCAAAGTTTCATCCAAATCCATTGAACCATGTACAAGAACAAGCAATTTGAAGAATTCACCCTAACATTGACCACTATTGACCCCTTGAAGGCCTTTGATCTAAAAATCTTGAACACCCTATAGGTACCACCAGTCATAGACGATTATGACTAACTTTCAGGAATATCTATTAATATCTGTAGGAGAAGAAGCATTTTGCAGATTTTCACAAATTGACCCCTATTGACCCCTAGATGACCATTAACCTGAAAATCCCGAACATCCTAAATGTCCCCCTTCCCAATGATGATTGTGTCCAAGTTTCATCAAAATCCATCAACAGCTGTACGAGAAGAAGCAGTTTAACAAGCGTGAACAGACGGATAGATAAATATAGAAAGCATGATTCCAATAACTCAACCAGCACTACATGCTGGTATGAGCTTAAAAAAACAGGAACGTGCAGTGACAACAGGAAACTTAGAGTCTCAGCAAGAAACAAACAAGCAAACAAACAACCGACATTGGAAACTATTATCTTCTCACGAGGGGTTTTAAGTCGAATCAAAGTCTACCTGATAACAAAATATCGCATGGATTGCAGAGTGGCAAGTTAATACAGGAAGACTGTTCATAGTATTTTCAAGGGAAGAGGGAGCAGAACGTATATCCTACCTCACGTATTAGAAGGCTATTTACCATTGATAAATTTATGCACTCAAATGCATCTTTTACATTTCAATTTATGAATAGGAGTTTCACCCTCACCCTCCCCTTTACCCTAATAAAGAGATGCTGTATGGGGAATGAAGGAATGCTCCGACATGGGGGGGGGGTGTGTCCAGTGTAATATGTACCCTTACAATTCAGTATTCCTGAGACTGATAGAATAACTGTTTTCACAAAATTTGGAAAACAAAAAAAAAGGAGTAGAAAAAGAGAAGATTTTAAGATTAAAGCACAACTTTCAACGGTATATGGTGAGTAACAGGAGATGCCACTTGCTGAGCTGATAAATACCAGGGCAAATGTTAGAAGAAGAATTGAAACATGCCAGCGACTTTTTCAAGTCAATCGAAACCCACTTGTTGCAACTGGATACAGATCTCTTACAAATACTTCAGAAGTTTGCTAGAGGTCTGACAAGGAATCAGTCTCCTATGTTGTTAATCCAATTCACTGGTAAACCTCGCAGCAGGCTTTATGAACTCCAATGTTTTCATGGTGTATATTGCAGCGTTTGTGTCTTGTGTAAAAAATATATTAAATGCATTATGCGAATCGGGAGGTCGTCCACCATGTTTGAACACACAGTGATACAAAACTATACCAGTTTACAGACTTTGACCACGGGGTAGAAAAAAGACGGGCAAATCCATTCCATGCAAACTGGTCATAGATGTGAATATCCAAACAGGTCGTCAAAGATGAAACAGTGCCTCTTATTGGACGAATCAAACGTAACTAGGGCGTGACAAGAAAAGCCCCTGGGGCTCGGATCACTTAGTTAGGAATAGAAAAAAAACATACATGTGAAATATCGAAACAGTCACTTTTGACAACCGTAAGAAGTCTTGACTCACAAGAAGGAAGTCACGTCAATATAGATATTTGATATATTTGTTTTGGAATTATAAGGAGTACTCAGAATGGCCACACGTACCTCTGACCTGGGTTTGTTAATTTCTTCCACTTCTCCGATGCCGATTGCTTGGTCCTGTAGGAATAAAAAACCAAACAATCAAAATCAAAATTGGTCAGAAACTATCTGATAAATATGAATTTCAGATATGAAAAAAAGAAAAGAAAAACATACTAATGATAACAGATTAAGAGAACAAATCCTTAAACAGGGTAATCTAGAAATGCATTTGGACAAAAAGTCCCAAATAACAGTAAAGTATCGCTCACTTGAGAATTGCTTCTTCCCATTATTATTATCTATAGTAGAGAACAATCTATTCACCAAATGTCCATTGGTGACCACTGACTGTGTGATAAAATATGGTGCGACTCCACGGGGTACCCCTTTGCAAATGATCCTCCCAAATTACTTCCTGCTTGACATGGAAATTGGGAAATTTTATTAGTTATGGTACCTTCCTCCCCTCATTCAACAAACCTGTGCGATACACTGGGTGTCACTTAAGCATCGAACGACCCAACCCCCCAAAAATAACGAGAGATTAAAACGCCTTTTCCTGTCAGATAAATTCCAAATGCGATGTTGTTCCCTTTAAGAACGATTCATTTATATACGACAGTACCCTAGTGAGTTAGAGACACAAGTTTATTAAAACAATTAAGTGGTCGTGGAGTGATATATATTCACAACATCCTTGTCCACAAATCACCAGAGGCAAAAATGGTGGTAAACAACTTTTCAAAATTGTTTTTAATTACTTTAGGATAGGTGTATTCCACTTCTGAAATCGTGCAACAGGTCTCTGTTGTGCAGTACAACAATAGTTTCATTGTTCAGCAATTGTCCAAGGTACAAACAATTGGTTCCAAATAAATAATAAATAAATAGATAAATGAATGAAATATCTATAGTCCACAGAAGAGAGTATAATTGTGAATCCAAATGTAAAGTACACAGTCCTATCGAAACCCAACAAGATTTTTCTTTATCCGTAAATAATTTTTCTGAGCCGACTGAAGTCTTTCCTCTGCTGCAACTGAGTGTGCCATGTCTACAGGTTACTGCTGTTAATAGACATGTATGTGAGTGCTATTTAAGCTGCGATGACGTACACCTGATCAATCTTGTTTATATTTTGTTGTTAATAATTATCCATTCAGCTTCAAAGTAAAAGACAGGATATTTCACAATAGAACTGAAACCATGAATGAACTCCACAGGGGGTAGCAGTGTTCTTTTATCAAAGGGTGTTACTGTAACCTTAACAGATGACGTCAGAGTTATTGTTGACTTGTGAGGACTTAACCCACTATGAGTCAAAGTTCCTTGAATGAACAGATAAGGCAAAATTCTTTACATTGCATTATAATACAACAGTGATGACATAGCATCACCACATAATAGCAAAACTGTTACGTAGACAAAAAAAAAAAAAATTATTCTGAGAAATGTTTAGAACTAGTATAATGTTTGCATGTGAGATATCTGCTACTTACAGCATATATAAACCAACAGTCAATCAATTTAAAAAGTTGGCAAATCACATGCAAGTAATGAATGCAGGTCAATACAGTCAACTATGTACAGTTCACAGGTTTGCTTTAATATGCAAATACAATAATAGGATATATCTGAGTGGCTGCATGTTGAATGGGGATAGAAAGTTAAACACGTCATAGTTATATTTTGTCGACTCCATACGATAAAGGGACAATTATTCTTGAAATATTGCACAATAGTCCTGATAATATTCCTGGCATATTGTGAAATTCCATTACTTGCAAGAATTTTTTGTTTTTCTTGTTCTGAGAAAAGTTAAAGATACTATATAGTAAACAATTGTTTGCGTGCAGTGAGACATCCGGTTTTTCTACAGCAGCGGTCAACGATAGTCAGCAAAACAATAAACAAACTTGGCATACCGCTGTAATATATGCACAAACACACATATATATGGCTGAGCTTTCCAATAGCCAAGTATTATGAGTGTACAGTGGGTAATATAGTCAGCCTACATGCTTGTTTATCACAACAATATGATACAGTTGAGTGGTAGGCATGAATGGGGCTAGAAAGTTGAACTAATTTGGGTGGGAAATAAATACTGAACAATGGAGTTTTTACTGTGGTTGTCAAGAAATGTACTTTCAAGGGAATTGGGCTTTATGCAAAGCAAGAGAACATGCAGTACCATCAAATCGATATGAACAAAATTGAATAATGCAACAGTTAAATCTCAAGTTTAAGGAGAGCTCACTACACATTTTGTTAAGACCTTTAACACCTGCACAATGTGTTCACATTTTTGCCTTTCCCAGAGTCAAGGACCACGAAACACCACCACCACATCAAAATAGTGTGGGCTTGTTTCGTGAACTGTAAAGATTAAAATGAGTTGAGAGTAAGCAATATCATACCTCACAGACAATACCGTTACTACAAACTCAACGATGAAATATAGGCCTATTCTAATCTCCCCTTTACAGAGCAATCCCCTCTATTCATACTGAGTCCATTTCCTCATGTTACCATCATAAAATCTGGAGTAAATCAATTTACGAAAAAGTGGAACTACTGTATTCCTAACCCATTATTTTAAGTATTTCACATGGGAATTAGGATTAGAGAAGAGCGCATTGTGTACATTGTGTAAATTGGGAGTATGTATTGCTGAAATTTTGCCTTTAATTAATCAATCATAAACATGCATATCATAATTTCTTAGTACCTTGTACGACTGAACAAACTCGTTCATCTTCTCCTTCTCCTTCTCAGTGAGGTTATGGCAGGCCTCTGTGTGTTGGTCGTGATCTGGAAGCTGGCGCTGCATGGCTTGGTTACGAGTCTGCGCTCCGGCGGTTCCCCGGATGGGCTGACTCTCCTTGGGTAGACTCTCCATGTAGCGTTGCGCCTGAGTGAGGAGATGACCAGGGAAATTATGCGTTAATGTTGTACCATGTCAGATGATCATGTAGGCGGTTGCAAAGACCGTGTGGGGCAAAGGTTTTTTCATCTTGAATTCTTGTAAGCAAATATGGTGTGTGTTGAATCTACAGTGAGGTTTACCAAAGATGATAAAAGTCAACAGGATGGATTTATGTGTGCTTACCTGGAGAATCAGTATGAGGGTGGGGGTGGGGATTTACATGTTAGGTGAACCTGTAGACTAATTATATTGGAAAGAGTATTAGATGAGGCAACTGAATGTTGTAAATTATAAAACTTGAGAGGATACATACCAATATATATAAATATAAATATATATATATATATATATATATAATTAACATGACAGAGGATTGAGGTGGATTATTCATGATGCAGAGTACATAGTGATACATGCATCCATGCTACATACAGGTCTCAGGTCTGTTGCCAGCTTTCTTGCCCCAACCCTCATTTCCCCTTTCATTACAAAGCCACATGTGTGCCAATTACAGTATGTACAGTATGCATTTATGTATTTATAGTATATAGTATCTATGTATGTATGTATTTACACTGAGATGTAATGTTTCATCTCATTCTGCATGTGACTATAAGCCTGTGTTTGAAATAGACACTGCTCAATGGTACATCTTAGAAGATACTCATCATCGCATTACCTAAAAATAACAGTGTGTACAAGTATAAAGTTATATAGCAGTTGTGATTTAAGCAGGGTGTGTGATATCAAGTTCCAAATATTCCCCGGCTACTTCCTGCGATTCATAAGGTGTAGGCCGAAATGTTTCGCCTTGGAGACATCAACACAAACAAACACTAATTAGGAAGAAGCTACGCAAAGCACAAGGAAATGAAACAAGAGCGTAGGACGACGACGTCTGTACCTATAAATGTGGACAAACAACCAAACAGAAAGTACTAGAAATCTTTCTCTGTTACGGTCACTTTTACTAGATCCCAAATTGAGGAACATTGAGGAACAATTACAAATTTGACTTTAAGTCATTTCTGCTGTTTGGAACAAAGGAAAAGGATATGCTCGTGATTATTGCTTCACGTATCTATTAGAACTGAATATTGCGTCACAAGCTAATATAAACTGCATTAGTAGACAAAAAATAAACTGTGAAGTCATTCTGTCACGTACAAAATCTATCACGTACAAAATATGTCACGTACAAAACCTGTCACATACAAACTGTTACAGCATTGTAGACAAAACAGATGGCTTTGTCATGTAGGGAAGTTTAAATTTGTTAAGATTTCAAATATCTCAAAATTTTGTATCTAATGTGACGAAAGAGCTCTGCTGATTACTCAGACTGTGCAGATAATTCCACAGCCACTATATACCAGCACATAATGCCTACCATGCTTTAATTTTTAGACGACATCTTTCCTAAGAAGAAATCTATAGCCTTGCGATTTAACAAGACAAACTATATTTTCGCCGGAAAATATGCTACAGTACTAAGAAGCATCCAAATGGTCACCTATATGTCCTTAAATTAAATTGCTGACATAACATAAATTTAAAATCATTCACGATGATAAATGTAGCTTTGTTCATGTCAACAGGTCAGTTTCATGTACTCTAAATTATGCGTCCTTAATAATGTTTGAAAACAATTTTTGTTAACATTTTTCTAGCAAACATTGATACGTCCATCAACAGTCATCGACCTATACCTAATGCACAAAATCTAGGGAAGATTCAACTGATGACATGTACAGGGACCTATCTTTTTTTCCGACACATTATCTGTTCCATCTACGGTGGCCATAATAAATTAATACATCGTACATTAAGTTTGTTCTGAAGGAAGACGAGAGAGGTAATGCGACGCTTCTCTCCAGGGGATTACGAAGAGAGTGCTCGGTATTAAAGCCCGCTGGCGGTGTTTAATGCGGAGGACGCTCAGACCTGACAGCTTATGACAATCGCAGCGGAGTTCTCCTTGGTGATGCGGGATAGTATTACTACGAAACAATGTACTTTTCCCCTTTTACAAGAGTGTTAAGTTGCAGCTCCATATATATCACGCTGCGCTGCAATTTTCACAGCTGAAAGACGTGTAGCTAAAACCAGCTGAAAGTGTCGTTGTCTCCTCATTTCCATCAAAACATTTCGGAAAGACGAGAACCGACAACGCACTCATAAAATATGCAAAAAAAACGTTCACCACTGGAGCTATAACTTGTACATTAATTGTAGCACAGAGCTACTGTGACTAAATCAATAGGACAGTACGACTGTATGGTACATCGTTTTCTATCTTTTTCCTGAAAAAATTATCGATTACAGAAAGAGAGTGATCAAATTACTTTGAATAGTTTCCAGGAAGAAATTGCCCTACGGCTAGACATGCTTAATCAGCATTTCTGTCAATGAATCTTGAAAGAATGTAATTTCCTTCATGGCTGCAAAGAACATACACAGAGCAAGAAAGGAAAAAAAAGAAAGAAAAAAACCACTCATGCATCCATCGCTGTGACACTGGGACTCATCACTACTACAGCTCCTAAAAGGAAATTTAATGACATGGACGCAAGTCCATCCTTCCTTCTCTGGCTCAGGTTTCTGCGTTGAGTCATCACGACCTAAATATCCACTGAAAAACGTATTTCTTGTGAATATATCGTTTCAATTGTGGTAGGCCAACTTTTGGTCTTGGTTTACCGTATATATATATATATATATATATATATATATAAATATATATATATATATATATATATATATATATATAAATATATATATATATATATATATATATATATATATATATATATATATATATTGGTTACCCTGTTGCCTCTCACTTCAATTCCCCCTCCCCCTGTAAGATCACTGATTTTTCAATTACGTGTGCTCTGTCCCCCAGAGGCACTGATATGGATCGTCTTAAATCCGAAAATAGACTAATTTTCGGACTTGGCACCTTATCCCCTTATGGTTTAAACTCTAAATTTGATTTGTTGTAAGTCCTTTTACCCTGCTACTTTTCGCTTCTTTCATGTGCGTGCATTGGACCATTTTATCTTTCTTCGTTCGCTGTTTACAGTTTTAGTAGTCTTTTTGCTCACTTTGTTAAAGGGTTTATGCCCGAAACTTTGTGTTTCTTTTCTTCATTAGCACTAGCAAACTTTACAATTTTTCCACTATATATATATATATATATATATATATATATGTATATATTCATTTGCCTTTGTCGTTTACTTCCATTTGATTAACATAAAGTCTGTTCAAAGTATCTCTTTCGAGATCCGGCTTTAGAAATCACAAATGATTTTTGAGTTGGTTAGCATCATGTTTGATCTCTAGAGTAAGGCAAAATATGTCACCAAAAACAGAACTAGTATTGTTCGATACAGGTGTCAAACACCAACAGTGGAATTACGACCTTCCTTATTAATTGTGAAATTGAAGTAATATATATATATTACTTCAATTTCACAATTAATACAAACCGTAAAATTACTTTACTAAAGTGAGAGACAGGATAGCAGCTATTTGTATTGTTTCTCCAGGATCCAAATATCTCCTATATATATACTACAGTTTCAAATGTAGAAGATATTCAGAAACACATGTTGCATTTTCTATAATATTTCGTTCTGTATGTACACATATGAATATTCATCTAGATATAGAATTCAACTAGAATTCTTCTTGAAATTTCCAAGCTAAAAAAAAACAGTAATTTCCATACAACACATCCCATACATTATGTTGGCTATAATTGTACTAACACTAACATTAATAAGAAGCAGGGGGAAAATACCAAACAGATACATTATGAAAGAATCTGTGTATTTCAATTAAATATCCTTATTCAAACTTGCTGTTCTAAAAACGACAGCAAAGATGATGTGAGTGGTGGGTGGGGGGGGGGGAAGCAATTGGAGTTAGACTTTCTGTTTATAACAAAAGCAATGTAGGAAATGATAGAGTAACAACAGATGTATTGCAATAATAATCAGTGAAAATTGCATTCCTCTTCAACGTATCCGCTACTTTTAATACCTGTAGTGTGTTATATACCTACAGTATGAATGCCCAAAAACACGGCAAATCGTTAGAGGAACTAGGGGCAGACGCATCAATTCAAAACAAATGCCTGCACCCTAAAAGGTTTAAGTGGGAGACCTGTAACACTGTGTACAGTGATTTCTTATTTTCAATCCCTCCTCCAGACCTTCTTTCCTTCCTTAATTCATCTCCCCTTGGGATATATCATCATCAAAGCTACATCCATGACACATTCTATATTTAAAGTGCATCTATGTCTTCCCCCCCCCCCCCCTTTCGTTCAATAAATTTCTAAACCAACGGCTGCAAAACATCTGCTTGTCAATATATTTTTGGGGAAGAGTGACAAAATGACTGATAGATGGCTGCAATTATTTTAGAATTCATCATTTGAGAGAAATTTTTCTCTCAGGAAATGATTCACAGAGAAGGAGAACCATGAAGTTGTAAAGGAGGACTGTAGCATACTTGACTCCAATGTGCGCTTTGCACTACGGCATTTTGCTCGAGATCCTGGACTTGAGCACTCCGCGTAGGGTTTAAAATCAATCGCTGCAGCATGTGGTTTCACAGTGTGAAACGAATATAACCCCTAGGGTCAATTAAGTTTAATCCTTCTCAGGAGTGAACAGATGAAATGGTTAATGACAACTGCCTGGGGTGAAGGAAGAACAAGTGTCATAAGATCATCATCACTGAAGGCTTGGCTCACTGCAGTACTGTGTAGAGCTGGTGACTGCATGAGAGGAAGATTATCATTCATGAATCTCACATAGGTACAGAACAGCCTATGTGCAGTATAGTGACTTTATACTATAGTATCTAATCTAAAAGGTTTATGCATGGTTTCAAGTGAAGGCTCTATAATGTCAGTTAGGGGAGTAAGTCTATAGCTTCAAGTGAAGGTTCTATAATGCCAGTTGTGGGAGTAAGCTAGTCTTTGGCTTCAAGTGAAGGCAGTTGTGGGAGTAAGTCTATGGTTTCAAGAGAAGGGCTCTATGATGTCAGTTACAAGTAAGTCTATAGTTTCAAATGAAGGCTCTTTAATGTCAGTTGTGGGAGCTAGTCTATGGCTTCAAGTGAAGGCAGTTGTGGGAGTAAGTCTATGGTTTCAAGAGAAGGGCTCTTTGCTGTCAGTTGTGGGTGTAAGTCTATGGTTTCAAGTGAAGGCTCTATAATGTCAGTTGGGGGAGTAAGTCTATAGCTTCAAGTGAAGGCTCTATTATGTCAGTTTTGGGAGTAAGCTAGTCTATAGCTTCAAGTGAAGGCTCTATAATGTCAGTTGGGGGAGTAAGTCTATAGCTTCAAGTGAAGGCTCTATCATCTCACTTGTGGGAGTAAGCTATGGTCTTTGGCTTCAAGTGAAGGCTCTTTAATGTCAGTTGTGAGAGTTAGTCTATAGCTTCAAGTGAAGGCAGTTGTGGGAGTAAGTCCATGGTTTCAAGAGAAGGGCTCTATGCTGTCAGTTGTGGGAGTAAGTCTATGGTTTCAAATGAAGGCTCTAAGATGTCAGTTGTGGGAGGAAGTCTATGGTTTCAAGTGAAGGCTCTATCATCTCACTTGTGGGAGTAAGCTATAGTCTTTGGCTTCAAGTGAAGGCTCTTTAATGTCAGTTGTGAGAGTTAGTCTATGGCTTCAAGTGAAGGCAGTTGTGGGAGTAAGTCTATGGTTTCAAGAGAAGGGCTCTATGCTGTCAGTTGTGAGTGTAAGTCTATGGTTTCAAGTGAAGGCTCTATAATGTCAGATGTGGGAGTAAGTCTATGGTTTCAAATGAAGGTTCTATCATCTCACTTGTGGGAGTAAGCTATATAGTCTTTGGCTTCAAGTGAAGGCTCTAAAATGTCACTAGTGGTATGGTTTTCAAGTTTGCTAATTACTGATATTTGATTGTCTTCCTGTAAAACCCTCTCCAATTAGGTCTCCACACTAGTGCATTCATGTTTTAACTCATACAGAGTTGGAGTTCACATATGAAATACCAATGAGTATTCCTCTATGCCATTACCACAACACAGGCACAGATACTACACATTTAATATATGACTGCCTTTAACAATGAACTAATTGTCAAACCAGGAAGGAAGTTCCCCTTCTATTCCACACCTTTCCTAACACCTTCAGCCTGATATACCTGCGGTAAAAATTTTCCCACTCATTTTTCCAGTTTTGTTGTCCAGCTATAAAGAAACCAAGTTTACTTTAAATATTATTTCTCTGTACCATTTGAGATCTAGCCATTCATTGAAGGAAACAAACAATCAATAGACCTGCCTATCAATGACAACTTTTAACAATACAAGCTAAATAGCATGTTGTACAGTAGGAAGTCTAAGATATATCTCGCCACGTCGTCGCAGAGAGAGATGTTTGCAGGTATCAGGTTATTCACCTCCACAAGACAATCAAATCCAATTACTGTTTCTAACGTGAACCTTCAGTTGCTAGACGTATTGACGATGCAACATCAGCCAGTGCAGGGAAACCGCTAGATTGGTTTGGACAATGTAATCAGCTAATTATGATCAACTAGGACAATTAAACTCATGAGCAATCTGTCGCAGGTAACACCCTGGCCTGCTTCGTATTTAAATGCACTGAACCAGACAACTTTGCAGTATGGTCCACCTTGATGAGGGCAAAGTTTATTACTGGACTGAGGGCCTGGGAAGGTTGTCTGATTATAATATATATTCACTTACTTTTTAAAAGGCAGAACAATATGGACACTAATGGTATCAAAATATTTATAAACATTAAGATTATGCAGGCCAACTAAAACTGATGAATTTGTTGCGTGCCTTTTATACAACGCTATTTCATCTGTGATACTGAGATGTTGCGTGCATTATTATCACTACCATAAGAACCGGTATGATTGCTGATCGTCTGATAATTCTCTTCGGCCACATTACCCCCTCCCCCCCCCCCACCCATGCACTTGGTGTTCAGCATTAAAACAAGATAAATCTATTTTCAAACATTTTTTAACATTTTACCCCGTGCTTGGTAACTGGACCTGGCCTGCAGTCTGACCAATTCGGTTTAATAGAGAAAAGCTGTCATTATCGTAAGAAAGAAATTTATTTTTCTGTTGCCTTTATGGTATGAACGATTTACCGTAAAATCACTGCGACCGCCCATATCAGCATGCTCATTACCCAAAGGTAACGTAAATGTACTCGTATCGTCCACTTTTTTTACCCAATTTCATGAAGGGAATGTCTGGAAACACCTATTTATTCCTTGCAATGGAATGAAATGACACAATTTTGCAAGATACATCGGTAAGACCGAAAGAAAGATACTATTCAAGAGAATGGCGTCAAACAGGCTAGCCACGAAAGTGAAAGTATGTCCTAGGTTAGGCCTAACGGTCGTAAAAAAAAAGAGAGATTAGACTGGCGCATGATCTGTTGGGCAGGGCTTGCAAATTTTGATTGAAGTTTGTAGAATCTACGGACTCGTTAAAATGTCTGGCGAATTTTATTCAGCTCAAAATGTTTAACGACAGATAACTCAAGAAAAATAATGCAAATTAATATGAAAATTAATATGAAAATCGCAAAGAATGGTGTCATTTTCACTGAGCTTTTAGGGCAGGAAGCTGGGAAGGTCGAAGTTAAAAATTTGGCAAACACACATTGAGACTTTAACCCCAAAAACCTCCTTGCTCTTTTTCAAAATCTGTTAAGAGTTTATTAAAAATCAGTCTCCATTGTTTTTCTCCCATAATAATAAAAAATAAACAACAATCTTCACTTCTCTCTTCCTTAAGATGTAAGTAATTCATGAACCAGACGGTGATTTTAGTCCTTGCGAGACTATGCGACACAAACTTTTGCTACCACCCACTACTAATCTGCCAATCAAAAAAGCAATCAGGAAACACTTGAAGTGAAGAGATGAACGTTCAGAAATATTAACGTACTTCCCCATTTTCGTTCTATTATAGTATGCATCATACTACGACTTAACCACACTGGATAAAATATTGAAGCGTGGTGAACCTAACTGACAGGGACAATTTTGAAAGTAGGGCAAGTAAAATCTTGGAGCATGTTTCAGAAATGTTTCAGAAACCGTTTTTTTATTTTTTTTATTTTTTTTTGTGGTCTCTGTTCAAAATCCATGAACTGAAATATTCTCTTTACGATGTTTTGTTCTGTGAAGCTTTACATTCTTTCAAACGCACTTTCAAGGAGGAATTTTCAAATACAATCGGTTAAAAAAAAAAAAATGGTAAGAAACGAATCCAGCCTTTTTGAGAACCACTGACAATAATGATTGTTTTTAAATAAAATTTTATGAGAATTGAAACTAGAGCCTGATCAGCATAGTAAGTGCTGGATGGAGGGTCGGGGGAGAGGATGGGGGGTGAGGGACAAGCCATAAGGGTGGTAGCATGACCATGATTCATCACTCACATATTCAAAACAACATCTTGTAGTGGTACATCACTTTACTAATATAACAAAATCATGCTTTTCACTTCACTCCTATAACTACCTCCCATTGGATAATGAATACTAATCCACCAAAAGAATTGTTTATTCGCTACGAATGGCTAAATACACGGTTAACTAGCCAAACCAGTTAATTACAAAACCACAGTCTTGCTCCAGTTACTCAACTTGCTCTATAAAGTAAACCACAGACCTTTCTGCAGTCAACTGTGATTTCTGTATAGTGACTGAAACAAGGCTCTCATAACCAAAGGCTGAATGGTTGTTATTTACCACAAAGCTCAAGCAAGAGAATATTGCAAAGTCACAAGAACAAATTTTAACTAATTTCACTGTCGCCTTTGTTTAATCTCACTCGTAGGAGCTTTTAATCTGTCAAGGATATTTTCTAAAATCTGACCGAAACAGAGCTTCAAATCAATTCTAGCCAAATACTATCCACTGTTTTTCTTTCTTTCACAATTTATCTAAAGTTTCTTCTGATTGTTTTCTCTCGTTGTCAAGACGAATTTGGTGAATTTCAATCTTGATCATCTATTTTTCGAGAAACTTTACAAATATTTGCAATAAACTATTTCACATACTGAAAAATGTTCAACTTGAAATCGACGGTAAAGAGCTAACAAGAAACTTTAGAACTAGCTTTATATCTTGAGTTCTGAGGTTGTCTAAATAAATATCTTGTTCATGAAAATATATATAGGAGGAAATATGTTTAAATCGTGTATATGCTTCGAACAAGGCCACATTCTCGAAAAAAAAGAAGATATTTGCAATGTCCGTTGTCACAGGGATATTGAGTTTTAGCAACATCTGATAGGCTTTCTGTTTTTTTTTAAAAAGGTGCCATCTTATAAAGATCGAGTATTACTAAAAGGAAATTGGACAAAATCCTCTCATATTTATCTCACTAAAAGGTCTTAAACTTTTAATGGATTTATTTCAGAGCCCTATGTTTATAAATTGCAGAGTACAGGTATGCGCTTCATGATCATGTAATATTATGATAAAATCGCCATTGGTATTGCTAAGTGACTTTTACACACCACGTCATTTGCCAAACTAGCCAAAAAATAGTATGTATAAACTTTGAGGTCGTAAATAAACGAAATTGAGCCATTTTCTTGTTCAAAAAATCACATGTTACGTGCACCAAACATTTTAAGCCCAAATAAACAAGGCATGTTGCCAAAGTATTGCAGCAATGATCAATATAAAAATGCAGCTCTGTAAGAACTGTTTCATTTTTTCCTTTTTTTTTTTTGGAATGCTCAGCTGACCATGGCATAGATTCATGGTTAGATTTAGTCAAAATATCATTTGGACAAGAGAGGAAAAATTTCAAAACATTGAATATTGCCAAAAAGTTCTCATCTTGCAGTATCATTAAGTACTAACAGTGCTATAGGAGTCATCTCAAGTCCTCCTATGGCGCGGAATTTCAAATCTGAAGAGGATCATCTACTATGCATGGGGATACCTACCAGCTTTGCATCCGTTCCTTGTGGGATCCACTCAAAGGTGACCTGGTTGGCGACGTCCTTCTTACCAGGCGATGGAGCTGGTGTATTCAGCATGGCGTTCTGGGGTATCGTCATCTTACTGATGGTGTAAGGCTGTCTGTTGGATTGCTCAAAGAGATGACCGATCTTACGCACGTGGTCGTTCTCCTCGATTCTAACGTCGTGGTCATCCTGTTTGCACTTGCAGTTTTTGCAAATTTTCCTTTTCAAAACAAGAAAGGAAAATTATGATTACTTACCCCGGTTTATCAAATTTAATTATTCACTTAAATTAACAAAAGCTAACCTGTAGTCTGGGGGTGAAGGGTAGCACAGTGCTAAAAGCGTTAAATCAGTTTATAACCCTAGGCAGACGAGAAAGTGCAACAGTAGAGTGGGGACAGGTAGGTGAGGAGCACAGTAACTTGTAAGCTGCCTGTAACAGAGAGAGGCTGTTGCTCACAATGATAAACCAACTGAAGAGACACAACAGTTTGTGTGTAGTTTTTGTGAGGAGACAGGTATATGAATAGAGAATATACATTGATAAACATGTAAACATTCAAATTTATAAACTTGCAGTTGTAGTTAATGGGTGCTCTTCGGCACATCAACGGAGAGAGCAGTCATGTGAGTCCAATAAAGTGTGTGATTGTGCTACTTACAGATCTCTGATTCAAGATAATTCATGATTGCACGAAAGCGCTCACCAGGCATGTGAACACACAGATGTGTAGGCGTGTCAGTTCGTGTTTGGATCTCTTAAAAATATTGTCTGTTGCCGGGGAGCGTGTGTACAACACAAGCACTTACTGGACTTGTGAAGACACCGGGTAAACTTGCATACGGACATCCTAGGTAATGACCAGTTCAAGGTTTCACCTGTGCAGAACAACTGACAGTGAGTTTGGCTGGTAACTTCACATGTAGATGTTTCAAATGATTTGTTCGTCAAGTAAATATGATAGAACTTGTATACTGGTGAGAGGCCCATTACCATATGAATACACACACTTTAATACAGACTTTATGCAGCTGATGTGTGAAGGTGTGTCATTTTGTGTTTGGATCTCTTGAAAATATTCTCTGTTGCCGGGGCGAGCGAGCTTGTGTACAACACAACCACTCTGTGGACTTGTGACACCCAGGTTTACTACTCTGAAATCAATTTAATCCAAATAATGTTTCAGTTTGATAATTGAACATCTTTGTCAACACTTCTATCACTCTAAAGGACTAAATTGCGAAAAAAGGTTTTTTTTGGATAACCCTTGAATGAGCCAGAGTAAATGAAATACTCAAATCAGTTTTTCAGAGGGTAAATTTGTTGACCCTTTCTCTCTACACCCGAACCCAAGGAAAGAAATGATACACACACGAAGATGATTATTTATACCTCCAAAAATGAAGATCCAGACCAGGACAACCGTCTCCACATTTCAGACAGGATGAGCCCGCTCCAAGGTCATGTCCCAAGGTCAACTACAAATAAAGAAAAGAGCAAAGAATAAGTAAAGGTTTAATTCTACCCATAAATAGTGATGAACCATTTCATAAGGGTATAACTTTTAATGCTGTGACATATCACATACAAACTCTTCCCACGCCCATGCACCTTCTACTGTACATACAGTACAGTAGTTATCATTCAACTCAGTTGTTTATGTGTGATCTCATGAACCCTATCACAGCAGGAATCATTCCAGACACACCAAAAAGGTGTTAAAAATGGAAATTTTTTACGCCTTCATGTATGAAATAAATTGAATATCTGAATTGCAGAATAACAATGTGACCCCATAACTGAGAGTTTCTAACAGAAGTTTCTTGCTTTTTCACACCATCTTATAGTACATGTACAGTATGCATTCTTCACATGAACTATACCTCACAGAAAATTCAGAGTTTGGGATTTATTATCACTGAAAGATAATGTGTATTCAAATCTACCATGAGACTAGAAGCATACTGTATACATACTGTATGTAGGTCATTTCAAAGTAAAGCCTAACCATCCTAGGCATATTTGTACAAGTAGATTTAGGTCTTAGCTATATTTGTCAATGGCTGCACTTGCCTAGATGTTGACTGTTCCAAAATATTTGCCAGTATGACTATAAACCTGCATTAAGTTGACTAAATTGCAAGTTTCACTGGCAGCTTCTGTCACTTGGGAGATTATTTTTGTCTGAAGAAGAGGACAGAGAAGGGAAGGGATATATGGGGAAGGGAAAGTGAAGGAAAAGGGACCGAGAGGGAAGGCGGGTGGTGGGGGGGGGGGAGGGAATTCAGAATTTCCCTCTAAAAATTACTGCTGCACCCATTCACGTTAAACGATCTCTGACAAATGGATTTTAATGAAGTATTCGCTCTGAAGCATCATCATTCTCTACAAAATGTTTCTCGCATCACTCGCGCAACCAATTGAGAACAAACGTTCTATTTTCGAACACGTCTTGCATTTTAAGCATGAAATCGATTTCTCACATTAAAAAATAATGTCAAGGTATCAAATTATGTTCATTCCAGCTGAAATAGCTAACAGAACACAACAGTATAATTGACATAAACTAATCTCAGTTTGGCCTTCATGGACGGCTATTTCATATCAACCTAGCATGCAATAAAGGAAACAATTATCCAGATTAGCTTCACCAATTTGTTAAAATCATTAGTTTGATGGAAAAAATTGGTTTGATTGCTCATCTCAAGGTACATCAAGGTAATAATTGTACCTCTCAAGCATAAACCTGTACTTAGCAACAGTTGCCACATTCTGCAGTGATTTTTAAGGCGAGCATAGACTATTTTAATCCGTAATTAAATTTTCCGTGTGAGATATATACCGCATCATAGAACAGCAGAAATTCACATTGATATAAATAGAATTGATAAATATAGCTGTAAATTGTGTCTTTATTTGTTAAGTGTGTGGTTAATCAGGAATCTTCATTCCAGCTCAGTTCTATCAACATTTACTGACTCGTGACAAATTTTATTATCCAGACATTAGACAGCTGTACAAACTGAACAAGTTAACATAAACGGTTCCATGTTGTACAGGTCTTGAATAATTTTGGAGAGAAAATGATAAATGGTGGGCAATTCAGATATATACACCATTTATCATTTTCTATCCAGAATTGACAAGGATAGAGTTATCAACATATGAGTTTTGCCATCATCATCTTATCATGCATATTTAATACAGTTAACTGTGTCATATGTGTGTATGATGTACATATGTATTGATTTATGTATACAGTATGGATGTCAACCTCCTTTAATAAACACCAAAAAAAATTCATGTAGTCTGTACATCTGTTGAATGCAGTGTGTGCATTTGAAAAAGTACTTAATTAAGAGGAATTAAGGAGAACAGCTACAGCTTTAAATTTTTAAAGGTACCAACGCTTTTTTTTCCTAAGTGTATGAAGGACAAGACTGCACTTATTGCCTCTAGGCCAGTGCCAAGTACGTATAAACAGTACATGTTAACCTACAGTAACCTTACAGTGTAAAGTATATATATACTGTATAAACTTTGGAATAGTTATTACATACATTACACAGGTGTATGTCATATACTGGTAGCCTAGTATACACACTAGAGGTAAATTTACAAATTTATATATTTAAAGCTCTACCATGTATTTAATGTCTGTTGGGAAACTAATTCCTGATTACTGATATATCCTGCCAGTTTATTACAGATCACTTCCAGTATTGGGTAACTTGACCACCAGGAAGTACGGTATGTTGGCTTAAAAGTAAAATAACCAGAACTTTATTAGAAGCAATCAATTACATGCACAAAATGAAGATGTACAAATGTATCCATTTTCCACTGCATTAAATTATTAACATCAAGGTACATGTGTTCTGTTATTTCCGAATAATGTAAGCCACAAAATTTCTTATTATTAGAACTTTAGCTACTTAAATAATGAAGGCAAAAACAGAATGACTGCCACTTGTGGGAGATTCATGTGGATTTGATGACTAGAAAGTATGTTGTAAGTGGACATATTTATGAAAAATTCCTTCTGATACATGTTTTCAATTCAATGAATAAGTTAAGTATACATTCACTGTACACATACTAAGGTAGTATAGTTCATATACTGGTAGTGTACTCCTGTACTGAACTGCATTAAACTGTACTGTCATGCACACTGCATGCCAAGTGCATTGCACTGCACTTCAGTGTATTGTCCTGCCACTGCACTTCAGTGTACTGCTGCCTCTACACTATACTGAACTACATTGTATTGTTACAAATAATGTATTGTACTTTCATGCCACTGCACTGTACTGTCCTGCTACGTGCACTGTACAGCCATTGCGCTGTACAGCCATTGCACTGTACTGTTATGTCATTGCACTGCACTGTTCTGCCATTGCACTTTCCTGCCATTGCGCTGTACTGTTCTGTCACTGTACTATTCTGTCAGTGCACTGTATTGTCATGGCACTGTACTGTCCTGCAATTGCACTGTACTGTACTGTCCTGACACTGTACTGTCCTGCCACTGCACTGCAATGTTTGTACTGCAATGTACTTGCTCTTTGGCACTGCACTGTACTACACTGTGCTGAACAGCACTCAGTATTTTTGTAACTTAATTTACTTTAAAGACACACTTGAAGCAGTCAAAAAAAATAATACCAACTACGATGACTTGAGATTCATAACCAATTATGCACCAATTTTCTACTACTGAAACTACACTGATGTACACACTGGTTACAGACAAACTTAGAGATACTGCATATCACTACAATAACCACAAGAATACATGTATACTTTGTGAATGATAGTTTCAGAAGGAGGTGATGGGCGATGACCTGGAGGGTTGGGGAGGGGGGGGGGTTGGGCCATGCTAAAACATTACCAGTTATTAGACCAGGCAGATGGGAAGATGCAACCGTAGAGTCCAGACAGGTAAGAGAGGGGCACAGGTAATATATGTGTATACATACAGCACTTGCAAACACACGTAGACTTGTCGTTCTGTACAGTCTTTCCTATCTACTGCACTGCACATAATTTCAAATTTACATTCCCTCTATTCATGTACAAAACCATTCTCCAAAATAGGCCTAACTTATAAACATGCATGGTAACAGTAACTTTTAACAGACTAACACCAATGTCATCATACAATCTCTCTCCAAGACTTTAATGATAAAACTTGGGCAAAAGTAGAATCTCTGCGAGAAACCTCAATTGGATATTCTTATTAACGATGTGTCCATTAAAATAGAAACCTCCTATAGAATACTGTACATTCAGCATTCAACCAGGTATCAAAGAAAGTCATCTTGTTTATAATAACTTCTTGTTTATATACCGCAGCTCGAACGTAATCAACCACCGACTATATCGTTCGTTACAATTAAATGACGGAAGATTCCTGTCTATTGACTATCTGAGTCGATTTCATGATCCGGTCGTTACAAAGAATACGCCTCAGTATCGCCCAGATAGGCTGTAGCTCATCACCATTTATCACCGCCAACAACTCCTTTTGATGATCTGTCTACACTCAATGAAAATTTATCACACTGACTGGTTCAACGTCTTAGTAGTAAATCTACATTTTCGGTGTTTGTCCCATACTGCTTTTAACTTTGGCGATTAAAGTTAACATACAAGACCGAATGACAAAATTGTCATTTATAGAAAAACCAAACTATTTATGTCATTCAAATCAATGTAAAAGTTACATGAAAATATATGATATTCCTTACAAATTTTTCACCAGATATTTTTCTTCTCTTAGAAGACCAATTAATGTTGAATGGATTCAATGCAATTAACGCGTTTTTATGTTTTAAGATTTTTATTTCCTGGGAATATTACAAAAATATGAAAAATGTGGAGAAAAAAATGAAAAGAAAACCCAGAGTACAAGTTAATGAGCAGCAACTCGAGTAACAAACATCCTTCTTACTTTACCTGCACCTGACAACTATATTGAAATATTGATGAAAATCTGTTTAATTTCTTGCCAGTTAATGAAGATCTCTGCCAACACATTACTTTTGTATGATACTGTCAGGATACAGGTTGGAGTGCACGCATGTTGCATAGACACAAGGCTGCACGTTAGAGTGGAGTAAAGTAAATTCACAAAACAGTAGATTGAAAGAGTGAGTTTACGGGTCTTGGATATTGACCCCAAAGTGGGTCAAACAGGGGGACGGTACCGAAATATTACCAATTTATAAGACTACTTGGGTGGGAGAGTGAAACAGCAAAGTTGAAGACATCTATGAGGTGAGCTCAGTACAGTGGTTGTGTTATACTGTATACAGTGCTGGTGTTATACTGTATAGTGTATACAGTGGTTGTGTTATACTGTATATAGTGGTTGTGTTATACTGTATACAGTGCTGGTGTTATACTGTATAGTGTATACAGTGGTTGTGTTATACTGTATATAGTGGTTGTGTTATATACAGTGGTTGTGTTATATACCTGTAAGTAATTTGATCTTGATAAGCTTAGTTTCAGTTAACCCTTGAAGTCTGGAGCATTCATAACAAATCTGTGACTTTTTTTCTTAAGTGTAATTTTAATTGAAAAGTCAAACAATTTTTACTTTTCTGAAAACATTACTGTACATGTCTTACATGACTAAACATACATGCATATTCATAGTCTCAAAGTCGTAGATCTGATCAATCAATGATGTAATGCTTAACCTTTTGGATTATAATGTACATAATCTTGGGAAACAGAAACTTTGATTCTCCTCACAATCAGTAAATATTTTTAGAGATTTTTCAAGAACAACCCCTGGCTGATCCATCACTTCATATAATTACACAGGACAGGTGCTGTGCATAATTTATTCTTTATGATACAATTCTGACACCATCAGCAACAAAATATATATATATACAGTACTGAATAATTAAGAATTGTGAAATATCCATTACACTGCTATATTAACAGATACAACTCCTATTTATTACTACAAGTTTAGATATTTCCTATAGGAAATACAGAGACAGGAAACATATGTCTTATGTTTTTGGAAGGTTTCCTACTTTCTGTTTTGACTTTGCAGTCCTTTATGCTTTTGGTAAACCGTGTTGACATGCATCATGCCACTTCACATTAATCATCGACGGGTTTCCCACGGTGAAGGACGAATGATTTAGGATGAAGAGAAACTAGAAAAATCGTTGGCACGTGTCTTGAGAGCAAATCAAATTATCGGTGTCATCTCAGATCGAGGGAAAAAGTCAAAGAGGTAGTATTCAAGTGTCTTAACTTCAGTCTAAGGAACATCGAGAGGGAAATGAAAATGATCTGATCAAGATGAGTGACTCATCATCACCGGGAGATAAACTCCGTTTTTTCTTCTTTTTCCTGGTTTCCTATTCGGCTGTCCGTCCGTTCAAAAAAATCTAGGACGTTGGAGAAGGAAGAAGTGACCTTAGAGAGAGGGCAGTATCATAAGGTATGAAGCATACAGTGATCAGTGGTCCTGTTCTCATCAGGAGGTCTTACGGTCTTCAAACAGTGTGTCAGTTATAATGCTAGCTCGTGGAAATGACCTTAAGATCTTAAATACATACTGTACAACAATCTGTGCTGATGCTAAACACATGTACAGTTATGAATAAAAGCAATTTTCCTGGACGGAGGAACAGTAGGTGAAATCTTCTATATGGAACTATTGCAATTTATGCTATACAATTGGTCAAAATATGTTAGAAAGTGCATAGTGAACTGTTACCCTGGTGAAACTAGATCTCTGATCTACAATATGTCTAAATGAGGGCAGAGAAGTTTTCTTTCTTTTGTGGACAATATTCTCTCGATTTAATTTGCCAACAAACACTTCTTCATGTTCATAAAACAGGGATTCCCAAAGCTTGCTTGTAGTACAAAGGAAATTTAGCACATGAATGAATTTAAAAGATACATGACCTCGGTGCCTACTGTAGGAGAAATACTGCATATGTTGTATCTCTGTGTCGCTCACTTTCCATGCTTTAATGTTCTGTCCGGTTCAAAAAGTTAGCTTCAATCTAGGTTTATTTAAGAGAATAGACCTTTCAAGCATTTATAGGAAGTGCATGCTGAGACAAACAGGAGATCACCAGTAAAGACAAACAGTGAGTCCATACAATATAAGTCAAGAATAAATAAACTGGAGCACAGAAACATCATTTAGATTCACCAGAGGGAAAAGCATACCAGGAGTAATTAAAATAAATAATTGGTGTGTATTAAAGTGTTTCAGAAATATTAAATTAGTAACTCCGCAGGAAGAGAGAGTGTGCGGTGACCCGTAGGAGAGTCACCGGGGGCACAGTGCTAAAATTTATACCAGTGGCGTCTAGGTACAGTAGACAAGGAAAGGTGCGTTAGTGTTGTAGGAGACCGGTAAGAGAGGAGTGAAGTAAATTAAAATATTAAATTAGTAACTGCTTCAAGTACTGATGTTAGAGTTCATTTAGTTTGGTTGTGAAATGAAGAGCGGGACGCTTGGCATACAAAGGAGCTAACAACAACAGCACCCCCAAAAAAGGGAGGGGGTTGCAAGGAGCTGGAGACCATGTCCCAATCCCCCCCACCTCCCTCCCTCCCCCATCCTTTCCCCCCAAGTTTTTCCAGCAATGCTAATTCTCACACTATACTGGCACAGATGGCAATATCAACATATACCTCTGAACATTGGTCTGACCACAGGGCCTCCTCCCTTCATTGGCCCCAAACCCCCTCCAGTCTAAAACATGTTTCAAAGGCCCCCAACAGTGATTGATTGAATGCTAGTTGCAATTTAGCCAAATCTTGAGAAATTATGGGAGGAAATTAGTACGTTTAACAATGATCCTCACAATAAATCTATAACTGAAACAAGGAAAAGCACCGTTATACTATGTATAATCATAATAAACAAACTATCTGTTTGTTTGTTGAAATTAAACATAAACGTAAACATTTCTTATCGTTTCCACTTTTCTGTTGACTTGTCATTAATATGATATCCCACACTGAAGTCAGTTTTGATAAATGACCAAGGAATATTGGACACAATTCATAAATGTTGTATATACTGCATTTCAAACAAACATGCTATAGTTATAATCTGCAACACTGTGCAAAAATCTGGCTGTTCCTGGTCCGAGTTTTGTGAAGCTTTTAATCCTATTTTATACACTAACCCAATGTTGCTTAATAATCTCAACTCACCAACTGGTTCAAAAGCTAGATACTGTATATCCCATTTACTGTTTAAATTACACACTGGAGGTGCATGGTCTGTCTAGTGTCGACTGTATTTTGTGCATCACTCTAGAAAGTAGAACTGCAGTAGATAACATACATACAGCATACATACGTCTACACGCAAAGATTGATATGCTCAGCTTTTGTGTACTGGAGCCATAGTATTTTTATCAAAGACACACAAAACTAAACTTCACAATATTAGAACACTAAATACTATTTCCCTACATTCTGTTATTGTCAAAAAATTATGCAAGATATGCAGTGCTAGCATCATGCCAGAAAACCTTCCATATCAGTATACTGCCAATCAAATCATACACTATGCCCTACATCAATGGAAGAAACATAAATGGACAAAGGCATACTGTACATACATACGATGTTGTGCATATTTACTGGTTTTTTTAAATCAATCAGCAACTAGAAGCGTCCACCAAAGTATTGATTTCTATTAACTACTGTGGATTTACCAAGGGCAGAAGGCTTAATATTTGTTAGAAAAACTAATTATCGTAATATTATAACAGACCATCTTTAATAGCTTACATAAACTTTTGAAATTTTTGGGAGGATTTTTTTGTGTGTGCTAGAACCAAACCAGGCACCTTAAAGCAGCTTTCCAGTGCTATAATTACACTTCCCTTCAAGCAAATATGAAATATTTCTTTCTCACTTCAAACTGTACAAACAGCTGGCAAGAACTTCTTATACAGTGAATGCTTACTTACAACTTTAGTGCCACAAAGTAGGGCAGGCTTTATAGATATCTGAAAATTAAAATGATTTGTTGCAGATCTATAGTCTCAGGTGCTAGTTGACCTTTAATTTGAAAAGTGACACTTCTTGGTCATATTAAGACACAAAGTCTTGCCACTTTAAATGCACTTTACAAGCTATGTTCATGTATTATTTGTATGGTGGAAAATGAAAAAAAAAAGAAACATCTGCAATAAGTTGGCTTCCTTCAGGTCAATGAAAATCTTAAAACTTACATTAAAAACCATTTCTTTGCTAGCTAGGGATTGATATATATATTGTAACACTGTTACTGTAAAGTTGTGGAGCAATGGGAGTTCTGTGTGGAACCATTGTGGTAGTTTAAATCCCCTTGGAATTATATAGGGGTTATCTCTCCTGGCATTAAGTAAACCAGTTGTAATTGTTGGCAGATTATGGCTTTTGGGGCTGCTTCTATGGATCGGCATTTGGTATCAGGCTTATCCTGGGATTGTGATGTAACACATGTGTTATTTTCTAGGGATACTCATGTGATCACATTCATCTCTGTAAAGGAGTACAATTGTTGGGGATGGTAGGAATGCACTTAAGCTAAGTTGTAGGGTAAAGTTACTGTAAGAAGTTTTCTTTTCAATATATCACTGTTAAAAATACCATCACCTCTCTGGATTTATTTTGTGTACATCTTCATTCTCTGGCCAATTACAATACAACATCTTAGGCCAAGAAACCTGAATCAGCTGGTCGGTGCTACTCACAGAGGAAAGTGTTACAATATATATTCAGATACTGTACTTTCAACATCCTTCCATACCAAGTGTCACATTGAACTTTCTGATATTAATAATAAATATAATTATTACACATTGGGTCTATGTGGAACCCAAACAGTCTCTTTGGGTATTTATTTACTGAGCAATATATTTATGCAACTTAGATTCTCCAAAACCACTGAAACTGTGATAGAAATGTTGATGTACTGTTGTATGCATGTAGCAGTTGATGTATTCTGACACCATTTTAATATACTGTTGTCTACCATATGACAGCCACCAGTTTATTTGCACCTATGATTGATAGGTACAAACTGCGTAGTTAATTAAATCACCACCGTACATCCTTCCCTTACCTTGCATAGGACTCTCTCTCTGTATGTTACACAGAAACTCAGGGTACTTTTCTTTTAGGAAAATTTTGGGAAAATGGTACTATTCTACACGAAGATTAGAACTATGATAGTTGACGACATTGCAGTAAACAGTTGAAAGTCAAACTGTACAGCTTGGTGAACAGCCAAAAGAGACTGGGATAATTAGTTGTTTTCATCACGGGAGTTTATCGCCTCACTGAGTGGAGGTCCACGGGGGAGGGGGGGTGGGGAGATGAGGGGTGATGGGGAAGGATGTATAAACTAATCAATAGTTGTTGTGAGCATAATATCTGCTGACACAGTGTGAGGATTATTTCCCACATTGACAGCGAGATCACAATATACATTTTTGCTATATAAAGTACTGTACTTCTAAAAACTGTGTAATGTTGTCCACAGTTCTAGGCTTATGGTGCAAAAAGAAAATCCTTACTTTTTTAAATGAAATGTTATGTAAAAAATTGTCTGAATTGTCCCACTTATTTATAATAAAATACACCATGCATGTACATGTACATGTTGACTTGAGCTCTTAATTGCCAAGACTCACATGAAAGCAAATAAGCATCTTAACATACAGTAGGCCTTGTGTTGTGTACACCTTTAGCAATAAGTATAGTTATGTTTATTGTTGTGCGTTGGATGAATTACTGTTATCCCAACAACAAGAAAACAAACAAAAGACTCAGAAGGGAAGTTTAATCAGAGAGGATACATGGTTAATGGCCAGGTAGTTTAACTTTAAGATGTAGTGAATTAAAGCTGAGCGGTCTCATAGGATATATATACCAGATTACTATATTGTCATTTATATGCAGGTACACTATAATACAGTACTTAGTTTAAAATGAAGGTGAAACATAAATTGACTACATATTGAATAGAATGACTTTTAGCACAAAACACCATACATTATATACTGTGTTTCCTGCCTACATTTATGAAAAAGAAAAAAAAAGATTTTCAACATGGAAGAAATAAAATTTTCATGCTTTCAAATGACAAAATCAACTTTGAGACTATTAATCTAGTCTTGACTCAGCATTTACATAAGAACCTACAGTATCTATATACAGATGGCTGATTATTGCCTATCAATAGTGTGTTTGAGTGATTTCCAGTCAATGCATACTTTATGCATGCTCCATTAATTCTATTTACACATGGAACAAACGGTTGCTGATGTATTACCTGAAATGGCTTCTTTAAACGCAAGAAAGCTGCTGACAGGAGGAAGCTTCTGTGTGCCTCGCACGCAAAATGATGTTAGTTTGAAATGACTCAGATGGGTTTCGCAAACCTGTTGAATGTCTTTCTTTGTCATATTTAGACAGTTCAGTCAAACGGCAATTTACCTAACAATGTTAATGTATAAATGTATGTTGGCACACAAATCCCCAAACCTTACTGGTTGGGGTATTTTAAACGAACTTACGTATGCATGGGTGTATGTATGCGTGTATCTATCTGTGTGCATATATGTGTGTGCGTATGTATGTGTGTATGGGTGTATGTGCATATGTATGTAAGGGTAAGAGTAATAACTTTATTGATCCTTAATAGGAAACTACAGTGCTTGCAAGGCAATAAAACATAAAAGAGTAAGAAGTAAACTAAAACGAAAACAAAAACATGAAAACAAAAGCAATGTCAGCAATAGCAGCAGGTTGTATGCACACAGATTTATTTTTGCTGACCTTTGTGCAAAAGAAAATTGTAAATTTTTTTATGATTGCTTCAAGTGAAATTTAACACCAATTTAGAAGATACTACTAAAGGCACTGAACACTAAGCTGTTTACTTCACTGATTATAGGCTTGTTCTGACTATTAACGAAGTATTGATACCATTAGATGATCATATTCTATATGTGCACATGCAGAAGACTGTAGATAACCACTCCAAAAATTCGCACACCTAAAAGAGTTTTGAACCGCAGCGGTGAGTCATGCACTGTGTAATTCATACGTTGCCACTCAATTTCCAAAACTTCAATATTATAAAACTTACTGGTTTATATATTTACGAGTGACCCACTTACCTGTCTCCCCACAACCTATGCACCGCATTCTACCGTGTCTAGAATGCCCTGGTAATCTTTTAACACTGTACACCCTCACTGGCCCTAATGGCCTTCCTTCATTTTTCTACCCACAGTGTTAAAAGATTACCAGGGCATTCTAGACACGGTAGAATGCGGTGCATAGGTTGTGGGGAGACAGGTAAATGGGGAACGAAGTAAATATCATGAAAATCACATGATACTTTCTCCTAAAATTTCCTGTTCTGGATGCTGCAAATTCTTCTTTACGTTTAAAATTCAACTGTTATTAATAGACCGACAGATTACTTATCGATTTTGACAGTGCTGGCCAACAAGGAATACTATCAGTCAGTTCTCCTTATTTACATAATTGTTTATTTTTTTGCATAAATTGCACATATCTATATATATATACTTTCATGTTTGTTTATTTAGTTGTACAGTTTCTTCCTTTTTGTTCTATCATAAGGGGTCTAATCGCACTAGCTTTGTTATCTTAGACCTCCTCTACTTCCTGTTCACAAACATTGAGCGTTTTTGTTTCAATTTCTAAGCTTACTCTTTGTTTGCATTGATAATTAAACAGGTAATCTTGTTTCTGATTTGAAGCTATATAAATCCCCCGTATTATTATTTAAGATCTTTCTTTTCTTATTTTTCATTTTTTCTGAAAGTAGATATCAAGCTTGCATCTTATTATCACGTATACCTGTGGTCAACAGATTTTTTTTATTCCTTGCCAGAGGCAAAGGAATCTATGCAATGGTGATGGCATGTGCATGACTTGGAAGTTGTATATATGTGACACTTGCTTGTAAACAAGGTAACTCAAAACGTTAATGGTGAATTAATTTCACACTTGGGGTGTGGAGTCACCTTATTGAGCACGAGATGCCAATTGTTTACTGTGAAGTTCAATGGTCATTTGGTGTCAACAGAGGTCAAAGTCTGAAACTTTGTGAACATGATAACTCAAAATGTACATCTTTGTTGAACTTGAGCCTTGTTGAGTACAAGAACCCTTTTGCAATTGGTGGAGGTCAAAGGTCACATGAGGTCAACAGGCATCAAAGTCTGGAAAGTTTTTAAACATGATAACTCTCAAATTAAGACAATTAATCTGTGAATTCTCCAATGCTATGATTTTCTTATGGTGAACATAGTTTAGTCAAATTCAGTTCAGTTTAGTCTGTGAAGGGGCCCAATAGGTCTTCAACGAAACATACCTCCCATCCAGGTAATGAAATCTGCAAAAGAGTTACAGTATGCTCTTGCTTTAAACGTGCACTTAAACCTCCTAGATCAGTTTTCATCCTTTGAGCTTCAAGTGGTCAACAGGTTATCTCAAATGGGCACAAACTGGCTCAATTAAGGGGTCATAAGATTTTCTCAAACGGTGGAAAAATATGCCATTTTTTTTCAAAAAAAATATAAACAATGTCATGTAACTCTCAACAATTATTTAAGGATTGCTAATTCAAAATTGGTGAAATGTATCTATATTTTACATAGGAAGACTGTTTTTTCTGGAAATTTAAACCCTTTAGTTTAAATTTTATAGGTGTTAAATCCTTATGAGTGGATGACATGGTTGCCCACAATGGATTGCTACAAATCTTTGCTGGTTCTCACTTACAGTACAGTAATTCGTGGACAAATTTAACTCAATTGCTCTACATTAGTCAGATAGTTATTGTAAATTTTGAGCAAACTGTATGGCAAGGAATTACACAGCTAACTGGCTTTTCTGGTTAATATCTAAAAGCAGAATATTAGCAAATTCCAAGCCATAATGGTCTTTATCCTTAGAAGTGACATTTAAAACTTATTGATGTGAGCAACTGCAAAAAGCTATAAGAAAATCATGCTCTGTATGGGAGATAAATTACAATGGTTTGAAAATTGTGTCAAGGAGCATGCAGGCTGTCCATGTGTGCATGACCTCACTATGAAGTACCCGAATTAAAACAGTGAAACTTTTACATTACTTTTCCTTAAATTGCTTTTCTGTACATAGTACTGAAAGTAACAAAACAGTATTTTTTAATGGAAACTCTACATTAAAGACTCAAGGATTTACAGTCAGTATTGGCAAAATGCAGATCTCAATCAAAGAAAAATATGCAGTGTATGCACACAATTCAAACACAAGTGGCTCCGTGATGTGATATAATTAAGAAAATTTCAACATCAATTTTTTTTTCAATTTCTTTATTCCAGTATAAATTACAAAATAAGGACACATAATAATGATACACAAAAGACGTAAAAATGTACAATCATGAAAGCATAAGAAATAAGATGGAGGATTAGAAGGTTGAAAGATTAAAAGGATTATAACAGAGATTGTAAAAGGGCCAAAGCCAAAATTGGTCATCCTCAAATCCCAAAAGTAAAGTTATTTCTGTGGGAGAAATTTATTTTGGGCTCATGGCAGTACTAATTTTCACTTCAGAATAAAAAAAAAAAAATCTGAAAAATTTCGTTATCAGTGACATAGAGGTCGTTGAAATCTAAAAAGATGCGCACTAGGTGCGAGGGACGGAATTTAGTCTTATTGACCTAGCTGAAAATAAGGATGTGTGAGGTAAATTTGGTTTTCTGTAATTTGATGTTCATCTCTAGTGCAAATTATTCATTGGAAAAGTTTGGAATTTTTTTTTAATAAAAATGAAGAAAAATAGGAAAAAACGGTTCAAAATTCCGTCCCTCGCATTTTTTGACACAATTGTTTTTTTTGAGAGAGAGAGGAAATAGTACAGTATGCATAAAAATCTGCAAAGTATCAACTATCAGTGACTTGAACATCTGTAGTGATGAAAGAAACTGAACAAAAATATGAATGGTGCATTATGGGTAATCAACATTTTCGCGAGGGACGGAATTCAGTGCGAGGGACGGAATTCTGTTACAGTTTGGTGCTACACGTCTGTAGTCCTAATCTGTAGCTAATAGAAATAGTTGACAGAACATATGTGTAAATTTCAACGACACAACTATAGCAGAATTCGACAGCATGCTGAACTTGCAAAGTTGAAGAAGGCACTTCCAGGAACAAATAGTGCTATCGATCATCCCAGTGGACTTTAGCGAGAACTATGCTAACAACTAAAAGAATGAAATACAGCATACTTTGGCCACGAGAATTTCACATTGTACACTGTTTGTGCATGGTATGCTGAAGGTGAGGAAGGTGAAGTGCAAAACCTTCTGTGTCATCAGTGATTACATGTCACATGACAAGTTCTAAGCTTTGCACTTCAATAAAGCTATCATTGAAAAGGTTCAACAATTTGTCCAAATCTGGATGAGAGGTTCAATTTTGGTCCGATGGCTGTGCTAGTTTAAATCAAAATATTGCTTTTACTTCCTTGCCACCCAGTACCCATGTGACATTCCAATAACATGGAGTTATATTGAATCTCACCATGGGAAGGGCCCAGTAGATAGGGTGGGAGGGGGGAAGATAAAATCAAGTGTGTACTGTGATGTCAAAGCAGGTAAAACTGTCATCACTAGTGCCAAGCAGTTTGCAGAATATGCCAACATAGAGTGAATGCAACAGATACATTCTATGTAGCTGCATATGGCATAACCGTGCCTTCTATGCCAGGCAAGGTACCTGAAGTACCAGGTACACACAAGGTCCATTTTATTGACCGTACATGCAGTAATGGTAAGAGCAAACTGACTTTCTTCCTACAGAGTCAGTTTTGTGAACCAGTTGAAGAGATGCTCAGGGAGCAGTTGTATGACTTAAATGATGGAGTTGAAAGTCAGGTAGTCGTGAGCTATGATCAGGAACCAGATCCTAATCTGAATAAAGTGGAAAACAGTGGTCAGGTTGAGTAGAATGGGGATCAAGATCAAATTGGTAGTCAGCTGGTTAACAATGATCAGTTACCATGGAAAGTGGTGGGTGGGTGATAGTTGAGTATAATGGTCAGTTGTATCCAGGAGAGGTGGAAAACATAATTGTCAGTAATTCACAGGTTAATGCCATGGCAAAAACAGGGAAGTATTGGAAGTGGCCAGAGGCAAAAGACCTACTGTGGTATTCAAGGGATATGGTGAAAGGAAATATAGCCCCTGTTCCCCCTGTATGCTTAACCAGAGACCATTATTTGTGTAATGAATTGTAAGCATTCATATCAATTCGTTGCACTATGGTGAGCTGTTTGTTGATTTCCAAATCTACATCATATCCAAGAGTTTGACATGTTAATGTTCCAATTTATACTGAATTGCATTGATGTATGTTGTGTACAATAGTTCATTTTTCTTATTAATGACAACTTAATGAGTTAACGTCATGATGGGGGAAGAAGTTTTTAACTCTTTCATATGCTGTTTGGACCCGAATCTAAGCAGAGTTTTGCTAATGAATATGTGAATTGTCAATTTGAATTACAATGGTGACTTTGTTTCCTTGTATAAAGTATAAATGTTGAATTTGTACAGTAAATTAGTTTTCAGTTTCCAAATTTAAAAATTATATATTGTCCCACACTGTTGAATACACCTACAATATAAAGGTGGAAAATAGATTTAGTATTTGTGTTGGGTTTAAGATTCCTCATTTCAGGGAAGTGGTGGATGGAGGTGACTTAATTATTATTCACCAAGGCATTTGAGTGGTGAGTGATGGAATGAATTTCAATTTTGATTCCAATTTACCTACATTTCACCCATCATCCCATCACCACCCCCATCTGTTCCTTGAATGTGTGTTCATTAATTGGATTGTGTAATTTGTGATAATATTCCCACTGCTTGTGGGAGCTTGGCAATGACAAACAGACTTTACAACAGCTTTTTCTCTAATTAATCAACATAAACAGCAATTCCGTCCCTCGCATTCCGTCCCTCGCGCTGACTTTTTTTGTGAAATTAAAGCGTAACCTAATTTAGCTATGAGATTTTTAAAACACATTTCAGTTAATATCAGAAGAGTAATTGATCTTGTTATAAATGGTATGATTGGATATAGATTCCTCCTAAATTTGATAATAATACGTCAAATGTTTGGAGTGCATGCAAACCCAGTTTTTATCATTCCGTCCCTCGCGCCAATTAATGTTCGTTGCTATGGCAACATGTTAAATTTTGAATATGTTTCAATTGTTTTATTATGTTGTATGTTACTCTCTTTATTTAACCTACTACTGGATTTTTCATATTTCACTACTGTTGAGCTGGAATAAATGGAAACGTATATCAAATTCCGTCCCTCGCACTTACGGAGGTTTTGGCTTTGGCCCAAAAACCCATTTTAAATATAAATGGCTGCTCTGTAGATAAATGAGTTCTTAAAAAGCATAATTCTGAAAGTTGGCAAGATAGTAGGATTTCGTAGATTGTACTTGTTTGTTCTATTGCACAGAGAGATCAACTCGGAGTATTAAAAGTGGGTGATCTTTAAATAGAACTATGTATATTCTCAGCTAGTCTTATGAAGTCATTTCTAGCAGCAGTGTTTATTTTACCAACCAAGCTTTCATATTCAAGATAATATATATTTGAGCAGTATTTCAAGAAACTTGTTCAAATCATGAGAGCCACATCATCTTTCAAGTTTTATCTGATAAAATTTTGCCATATATAGCTGTTTGCTATCCGAGACTATCACAACAGACATATATCTGTTAAAAGCAGATATAAGATGATCGTTGGTTCTGCTTCTTCGAGTAAAAGCAAATTGTACAAATTCTTCACAGAATTTTTTGAACAGAATTGTATGCCCTTGCCTTTTCCTAAAAAAATGTTTTCTTGAAATTCATATCACCCTGGACTATTTAACGTAAAGAAAGTCTCAATCTTCAACTTATTTTTTTTTTGTACTCAGTTGGTTGTGTTTGTTGCTGGTACATCTTAATGTGCCTTCCTACAATACGATGCATTGACACATGATACTTCGCCAGAACTGAGCAAATTGCTTCAAAGTGGGTTACAGTCTTTATATTTACAAACAAAGATACAGTTCTGTGTATGTAAGGTGTTGTCTTCTTAGCTACACTGATACATGTATAGTACACATAATACAGACTAGAATCAGCATTTCTAAAGATTCATTCTAAAATACCTAGATGTAAATAAATCAACAAAATGATTTAAAAATGACTGTGGAACTTGATTAAATAAACAAATTTTGGAACGTTCCAGAACCTTTCTGGCCTTTGGATCACAAGTCCTGAGCTATTTATACCTATAAATTGTATTTGGAATTTGGATTGCCTGAACCTATCCCTATTATCATTTGAACCTTACATTGTGCAATAATACTGAACAGGTTGGTAAATAAACCAGAATGAAAACATTTCATGGTTCCTTGCTGCTGTTCATTAGTTCCATTCATAGGGAAATTTCTAACAAAGCCCTAATACAACAACAGTAATTTATGCTCACAAACTTTTGTTGCCAAAGTAATGCTAAGCCCTGATATCAATTGCAACACACATCAGTGTGTGAAGACTATCTACCATTATCATCATACCAAGTTTGACGAAATTCCCATTAGTAATAGTAGCCAAGTAATTGCAATTTGGAGTATTTCACATTTGACCCCATGACCTCATTAATATTCATGATATGAGCACCAAAATCAACAGGGTTAATCTACTTACTATTGGCCACCCACTCACCAAGTATGGTAATGATTGGTCATTCCCTTGTTGAGTTATTGTGCATACAAACTTTTCATAACGAAATAATGCTAGGCCCCCCCCCCCCTAATAAACATGCATGATATCAATTGCAACACACATCAGTGTGTGGAGACTATCTACCAATATCATCATACCAAGTTTGACGAAATTCCAATAAATAGTAGCCAAGTTATTGCAACTTGGGAGTTTTTCACGTTTGACCTGTGACCTCATTTATATTTTTTAACTTTGACCTCGTATAACTTCGCACACGAAGGTCACACGGGGGTCAACCTATTGACATTTATGATCAGAAGGTACCTTTGACATTTTTGGTGACCTCGGATCACATGACCGTTAAGTTTGAAAATATTCCCCTATACCATTTGCAACTTGTCCCAAAATATCAACCGTGTCACACCTTGGAACTGAGAGTTATTGCATTAAATGTCTGAAAATTAACTTTGACCTCGTATAACTCCGCACACGAAGGTCACACGGGGGTCAACCCATTGACATTTATGATCAGAAGGTACCTTTGACATCTGAAAATAGCATCGAAACTGTAAAAATCCCCAAAACATGAAAAGGTCACCAGAGGTCAAATTGAGGTCAAGGGTCACCCAGATGCGGGTCGACAATTGGATTAAATTGAAGCAACTCCCAACCCTAACGGACAATTCATTCTCAAGTTATCGCAAAAATACTAGTTTTTTATCATTAATTGACCTTTGGTGACCTCGGATCACATGACCGTTAAATTTGAAAATATTCCCCTATACCATTTGCAACTTGTCCCTAAATATCAACCGTGTCACACCTTGGAACTGGGAATTATTGCACTAAATGTCTGAAAATTTACTTTGACCTCATATAACTTCCCACACAAAGGTCACCTGGGGTAAACCTATTGACATTTTTGATTGTTGAGACGTGAATATAGCATCAAAACTGTAAGAATTCAAACATTTTTTTCTTTGCCCATTTTCTCACCGAAAATACTAGTTTTTTAACATTAATTGACCTTTGATGACCTCGGATCACATGACCGTTAAGTTTGAAAATATTCCTCTATACCATTTGCAACTTGTCCCAAAATATCAACCTTGTTACACCTTGGCCCTGGGAAGTTATTGCATTAAATGTCTGAAAATTAACTTTGACCTTGTATAACTTTACACACAAAGGTCACCCGGGTGTCAACCCATTGACATTTTTGATCGGAAGGTACCTTTGATATCCAAATCTAGCATCAAAACCAAACATTTTCTTTTTCGCCCGTTTTCTCCCAAACTAAGCACATTTTTTCTAATGTGACCTTTGACCTTTTGACCTTGGTTTCAAATGTAGTTTGATCTGCTGATTCCAAAAATCAACACGATAAGTCTGTACAGCCATCCTAACTCTGACCGAAAACTTTGACCCCATATAAGTTCGCACACAAAGGTCACACGGGGGTCAACCTATCGATATTTATGATCGGAAGGTACCTTTGACATCTGAAAATAGCATCGAAACTGTAAAAATCCCCAAAACATGAAAAGGTCACCAGAGGTCAAATTGAGGTCAAGGGTCACCCAGATGTGGGTCGACAATTGGATTACACTGAAGCAACTCCCAACCCTAACGGACAATTCGTTCTCAAGTTATCGCAAAAATACTAGTTTTTTAACATTAATTGACCTTTGGTGACCTCAGATCACATGACCGTTAAGTTTCAAAATATTGCCCTAACCAGTTCACAACTTGTCCCAAAATATCAACCTTGTCGCACATTGGCACTGGGAGTTATTGCAGTTTTAGTATTTTGGGTTTTTGGACCATAACTGACCTTTGGTGACCTTTGTGGGCACCAAAAACAATAGGGTTCATCTACTCACTATGGGCCACCCACCCACCAAGTTTGATCATGATCAGTCAATCCCTTGTTGAGTTATCGTGCATACAAGCTTAAGCGTCACACACACACACACACACACACGCCAACCTGAATACATAGGTTCCTTTGCTTTCAGCAAGGAACCAAAAACCCCAATATTGTTAAACAGCACAGTTGAGAAAACTAGAGCATCAGCACTTGTGGCAAATTTCGACAGAGATAAACAAGACCTAGTATTTATGAAATTTGACCATTACAGGTAACAGGAGATATATCTTTAGTGGATTTAGCACTTTGGCATACATAACCCACTGTCAGCCAGTCAATTAATGACTTATTAATCAACCACTAATCAATCGCTAAACCACAAACAACAATTCACCAGACATTTTTAAGGCAACTAAGAGAATATTCTCCAAATGGCTCCATTCAGGAAATTGCTTAACAATATTAATATTGTAACTCTGTTACTGTAAAGTTGTGATGCAATGGGAGTTCTGTGTGGAAGGTGTGGAACCATTGTGGTAGTTTAAATCCCCTTGGAATTATATAGGGGTTATCTCTCCTGGCATTAAGTAAACCAGTTGTAGTTGTTGGCAGATTACAGTATGGCTTTTGGGGCTGCTCCTATAGATCGGCATGTGGTATTAGGCTTATCCTGGGATTGTGATGTAACACATGTTATATTTTCTAGGGATACTCATGTGATCACATTCATCTCTATAAAGGAGTACAATTGTTTGGGGATGGTAGTAATGCACTGTAGTATTTGTGTATTTTGTCTTAAGGTAAGTTGTAGAGTAAAGTTCATCATTTGTATACATGTGGTATTTCCACGTATTGTTAAGGGATTAAATGCTAATTACCTGGGAGGGACAGAACAGTCTTCTGTTGCTGTTGGATGAAACACTCTTGATGGTAGGCTTCAGGGCACCAATACCACAGTGCATTCCTATCATCTCCAACAATTGTACTCCCATTGCATCACAATTTACAGTAACAGCTTTACACTATATAATACTGTACCTTATTTTTAATCACCCAAATGTCCCTACTCCTCCTTTGCATCGCTTTTTGTTAAATCTTTTTGTATTAATGTCTCTGTGTCCTTACATTTATTAGTTTAACTAAGTTGCTTAAACAGGGAAACACCAACGAGACAAGCCTACAAAGGTTTTCTAGGTCACTTCCTTAAATAGCAATGTACGTCATCACAAATTAATTAACCTTGTTCCATATGCAGTATATGTACCCTGTGATAAAACAAATAAATGATATGAAAATGAAATGATTACGCAAGTGAAGACGTGTAAATTTAACTTCCTTTTAAACACTATTTACATTTAATCAATATTAATATGAACCTTCATTGTTATCAAAAGTCTAAATTTAAAGAAAGTGCAAACCTGACATAACCTCCAGATTAAAACCATGTTACAAGATTTCACTAAACTTTGTCAAAGACTGACTCTTAAGTACCATCCTGTAAGAAAAATTGAAAATTGTGCAATTTCTTAAAAACATGTCGTGCAGCAGTCTGGAAATGCCAGTAATGTCACATCAACAAAAGCAGGCTTAACTGAGTCTAAAATAATATCTTCTCTTTCTTTTTCTTCGGGGGGGGGTGGGGAGGAAGGGACAAGGAACAGACATTCCTAAACACCATGATTGTAAACACCAACATAATGACCATAACCTCTGCAGTCACTTATATCTCAAATAAGCAGTTATATATCGACCTACTGCTGTGTATAACTATCAATCTCCCTACCAAACAACGAAATTTACCAATTATGACTGTGATTTTTTTCAAATTCAACAGGACAAATATCTTGCAAAGGTTTATAAGCAATTTGAACATTTGAATATAAGATTTTTCACAAGGTAACAACTCAGTAGTTAAACTCAATCTCTAATAACTTTTATAATTGCACTAGCAAAGCTCCACTCATTTTCATATATTGTTTAAACAAATCAAGGATTTCTTACTCAATTGGAAAGTTGTGTGCATGGTTAAATTAGAATATGAACTGCAAGTGGATATTATACCTGACATTCACAATACATCTATGCAGTTCAGCTGAACAGAATTAAAACACCAAAGTGCTGTGATAACAGTTGCCATAGCAACCACTCTTAAAATCTGTAAGTTATGGGAAATTGTACAAATATTGCAAATCTAGTTACAGGCAATATCAGTTCAAGTAATAACGAGCCACCCAAAAAAAATCTTCTAAATATTAGGAAATATATATAGTGAATACTGAGAGCTACTATAGCCCAAATACAGTTAAATGAAATGCAGTTTGAAATGACTAATTATAAGCAACATGGGTCTAGTATGTAATGAACAGTGCACCAAGCAGTATTACATGTATAGGCCTGCACCATGAAAGATATATCTATCTATTTATAACTATTGAACTACTGTTGCGTCAATGCGCCATGAACGTAGTCCATGTATGCATAATATGTACAGTACTTAGTTATTACAGAAGGTGCTTAAATTTTTTATCGATTGACAGTGACTCATAAAGTACCTAGGACAAAGAACATGATGACTTCTACATATTTACTACAGTTATCAAATTACAACAAAATACACCGATTTTAAATCCATGAATAGTCACAATGCTAACAAACCCTAACAACACAATGAGTAATACTGAAAACATGTATAGTCTAACAGTCTCCTTACCATACCTGTAGGTATGCGGAAGCTTTTCAATCAACCTACATTTTGTCCCAGTTTTACACAAACACATGCTGAGATTGCTTAATAAGTCCTTCATATAATATACTGTATTGTAGTGCTTGGTACAGTACAGTAGTATATACATGATATTGTGTCACACTACTCGATTGATCAATGTTCACTTGAAGACACAGGTAGCAAACATTTCCATCAGGGGGCATTCATTTTCCCCACTGCAGCTCATTGGGGAAGTCTAGTATTAAAGATTAATCATTGATTGTAAACAGGAAGTGTCTGTACATAGTAGCCTGCTAGAGGTGAAATAGCACATTACATAAAATGTAAGATATATTGATACAATTAAAAATACAGATCACAATTTGTGATAAAATTTTCAAAAGTAAAGTAAACTGGCATCCAATGGTTAAGTAGACTGTTTCCGTTCGGATGTGCATCGAATACTGCTTGCAACGTCATAATGCTTAAATTGCAAGGATGAAGGATTAGATGGGTCCCGTAACGTGAGCAAGGCCAATGGCCCACGGACCAAGGCTTCATCTCCTCTCAAACTCAGCCCACTGCCTACTCATAAATTACAGTGCAGGTTGATTGCAGAAGCTCATTTAATCTTATTGTTTATAGAGTACAGAAGCTCAGTCTTAATTTCCCTTGGTAAGTTATCCAAAATGATTAATGTTAATACGGCAGCTTTAACAATGCTGAAGTTTGAAAATTTTGGATTCCAATGATACTTCTAACAGTCTGCTTCAAGTCATCGTAATATAATATGTGACACTAAATATTATAACAACTTAGAAGACCCTTGTTTCTACTTTTTGAAACTGATAGGGAGTACACAGATATGTTCTCAAGCCGGATGGTAGTGGGCACCTGGCAGTTTTGAATGCCGCCCAGCACAAACCGTATTTGAAAAATTTCTGCCCAGCGCTATTTTCGATGATTAAATTTAACAACTTTTACTATTACCAAAATATGGGTGAATACTTGGCATAGAAGTTAGCTCCAGAATAGGAAAATGATTGAACAATTTGCAATCTAAGCATACTTCCTTTGCATAAATTTCTAAAGCAGAGAGGGATACCAGTTGACATATATTTTAGACCCCTCCCCCAGGAATGTGGACCACACTATCGTACAAATCCGCCCCGGCACTCAAATATTCTTGAGCACATTCCTGAGTATAGGAAACTTCAAAGAATCTCAAATTCAGAGCCATAAAGTGTCCCACCAATAAGACCAAAAATAATCTAGTGACATCATATGTCAATTTTTATCAATATCACATTTATTTCAGGAGGAAATTCAAGCACAATAGATTCTCTATATTTTCCGCTCATTAAATAATGATTTCCCAAAGGTCCAATAATTTCCAGATATTTCCCAGTTTTGGGGATACATTCATATTGACGGCCATTTTCATGGCAGTAGAATCCAAAACTATACCTCTTAATTTCTGAGCCTTACAAGCAAAGCTATGTTAATATCAGCAATCAGAATAAAGTGTATGATTGCAAGGGAAATTTCCTGATTAATTATGTAAAAATGAACATAAAATTTATAATCAGTCATTTCTCAGGTCAACATAATGATGCTCTCTTGTCAAGAGATCATGTCAGAGTTCTTTTAATTAATAGCTTGAGACATTACAGTATGATCAACTGTAATTATACACAATGAGTGTTGTGATCATGATAATTGTCATGTTATCATAGCCATTTGAAGGGAAATTAATTCTCAAAGAATAACATTCATCACAAGACTGGTTCCGGTTGATATAAATGCCAGCCAGAAAACGTGCTCTAATAAGGTATCTATAGCTGGTGCATGGATTGGTAGATTACGCAAAAATAGTGCAGTGGGTAGTGACCCCTCCAGACTAGAGGGTCATTTGGGGTAAAACAGAGTGCATACATACATGTAAATGAGACAGGTATTAAGAGGAGAGCAGTAAATGATCAAAAGTGTCTTGTACTACACATTTTCAATAGCTTCATATGCATGAAATAACACAGTGTCCGTTTGTTGACCCATAACAACTCACCACCAAAGTCCTTTCTTTTAGTAACATATTGATGCAGCACGAGAAACATGTTAACTTTTGCTTTGCATTCATCCCAATTATTAATCATATACACTGTACTGCATTTCTGAATGCAAATTTGATATTGGGACTCTCTCCATGCAGTCACTCCCAATTGTTCTAGTTCTGACAAACTTGACAAGTTGCACCATGAGTTCATATAGTAATGCAGTATGGTAGTAATTTCATTTGTAATTATTGGAAGAAGAGTTCTGGTAACATATTCAAAGTTTCAAGTCATATAACTGTTTTAAGCAGATAAGCACCAGCTGATAAGTACAGTAACTTTAAGGGTTTTCTTGGCAACAACCTGGAACTGCAAAGTCAATCCCACACAATGGTTTTGTTTGAATTTCCTGGTTCCTTCATGACCCCATTCAAATTTCCTTTCTTCCAATTATTACCATCGTTTCGTTCTGTTCTTTCGCAAAATCCCCTTTTCAATCTCACACGTATGCTATGCACTATTGGACAGTCAAATTTGTACTGTATACCCTTTCTCACTATGCATAGCAATTGTGTTTATAATGACATTTACTGATTACAATATTGATTTTTACTTGGCTGTACACTATTCAGTTGCACACCACAGTCTAATACCAACAACTGCACAGTAACCTTGAAAACCAATAGTGTAACAAAACTGCTTAAATGTTCAAAAAATTTGCTGCACTACCGTATGTTGTATACAAGTGTATTCTAACACACAGTTTCCCATACTATAGTACCTTTGACCACAGACACAGTACCAATATTTATATCTTAGTGGCAAATTTATTGCTGGATGCATGCATTGCTAGAAATCGACACCAGATTTAATAATACATTATTAATATTAGGTATATTTCTGTAACAGCAAACATTAGTAGGCTCTTTACACCTCAAATATACATCTCATCCATCCTTTTTAATGTAACAGAATTTGCGACTAAATTTTGTTTCTGCAATTCTACAGAAACTCAGAAAATGTGCCAGGTGGGCATGGTTATGTACATACAATATGCACACAGGAAGGGGGTCCCAGTTAAGCAGTTAGGTTTCCACATATAAGATCTTAATACATGCCTGCCAATGCTCTGTTGATAACTTTATAAATAGACAGAGCATTGAAAAACAGGTCTGATGAAAGAGATTACCTCAAGATCGACTTACTAGTAATCCTGTGGTCACTATTTTCAGTCCTGTTTTTCTAGTGAAAAATTAACTTTGAAATTTTGAAAATTGTTCTTAATTTCCAAGACAATTTTTCTAATATTGTTACTCTATCGCAACAAAAAAGGCAAATTTCTCTGGAAAACCCTTCCTTGCCCACTTCGAATGAAAGCGAGCTGTGATCCCTGGTTACAAGTGAGATGGACAATGTACGATACTGCAGCTTCTGACTGGTCCTTCAGCCCCCTCCCCCCTTTGCCTTCCCCTCCGCCTTCCCCCTCCCAGCAAGGATTGTTTATATAGGGATTGCCACCAACTAAGATCTGGGTAGCTCAGCTGGTAGAGCAGATGATCTTTATTCCTGAGGTTACTGGTTTGCATCATATTTTAGCCAAATATTTCTTTGCTCTTGACCTCTTTTTTTCTCTCTCCTTTTCTCTTTTGTGAGAAAATCTAAGACTTAATGCAATATGCAGAGTGGTTAGCTCTATAGATCTATACATGAACACAATAATGAGATTTGAACAGCCAATTTCACGTTATTCTGTCCTACAGTATACAGTAGATTACTGCATGCTGTACATGTACGTACGTGCACCTCATCGCAGCTGTTTGATGCAGCAATGTAGTATACATGTGTACATAAATCCTCGTACTTGAGACTGACAATGATGAATATAGTGTAAATTAACTGGAACACTTAAATTCTCTATTTTAATTGGTCCATTTTCATGCTTTTTGAGATACAGTGAAAATAACACAGCTGTGGAAGTGGAACACCAAGTGACACATCAAAATATAGTTCATGGTGTGCCATATAAAAGGATGGAGAAATGAGAAATCTAGGTTAGGGATCAAGTGTAACTGACAGACTTGAAAAGGCACTGGCAGGTTATCTTGATTTTGATATACTGTACTGTACTGTAGTGGATAACAAAGATGGTAGCAGAAACAAATTAGTGACCTCATCTCTCACAATTGGTTCCACTAGCTGACTGCAATACTTTACACGATACACCATAGATCACGAGAATCCTATGGAACTACAAGTCAAAATGTATTGTTTCTTCCTCTACTTCTTGAAACATAACACTAATTACTGTACATACTTCATTTCATCAAAATAATACGAGGACCTGTGTTGTGGTCCGTAGGGGAGGGGTGAGGGGGAGAGATAGTTAAACTTTGTAACTTAATCAAGTAATTGAAAGCCCTAAAAGTTCAAATAAATCTATATGATTTTCCAAGGTCACTATGAAGTATGATGCAACATCATAGCATAGAGATTTCTTAAATTTTATTTTATAAAATAAATTACAAAATACACTTTATACATAAAATACTCTTTTTTTTGGGGGGGGGGGCAAACTTCTTATTTACCTACAGTACAGGTCCAAATTATAAATAAAAAAATAAGATATGCCAGACCCCTTTGTGACAGCTGTAAAGCACAGTCAAGTACAGTACAGTGAAATCACACAGAATTTGCATTACACTAAAACAAATCTTCAAACTAGGAATTGGGGAAGTTTATTCCGATTCCCATACCTCTAAATGCAGCTGTGATATCCATACAATTTGCATACAGGATTTTCTGACTATACTGCCAACATCATTGCAAGTGGGGATGAATTTATCACAAATAATAAATTCATGTTTATATCTACAGTACAATGGCTATCACAGCCTTGTAATATATGCTGTGTAGCATGTGTATGCATTATTACACATGTATATACAGTGGATATAGATGTCCACAAGTATGGGACTGAATCAGCATAATTCGTTGGTGTTTGAGTTTCACGGATGAATAATTCCATTGCTTCTATTGTACCTAGCTAGCAGGGCCTTTTCCCATCAACAACTCTGTGTACAGTGTAATGGCATTGTGAATATGAACAGTGACTTTCTGTATAATCAAAGGCTTTGCAGGGTGGAGACTTTGATTGCCATAATATTGTACTAAGAGAAAATCTGCCACCAAATACCGTCATGAATAAACTGGCATATTATGGGACCCAAGACAGAATGGTGTTCATAATATTTGTTGATTGCTTGTTGATTTAGTAAACTTTGTAGAGTGCTACAGTACAGTACGTTGATAAAGTACAATTATTTTGTCATTTATTCAAAACCTGCAAAACTATTAACATGATCCTTTGACAGAAGGTCACTAAACTTGCTGTTTGGCAAAAGTTAGCAATGGGTAATTGCAAGGTAGTAGCAGAGGGGGGGGGGGGGGGGGTAGGAACAGCTCTTCTAAACTTTAAACCAGAGTATACAACAGACTATTAGACCATTGCTTAAACAATAATAAATCTTATCACGTCAGTTTATATATTTAGTAATGTGGTAAAACAGTTCTCAATGAATGGTCCACCTATCTCAGTTTCCACTGCAAGTTGCTTGTAATACTATGACTGCAAAGAGTACATTGCAAATTTAAGTTTGAAATCAAGTTACTGAAATTTATAACTGTTATGCTCTTCATAATTTCTTCATGTGTAATGTATGACTCTTTTTGTGAAAATGTATTTAATTTAATAATCCCAAGCAAATTTAGGATCTTGAGTTAAGCCCAGCTGTCATTCAACTCATGAATCTATAAACAACAGATCAATAAACTGTAACAGAGCAAATATAGCTTGTTTGTAAACCAAATTTACTTTGTTCTTTGTCATACAGGAAATCTTGCCTCCATGCACCTTTGCGATGAAACAAAACATCTGTGTTGAGGTGCAAACAGACAAATTTACGTCCAATGTAGTTCTTTACATGTGTGCAATGCAACGTAACTGCTAACGTATGCATGCACAAGCTGTGTGTCAGCTATAACCTTCATTGTAAACAGAACCATGTATGTTTAATTATCAAGATTGAATGCACTTTGTGAAACAGTTTTATATCACAATCCAAAGCTCCCTTCTACCACAAATCCCATAAAAGTGAGGAAAACCATTGGTGATAAAAATTAACACTCCCCCCCCCCCATTCTCCCCAATCCCTCCCTCCTTTCAATATTTTTTTTTAATTTCTTTTAAGGATGGGAGCTCGGATGTAACATTTTTACCTTTGATCTCATTCATTCTGGTAGAGTTCTTTGTTTTCATTTCATCATCATAAGTTTGCAAGCTTTCCAAAAAGCTTAGGGACAATTACTGAATTTCTAACCCGACCGTACATTTAAATTTCAAATATGATGAAATAGATGACCAACTATGCAACACTGCACTTTGGGTGAAGGTCGTTCTTCCATGTTACCTTGACGATGTACTTTGTAGTTAGATCATTCCTCGAACCCCTTTCCAAAAAGATCTATTACTTATGTTTTTACACACATGAATTCATTTGAAACCATCCAAGACAGTCAGTCTATTCGTTTAGCTGGTTGATTAAAGCCTTGGTTCCTATGATCAGACATAATTTACTAAACACTAAAATCCTCCTGATTCAACATTTCATAAATCATGCCTGGTGAGCCTTTAGGCTATACAACCAGCAATATAATAGCTGCTGGCAATGTCAATTCTTGTGTACACAGAAGACTGCATCAATCTCTCCAATGTTAAAGGATAAGTCCAATATTGTTTTTCCCTAATATATTTTCCACCAATGTAATTAAGTATTGCATGACATTTAGAGTATATACCTCAGTTTGCATGATATGTTAGAAAGGGCAACATCCCATCACAAATGAGATAGGAGTACGGTACTGTGGTGGGTGGGTGGGGGAAGTGGAATGGCCCGAATGGGTACATTGGAGTAGTGTTTCAACCACTGTGAACTTGTTGGGACGTTGAGCCGGGCACAGCAACCACCAAGGGGTACTGTACATGCAAAGGCCTGCCCCTGATGGAATTCAAAACAAAATCTGTAACTTAGGGTACAGTAGGCACCAGGATTCAGGCCCTTGGCACGTTGTCAACTTTTACAAATAGAACTGAACACAAAATATTTTGCTTACATGTACTAATATTTTGATGCCATGACTGGTGCTACCATGTACGGTAACAGGTTAGACAGTTAATTACCATTGCCCAGCACGAGCGATATTCTCCCGTATCCTTTCTTGCTATGATTCACTGTAAGTAGAGACTACACTATAAACACACTTATTAAGTTACTGAAAAATACAGTATACTTCAAAAGCTAATTTACCACTGGAGAGAATATTAACTGATTATGTACAGTATGAATATAGTAGAGTTAAACATTTCATAAACAGACTTCCCGTTTAAAGGCATCACCTCCCTGCTTGAAGCCAACTCATAAACTAGCTTCAACACAAGGTTCTAAATTACTCGGCAAATATGATGAGAAAGATTTAAATTAATTTCAATGTTCATACACTGGTGCTGAAAGAATGGAGTGCTGTTTTTCACACTCAATTACATCAAGGATTATGGGAAACCACCCCAGGGGGTAATAGCAAACAAAATTATTTACCGCTGGGAGGACACAGAAGCTGAAGAGACAAGACATTGAGAGAGAGCTTTGAACATTTTTTGAACTCTGAGGATATTACTGTCATCTTATCCTGCTTCTGTAATACTTTATCATACCATAGTACAGTGTACACAGTTCTGCTAATTTATCCCACGGGGAAGTCACAGTTTGTTCAAAGTACAGAGTACACAAGTGCTGTAGAAAAAGTTACTTTGACAACCGAGTGAAGGATATCACAAGGGGCAACACAATAAAGCTCAATGAACAAAAACTCTTTTTGTATGACTATAATCCACATATACATATGCAAACAGCTTATTTCAGAGAGAACTCCCAACAAAGTGGTTGTCTTGAAAATCAACATCAAATTGACAAAAGGTGGCTATTTAAAGAGGCTGTTTGAACAAGCTTAAATTCTGCATAAATTTTGCATTGAATTTCTGATTCTTGGTGGTACTACTGTACTCACTCTCTGCCATTAAACTAAAGGTCAACAGTATCGGTTCCAGATTTAAGCACGCTAGAAATTAGCTGAGAACTTTCCAAAAAATAGTTCCTCAGAGACTCTGATCCTCCAAATTGTTCCCATGATGATTTTTTTAAAACAAAAGACAATGTCTCAGTCTGGATAACTGCTCTTAGAGTTGCAGCAAAGTGCTTGTTGAATTATTTAGTAAGGCTGATATTCTGATATTTGTTTGTCTATCTTTTTGCCGTCCTTTTTGTGCTTTTGGATGTTTACTGTTTTTCTACTGCATTATATTGTATATCTTTTGTATTGAGGGCTCCTCTGGAAAGCAGTGCTTCTGCACTGAGCAGAACTACCCTCATTAAACATGACAATAATCAAAAAATATGAAAAAAAGACCATTATCTGACAGTCTGGTATATTTGGGTAGCAATACTGATGTCCTTGAAAGTAAAGATGTCACGATATCTGAAACACAGTCTGCTACTGTACTTTAATAACAGCGCTGCTATAATGATAAAGTTTACTTTATACTTAAAAGCAGATTGTTACTGGTAGTCTGATAGTAGGAGGCGACAAAATTTCTGTCTAATGGACTACCAAAATCTGCTGTGGAGGTTGTCTGGCGATGTACTTGTTGCTTAACATCAAATTAATGAAAAACCCACAAAAATGTTAAATGATAATAATTGCTTTAACCTCTGCCCCCCCCCCACCCCTCCCTGGTGTTCATCAACCTACTGTACACATCTCTCCTATGTACAGTGTACATCCTACGGTAACATTCTGGTCTTTTTCATTTTGAGCTACATTTGATCAGACGTCCAAATTTGCTCTTCGGACGACCAAACTTTAAGTCCTAGTTGTCCTGAGGGATATGTGAAATGATACTATAAATCATGACACTAAATTTTTTGTAAGACCCAAATTTTTGGTATATATTATATTCAACAATTTTTTTATTTCTACAGTACTTACTTGTAGTTCTAGCTTTAGAAATAAAAACAGACTGATTGTTGTCACCATGGGAACGGGAGTGGGATTGGTATGCCATGAGTCATCTCTGGGAACATAAATAACATTAATCCTCCCAACTGAAATGGACAAAACTATGTTGCTGAAATTATTAACTTGAAGAGCTCTCTATTCTTTAAATGTTATTTTTTGTCTGATTCTCTTCTCTCTTTTTTTGTTATTCTAGCTTGGAATATTCAATTTCAATTTTACTTTCGATTTGTTACACAGCTTTGCAGCTGGTAAATATAATATTTCACAATTTGAAAAGTTACACAAACATGATGACATGAACAGCTGACTCCACAGCACATTAGGACTTATATTACGAGAGGTATAAGACTCAGGTAATACGTGCATTCGGTAAATAGTCTGTATAATACTGTCAAACTATAAACCGGTATAAAAATTATGAATTTGTCTTGACAGTTTTTCGGCCTTTACAAACATTTTGGAAGGTGCTTGCTTCACTCGAAATGGCATTCCTTGTTATATCACATCAATCACTTGAGATCAAGGCTAGGATTGACATGTCCGCCAACACCAACAACAAACTAACTGTTTAATCACTGTACAGTAGGACCCTACTGTAGTGTACTGCACACTTAATCTGTTATGTATGCAAATTGGGTAGATTGCAAAGCCCAATGCCTGAAAAGATGTATCCAGCAGCTTTTACACACTGTACCTGAAAACACTAGGTGGGGAGGGAAGGGAGAGGGAAGGGAGAGGGGAGAGGGAAGGGAGAGGGAGGGGGTCAATTAAGCCATACACACTATATAAATACAAAATGTGAACACTTAAACTTATGTACAATTGTGATACACTGATATATACTGTACAATGTTTTACACCTATATCCACATAACAAGATAAACTGCCTAGATAAAATAAACCTATGTAACATTAAAAGTTTACCATTGGCTATGAATTCAATTTCATAAGTCATCATTTTTTGTACATAATGTATTCATTTCTAATTCATGCTGCAATCTATAGTGTGATTTAGTGTTGGCCGGGAAATACCGGTGAGGGAAGTGCCGGTACTTCCTGTTTTGCAGCATTTTGCAGGTCTACCAAGTCTGTTCCGTAGTTTTGTTTGTATTGTCCCCAAGTTGGAGAAGACTCGCTCTATAGGTGCAGAGCTGGCTGGCAGGAACTTCTTTCATTGCATGAATAATTAGATGAAACTAATCAGTAAGTTATATACTATAATTGATTCTTATTGGATATCAGACACCATTTGAATGAAAATCAGTATAATTAATGAGTGCTCACTGAACAATATAGTTGCTTCTCACATGATTTTGTATTCACCAATATTTCCCAGTGTTTACCAATGCTTGCCTTATTTCCCACTATTTTCAGGTATTTACCAACATTTCATGGTATTTCCCAATAGTTCCCAATATATCCTGCCTGGCTGGGAACTATTTATAGTACCCGGGAAATAACCAACTCTGACTGTGATTCATCAACTTGATTTCTTTAAGCAGTTTGTATCAGACTGTGGGCGAATATGTTCAAACAATAACGAGATGAAATGCTATGTAATTCATAAATTGCAATATTTGTAAAAAAACTTACTACTCAGAGATAATATGAAAAAGAGTTTGATTCTGTCGTCTGCTAGTTGACTATGAACAGACTGCAGCATATATACATGTATGAGATGTCATTCAATCATGTTAATGCAAACCTTCTAGTTCCATTAGACTGCTAACTGGTACTTTTTTGAGTGCAGAAAGCTTCAGGAGTTTAGTAATTTCATGGTCATTCAAATATTGTTATCAGTTTTATGACATCAGTTGAGAAATTAGAAGAAGACTGTTAGTTTGTGAGGCAGCTAATAGGACTAGTGCACTACTCTGAATGTAAAATGACACATGAGTTGAGTATATAACTATCACTGAGGAATAACTAAGCCCTACTGTGTGTATGTATCTATTCTTGAGATCTACTGGTAGTTCACTCAGTATCCTTTCTGTTTACTGTTTATATGTTAAATAACATGAAACACCTAAACCATTGATCCCTTCTGCACTATTAAGTGATACATTTATGTCATTAATCTGCGTGTATATCGTACAGTGGTTAAGTTAAGCACATGTACATGGCACATTGCAATACACAGTTTGATAAAACACTGCAAGGAGCTCTTAGTGTGAAGAAAGGCACTGGAGGTAAAACAATGATAAAGAGAGACAGAAATTAGCCTCCTGTGATTACTTATACCCTTTCTGCATTTCAGGCATACATGATCTGATGCCCATACGACAAGGAAGATCAACATGCAATGAAAATTATATTGGGTTTAAGCTAGGCTACATATCTCTGTTATTAAAGGCATTGAAGGCTCGCCCCAAACCGCTTGCCGCCCTCTGAAAAAAATTAACTTTCCGTTGCTTGCAAGTGAAGGTTTTTTTCTTGTCGCTACAAAATGCAGACAGTAATAAAACATGATATCTTGTTATCTTTTATCTGGACCTGAGATGTCCATCGCTGCTATGTACACTGTGTTGTGTGTATTGACCGTAACTGCATGTATCAACTGTACACTAGTGTCTTATTACCGATGGTAGCAAGCTGTGTGTGTATTTTTTGGGATTGTTGGTGGCGTCTAACACTTCTGATACAACTCATTCGAAACTAGGTCAGAGTACCGGCATCAGACGTTTCTTTGTGCGCAAGTCTTCACTCTCTTTAAGATGTGGTAGGTTTGACGCTGAAGTACACAGTGTTGATGTTTGTTTTGAAAAGCACTCAAATTTCTCATAATTAAGTTGATCAGACACTAAATTATTCCCTAACAACTACACTAGAAAATTTTACACAAAAACTGCCTTGAAGGGACTATGTCCTTATTAATTTGTACTCGCTACTAAGGTGGATCTACAAAGCAAGTATTAAGTCCATATAAGCTGTATTTTGGGGGTTATTTTATTCACCAGGCTTTTCAGTTTTTCCTCTATTGACCTCAAATAACCTTAACCTCCACCTATCAAAACTGAATGCAAATTTCACCAGGTAGCTAATTAGATCACAATCCTGTTGTACATCAATTACACAATAACCTCTAAACTATCCTATCAACTGAAACAGTCTATATACAGTACCTCTTTACTACTTTGACTACAGCCGAAATGACGATACTTTGTTCGGGGAAATGCAGCAAAGTTGTATTATTTGAATATGTATAACAATTACAGCATGTACACTACCCCATTGGAGAAGTAGGCTACAGTACTTATTTACAGACGTTTTTCAAATTTACTATAATATACATCATGTTAAATGGGCAAAATGGTCCAAACAAAACATTTCCTTTAATTGCATGCTACCAGTAGCTCAAAGTTGGGTCCAGGGTATTAAAAGAACTAGATGTTTTCAGCACAACGGTTAAGTCCCACCCACTTTTGATAATTTGCATTAACACTCAGTGTCCAAAGGAGTACAGTATGTCAAGCAACAATGAAGGCAGACTTAGGGATTTTGCAAAGCTAAAAGAATGCTAAGCTTCAAACATGTATCAAGAATTGGCTTATAACCAATTGTAATGCTTAGCTATATCTTTCAATAAACATAATATATATACTACAAAAAAGATAGAATTTTGTATTGGTGAGCTAGTGTACATGAACTGCATGAAAAAAGTGCAAATTCCTTACACTGAATGTATAAGAGGTGTACAGTATACAGTACAGTCCAAAACAAAAAAGGGAAGGGGGAGGAGGGAGGTTCATGGACCTTGGTGATGAGACTAGATCAGATATTGTCACTGGGGTGGGCTCACTTCCATTGGTACAGGGTGTTGCCAGTGGTAACAGGAGCAGAAAATGGATCAGAAATGATTCCCCTGCCTTGTTGAATTTGAAATCAGAAAGCTTTGCCGTCAGTCTGTATTTGTCAAAAATAATTATGCTGTATACTTTCAAATGCACTAGCCTACAGTGCACATGACTTCCTGATGCTTCAAGTTACACACACTAGGCTTGAACTTTATATTCAAATCATGCACAAAGCCATTGATGACCAAAATTTGGGCCATTATTGAAAGTCAGATCCATGTATGTAGCAATACTAACATTTGACTATTTGCTTGGTATTTATTTTTGTGTAGAGCGATAAGGCATTAATTAAACAGTTATCAGACCAACTCATATATCATGAGGTCCTTTTGCAATTTTATAGCCTAACAGGCTAACAGTAACATGACTGTAAAAATAACAAGGTCAATGTCGGGAAAATATAAATGTTTGCCATGTTATATCTGTGCCCAATGCCTTGTACTAGTTCCTTTGGAATCTAGGCTTTGGCTTCAACAGTAAGACTTGCCAGGCAATTTAGTCTAGGCGGCTATGCCAGTTTCATTTGCCCAGGCCATAACAATACACGGGAAGTCATTGGTACGCAATCTGTTGCATATAACTGCAACTCGCGTTACACATAGGGCCCAGTTTCTAGTTCTATCGTTCTGAACATGTAAATGAAACCCCGAAAGATTAACGATCCGGCTTATAGCCTATTTGGTTAACCCCCAATTATGTATTAGTCCTAAGTTAGACTTAGACAAAGTAATGCGGAGGCCAGCCTACCTTCTTGACACTTGTATCAATCTCCTTTACTGAGGGGTACATGTAAGACGGCAGATCAGGATCAGTTGTATTCACTGCGGTCGACATTGTCCTTCCTTTGCCTTAATAAACTAATTCAAAATCGAAGAAGATATTGCAAAGATAAAGCGAAGATAAGCAGCTTATGGATGTATAAACCTTGGAAATCCACGTTGGAGAACAAACTTCCACTTGACAGAAGAATAAGCTTGACTTTTACTGATGTGATCAGATGATGGACCACTTGTGGTATGTACAATTAGTGTACTAACGATTTAACTAACCCAACGCACTTTTTGCACACCATCAAGTAGTTCACCGAAGTGCATCCAACAGAGCTCTTAAACAATCACTAGACACGTTACACGTGTGGGCTGTGCTAATGGCCAACGCTGTTTCAACTGCCTAAAAATCGTGTTGGTGGCGTTGCTTTAAAAGTGAATAAGCTTAGACATCTGTATCTTTTGGTGGTGGTCATTTTGAAATAGGGAAAATGCTTCATTATCAATGGCGTCGTCCAGATGTGACAAATTGAACTAAGGACCAAAAGAATGTGAACCAATTATTATCTTTTTACTTGGGAGGATGGGGAATGTTAGTGGCTGAGGCACATTTTGTCTGCACAATGCAACTTCATACACGCCGGAAATACAAGCCACTAAATTAAATTATTTTCTATGTATTCAGAAAAGAATATCAGCTTCAAATTAGAAAATTTGGATTTACGTGATAAGTATGTAAATCTTGTAAGATATTATCCTGTTAATTGAATAGGATGTTGGCCAATCTGTTTAATAAGACCAGTTCGTTGATCTATTGCTCATTTTTAATTCCATGTCTTTTGAAAAGGCTTAATTTGACGAGGAAAAAGTAGGTGCGATACCATCGTATCCGGAATGAGAGCAATGCTGATCGACGATACTGGCACCTGTAATGTTTGTGAAATGATATAAGCATGCTGAAAACCATGCGCTTAGAGAAGAATCAAATATGCACAAGAGCCTTCAATATACCCACGTGTTTTATTTTTTATTGTTTTTGTTACATTTGTGATAAGAAAAAATAAATAGCTAACGTAATGCACCTGCAGTATAGTGGAACTAATATGGCTCAAGTTTTACTGGCACAACGCCACTCTTATAAATATAATTGTACAGTGATGGCATAGTCTAGTAACTATAAGAGATCGTTGTTCATGGTAGAATCCTGTTGCACTACACATCACCCGGTTACGCTACGGATAGTATTGACTGACTTTGAATTTCACGCACAGGTGTGGCGACTACTTTTAGTGATGGCGCTAATCCTCAAAACCTAACTCGAACTACAACAGCTGTGGCTCAAACGTTTTTATACGGAAACTGATTAGGACATGCTGAACTTCCTTCATATATTTCTCAGTCTTACCACAATATATCTAGAAAATATATACAAAGTGAACATAACATCAGCATGAACTTGAGAGACATTTGTCAGAATAATGTATGCCATAACTGTATTTTTACCTCGGGTACTAGCCACCATCATTGTTGACATTGTATTCTATTTACAGACGTGGATACTACAAAACTAGTCATGTTAGCTGCATAATTATTGTACGAGCGAATTTAGAGACAAACTCACTCTTCTTCCCTATACCTAGCCACGCGAGCTCCCCATCTCTGATCTTAAATCTACTGAAATAAAACTAATAAATGTGAATATTTTAGATTTTTTTTTCGAAGGAAATCTCCCACTGTTTCTTTATCTTATTCCTTTATTTTTCACTTAAAGTCTTATTTCGGATAGTTTCGAGGTAAAGGACCCACCGGATTACTTCTTGATGTTTTTCTAGCCTATATGTCTACATATTACAATATTATGAAGATGAGGATACATTATTCTTTGTCCCATGTTTCCATGCTCCCTGCTGGACCCCGGGCCCATGATTGTAGCTCGCCTCTCGTCAAGCCTGAATATGTGGTGCTTCCATCATGTAAGCTTATATATGCTGGAGTTAAGCACATCATTCAGGCTCACTAAGAATAATAAAAACGAGGTTCTTAAGAAACATACGTAATACCGTGGACTTAAAGATTTCACTGAGCACCCTGCTAGTACGAGGCAGTTGAGTCTAATAATATTTGGTTTTGCTATTTACTATAATATTGACAAGTTGCGATAGTACGTTGAACACACTTAGGTTATGAACAGCAGTGCAGTTTGCAATCTAATAACATGTTTCAACTATGCTTTATTACGCTTGAAGGATAGTCTGTAACAGTATAGGCATATAGGTTGTGTAACCGACTTCATTCGGCACCTGAACAAAAGCATAAAAAGGCATTAAAAGCATTAAAATTAATCGGCGGAGAAAAAGGACAAAAAGCCAGCTGCTGCGTTGTAATCTAAATAACATATTTTTTCCCAATGCAATTTGTCAAGGTATCTCGACGAAGTTTAAAGTGAATCATTTTTACTAACTGTTAACATTAAGCTAAAAAAGTCTTTTCGATATGGAATATAAATGGTTAAATTGCAATATGAATATTTCAACTACAATAGTACTGCATGTGAGAGACAATAACTTCCGGGCACACTTTTAGTGTTCAGCAGGTGTTGTGATAAACACTTCTGCTACTTGTTTACATATAGTTGATCCTTTCATGCATGGTGCCTCAAACTATCGAAATGGCGGAGTGGACAATAAGGGAACAAATGTTGACAAGTATGGTTAAATATTTGCCACAAAGTAACCGTTTAAATTAATATGACGGACAATTAAGCTTTATAAAACATTAGGCATGGAATACTTATATGATTTTTTTTTTGCGGAACTATATAACACTTAGTGAGTGGTTACCAATTTAAACAAGATCCATCATTAATTGACATTTGTAGTGGATTTATCCTTCCGCAAGTGTCAGCGTTATGAGTGATGAGTATACACATGAACCGGGGAACTTGACGAAAACTTGAAAAATAAAAATCATGTTTATGGACCACGCCTGCTAGTCAAACCATGCACAATTATCACACAGTCATTGAGAAATCCACCATTTCAGAAAGCACATAATTGAATAAAAATATGCACGAAATATTTAAAATTATGCACAAACACAAATGCATACATATACGGCGGCATGTATAGGCCTATATGTGTCTGCATCAACGTACAAAGGTGTATACGTCAAACGGTGAGACATATATACCGTATATATGTATTATAGTAATATCAAGTATCTTCCCATAATTATTGTCTTCTCCTTCTCTCTTCACAGATATAGCTCGTCAAAAGCGAACACGACAGAAATGAAAGCTAAAGATGCGTTTCATATGGACCAGGCCAATGTTCATTAACATTTTTTAATCTTCTATTAGTACTGTGTGAGAGAATCTTATTACTTTATGTTTATACATTTAGGCAAATGTATATCCGACTTTCAGGACAAACTGAAAATGATGTCCCAATTTCACCTCTATCACACTTCCTTTCCCCATCCCATCCCAATCCCCCCACCCCCTCCCCCTCACCTACCCACCAGGCCTCCTCGGGTGCTCCTCGTGTATAACCGGGATCGTTCAAACAGTGTGTCATTTACCGTGCAAAATTTAAGTTGTATCCGTTTCTATTGTATCGATTCATTAAGGTATAGGTTATGCTTGTAAACCAAACGAGGTACCCAAGCACCACGATTTGCAGTCATACCTTATTCGAAGTTTCCGTGAAGAAACATTTTGCGTTTAATTTAATTACCGGTAAAATAATCAAACTTGAAAACTAAAATACTGAAACATAATATGTTACCATTCGTCAGATTAATGGTTTGATCTCGACCAAAACAATAACAAAGAACCTTTGTTTTTGGTTTGTATTTTGCATTCGCTCGATCTCTGTGAGAAGGCCAAAATTTTAGTTTAAAAAAAAAAAAAAATCGTGATTGTGTGATAATTTATTACACAATATAACTGCGAAATCAAGTGCTGTTGTAGACCGTCGATGTTGAATGCATAATATAGTAGCTTTAACATGCACCAGTCCTTTAAACCGGGCATGTGTGGTTTTAAGTACTGCAGAACATTTATAAAGGAAATATTCGGAAATGAAACGCATTCTCTAGGAGTGTTCTTTTAGGAGTGTTAGCTCAGTGGTTAACGCCGGTGCCTTTCGATCATAATTAGGTCGCGAGTTCGAGTCACTCCAAGATTAATGTATGTCGTCCATTTACAATTACAGAGTTATTGACAAATGACAATTCAAAATCATGGACGTTAAATATGAATATAAGAGACTGACTTCGGTCAGCTTGCGGTTTAAATAAGCCAATGATGGCTTCTTCGCGAGTTCCTGCTTGCAGGAGGATCTAAAATACATTCATACACTCTCATCAAACCATTCAGTCTTCCCCTACAGACATTCTCAAGGACAAATTGACACAGAAACAAGGATCTGACTTACGTATGTAAGTGCGTGTGTATGTATGTATGTATTTATAATGGTCACAACGATATTTCCTCGTTTCAAACGCATGTGATATTTTGACTTTCTGCATGACTCTGAGATAAAACTCGTGTACTCGTGCATCTCATGATTTGTGTGACGGGATACTTGGATTTACCAACACAGTCCAACTGCTATAAACCGGTATGTTCCTTTAAGCTTTTTGAAACCGGTACAAGGACTTTTTGTGTGTGTGCAAGTATTCTGATATTAGTATTATTTACACATAAGCTCAATCGAACACATACCGTATAGGCCTACATATACAAAATAAATTTTAGTGACTATAATGAAGTTATACAGTTATATAAACAGTTGAACAATAATTACAAACTATGATATTTTGGCTAGATCGGGATTCGCACCAGTGATATATACAAGATATACAAGCCCGGGGTTTGAATAAATGTGCTATCCAGTCCTTGTTAGTGGAAATCTCTATATAGCCATGCATATGCTCTGGCACCAGCCAGGAGCCACACCTTCTTTACCGCGTGTAACCAGGGATCTCATCCCAATAAGTTCACCCGATGCAACACAGGAATAGACAGGGAAAGGATGTCAAGAGGAATTTGTCTTTTTTTATGTATATTATTTAAGTAAAATAACATCAGAGAAGTGGTTGTAAAGTTAAGTCTTTGTCTTTAGCATAAATATAGCAGGTTTCTTTTATTAACGCAAAGATTTATAGTGGATCGAAACAGGTAATTTCGGTTGTCAGACGCTTAATGATGTAATTTAAAGTACACTTTTATTAGTAAGGTGAGAGTTTCTAACTTAAAGGAAATAGGTGCACGCTCTTATATTATATAAATGCTGAGGTCAAGAACTCCAACGACGTTATACATTTACAACCGGGCATATAAGCTTACATGAATAACAACATGTGACGAGTTTCAATTCGTAGCAGTGGCCATAACTAAATTACATACTCGAGTCCGTAGACGTTAATCTTTTACTGATGATCAGGAAGTTGAATTGAAACTTTCTAGAAATAATATTGTTAATATCAGCCGGATGAAAAACTGAGCTGTATATTGACAAGTAAACGCTTTGATGAAATAGCAGCCAGTCCGTCGCCAACTGAATAAGACACTCGTTGCCATGACGTGTTGCATCACGGGATAGTCAGAGTAATACTTCCTTGGTGTTTAGTTGTCTCAATGTGCAGATGTACATGTCGTTACTGGCGATGTTGTACGGTAGGCTATATAGACCTATAGTGCTTACAGATATCACCGGTGTCCCTGGTGTTGTTTTGTTGTTGTTTTTTTTTATTTTTGTCATCTTTAATGCACTGCTTTCCAGAGGAGCCCTCAATACAAAATACATATACAATATTATGCAGTAGAAAAACGGTAAACATCCAAAAGCACAAAAAGGACGGCAGAAAGATAGACAAACAAACATCAGACATCTAAACAAGATGTATAAGTTTTCATATTGCGTTTAAAAATATTAACATTTGGCAAGCATTTTAAATTTGGGGGAAGACTGTGTTAATGTAGAGAAATGTGTTAACTTAAATATGCGTTGATGTTAGGAATGGTACAGTTCAAATACAAAGCAACGTATACCCCGCAATTATTAGAGTGACCTACTTGGAATGAGAGAAGAGCCCGCTGGATATCTATATATTGGTCAGAGATAACTACTTTACCGCGTGTTCACGGTTGTAATTTGTACTGTAGTATGTACGATATATAGCCTACTGCAACTTTCACTGAACTTTCCTGTTTCACAAGGAAAAGAATGAAAATATTTCCTAAAGATCACTTAATGAAAGCATCACGAAACAAAATACGTATTTTTGCCGTTTATTCACAGTATTCCTTTCTTTTTATCGTAAAAACCACTGACGCCTTGAAAAAATGACGTTTACATGTTTGCGTGTATGTATATCTCATAGCCAAGCCTATAACGGCTACCTTGTGATTCTGAAAAGAGACATTAAGTTATAGTTTTCTTTTTCGGGGGGGGGGGGGGGGTATTTCTCTTCGTTTCAAAACTCAACACCAGAGAGAGATAATAAACCTGAACTCATCACCTTGATATTTCTATTGGATTTTTTTTTCTCAATGGTAATCATAAACATGTCGCAACGGATATTCGGACACATAAAAGTTCACAATAGACAGAAATCGTAGTCTTGCAAGGCAGTGGTGCGTGTTATAGCCATATATTATGTTTCTATATATATATATATATATATATATATATATATATATATATATATATATATATATATATATATATATATATATATATATATGACTGTCTGCATCAGTAATCTTGTTACTTTTTTGAGTCACTATAATAAAACTTCGGACAAGATCAATACATAAGTTCAAAGATTTTCCTGCCTTTGATCAATAAAGTATGAAGTATGCAATTGCTTTCATTTCTGGATCGCTGGGTTTTCTCATGATGTAACCTTACCGGTTTCTTATTGAATTCTTTCATCAGCGAGTGAATCATGCGTACATATACAACTCTGTACTAATGTCATCTGATATTTATGTAGCCTAAAATCTGACGTTATTGGATTAAACTCAATTGTGAATCCTTTTTTGATAAGTGCACCAGCTCGGGTGCACCGTATATACTTATGATTATTTAATTTGCAAGACAAAGAATACTTGCATGTTTATGCACGACGGGTGGCTATGATATAGTGATATGAACTCTATATATGATATCGTTGTGTTTGTATGTATTTCGCTAATGGCAGAACATATGAACAACCGTTAACATGATCTTATAGATATAAATAGCATTTTTTACTTGGTGTGAAACCTCGATAGGTTAACATCCAAGTTATGAGTATTATTTGTGCGTGTGTGTGTTATATTTATATATGAGGGAGTATATTGTAGAAGTATGTGGCACATTTTACGTTAAAAATTCATGCTCTTATTTAGAACGGCAGAGTAACACCTCCCCGTGTATCCCTCACACAACCACAATTCATTTTGTCACCCCCCGGCCCACCCCACCCCCTCCCTATTAGCTAAACTCCCGTGGAAGCCTAGTGAAATGTTGCATTATTTATAGCTTCTTGCCATTTTCGCAAGAGGCGCTCAGTATTAAAATATTGTTCTTATTGTCCATATCAAATTCAAAGAGGGTTACGAATAGTTAGAGTGAGTTGAAATAATTTCATTATTGATATAGGGTTAGGCAATACTGCATACCTCGTTTTTATAATGCATAGGCCTACAACCAGTGACAATTCTAGGGCTGGGATGGACCCGACTTCGGCGAGCTCATATATAACCCAGTGGTAAATATTAGAATTTAGAAATGTGTATCAAAGTCAAAGACAACCGGATACTTTGCATAATTCGTTTTCAACCTTTTTGCTTCTAATTGCAGCAATGTAACTTTTGTCAAGTTGTAATGGGTCTCGTCCTACACGACCTAGTGACGGAAGCAATACTTGTAAACAAAGTTCACGGACTTACCCTGTAATTTCTTAACTGTATATAACATGAGACACTGCACCAGACGTATGGTTTACGTTGTCAGGATGAAATTCAAGCCGCAGATTACAGAAAATTTCTACGGAAGTGGTGGTTATAATTCAAATTGAAACATCATGTTGTAGTAGTGGATTGTGGACTGTGTGCGTTACATGTTTGCGTGCGACAAAGCACCAATGCAAGGATAGTATCAGACAATTGCCATGCTGGCGTCACAAAGGATTGGTTAATGTTCCGTTTACATGTGTATAACTCGATTCAAACCATCAAAGCAATTATTAACAAACCCCTCAGCTTCGCCATCGAGACACAAGTTTCGGAGCCTCTATATACAGTTTTGTTTCAAACAAGGGCGTAGGAACCGGGGGGCTGGGGGCGCCAGCCCCCCCAGTGAAAAATGTGGAGGGGCGGAAGTATCATTCCGCCCCCCCCCGGTTCGCAAGTCAGAAAACCCCTTTTTCATTTCCAAATGAGAAAAAAAAATCTCATTTGGAGCACCAAATTGCATCTAAGGCCAGGTGAAAATACAAAATTAAGTTTACAAAATGGAGTGGGTGTTGAAGTGTGCTATATTGCACCAAATTGCATCTGAGGCCACCTGGAAATGCAAAAAATTCCAAAGGGGAGGGGGACACCCCCTCCCCTTAGACCCCTCCCCCAGGCTGGCCATCAGTCTTCAGCCCCCCCCCCCCCCACTCAAAAGTACCTTCCTACGCCACTGGTTTCAAATAAAATATGTTAAAATCTGTCTTGTAGATACAAATAATGTTAACGAAGAATCTATTCTCCTCGCAACCCGGAAGTAACATAACCTCTTAGTAATCAGCTAATGATTGTGAGATAGGCAAATAAGTAATATGCCTGTACCTATGTATAATGACATATAACGTATCATCTTTCCTATAATTGAAGTCTCGACATATACGGTATACACTGTATACGTTTCGTATAAATCATGTGGCGTACAGGTTATACAGCCAAGTAAACTTATAGGCGGATTATCTCTGTATAGATAAGCGGGTCAAACATACAGTGCCAGGTGTAGAGGCCATGTACAGTGGACTGTGGACTTATGTGCATTCGTACATAGTTATACCTCAAAATGGTTGAAATAAATACGTCTGTTTACATGCTGCTAATATATTATATCCATAATGGTTTATCAAGCAACTGTATAATGTGACTTTAATGTGAGTCCGCACTTCTACCCGCATTCTGAATTCAATTAGCCTGCATGTGTACTCGACCACGTCGATTTGTACTCGTTTAGGTCAATTCGTACTCCGGCATTTTGGGAGATCTAGTGTATTGATACTGTAGTGTAAGATTGAGTACAGGGGATGCAGGTACCCAGGCTTATATAACGTTGCACTCGTATCAGGTACAGAGGTAGTACTCGTACCAACCGTTTGGCATTCTTCTTATATGACTATACTTATACGGTCGAATACTCATGCTTGCTGTATACTCCTCGTAGGCTATACCAAAAGTTTGGATTAGAAAGCCTCCTCCGCTAATTTAATAATAGAAGTAACCACATTTTGATTCCATTAGATTTCTTCTTCCATCGCGCATTTCAGGCCAACCGATGTGATACATCATCATAGATCAGGGTTGTCCAACCTACGGCCCGCGGGCCACAGTCCGGCCAGGCGCAGGGTTGCGTCCGGCCCGCCAGAGATGCTCTACGGTCCGAAATTTTAGTGACCAGATTTATTGATAACAATTTGAAGCTATATAATCAATCATTCGAATCTTCTGGGTCCAAAAAACTGCATACAGGTCAGTTTGTGTGACACTCTCTCAGCGGAGGGGGGGGGGGCGGCTCGACTTTATTCAACTGTTTTATCAGGAAGGAAAATAAATAAGTGAGCTCCGCGCGCAGTGCTCACATTTTGTTGCCTTGGGCTTCGGTCAAAAAAAAATCGAAAAATCGAGCGTAGGGTTCATGCGGCCCCCTCCTTCATCATAATCATTCCATGTGGCCCTCCACTGCAAAAGGTTGGACAACCCTGTCATAGATGTTGTTGAGCTATCTGTTTCCAATATCCGGCTTGGCAAAGTTCCTCAGGCTAAAACAACACTATCAAGTTCAGACACTGCTAGGTACCGGCTTGGAAGGTGGCGTATCCTATAGTTGTAGCCTACATATGATAACTATACCGTACAGAACACAACGTTGGATTATAAATTCAATATGAGGGTTCAATGAAAACCGAAACAAAGGTTGAAGTAGTATATAAGAAAAACAATGATATGTTAGGATTATTGTCATATGTTGACCAGTAACATCATACAAATGCTACACACATCTAGCTATATGATATAGACAAACTCAGTGTAGGTTATAATCAACAGTCACAGCATACTTCCATTCATGCATGGATATAACAACCTCATTTGACATATTCATTTTTACAAAATTAAAAAAAAAATTGCTAAGAATTGTGTAACAAGATTAATTTCTACTTACGTTTGCCAAGTCTCCTCTTATAACATCAGCCATTTCTCAATATGTTTTCTTGCTAACAATGATATTATACTATTGCAGTAGCCTGTGTGTGACACTTCAGAAGTCAGAGATTTTCGACGTTTCCTATCCACAGTGCTCAATAGCAGTTGATTACTTCCGCGTAGTTCTGAATAGTGAACGGTCGAGTTACAAGTACGTGTGCGATGATGGATAAAACCTATAAAAACGAAAGCAATAATTCAGTTGAATCATTCACTTTCTCTTCTGGCAACCTTAAAGCCTTAATATGTCGACTCCGTCTGTGTTTAGGTCTCCGTATGATCTCTCAGAATTTGAAGAATGTTCTTTTCTATAGGATTCACTAGATTATACGTTCTTTCCTACATCCCCGACTCAAGATTCAAGTTGAAACTATATCAATTTGGTTCTGCTATATGCATGGAAATCTCCGGTTTCCCCTCGCACTCCGTGTTAACGTGGCAACCAACCAATCTTAAAGAGAATCTCTCACACCTTCTTGGATATCCCTGCATGTGAACAACTTTGATTTCTCTAATGGATATTTTTAAGCCTTCGCCCTTTCAAATCGGGTATAGAAAAAGCTACATTTTTTTTTAAATCAGCTTGATTGCATGATGTTTTCTCTTATCTTGTATTATTTTGATTTATAACAAAATAAAAGCTATGGTTACTATTATTACATTTTTTGGAGCGCGAGGGGTGGGGGCGGGTGAAGTAGGAAGTACGGTAGTGAGGCAAAGGCATAGCATGACAAGGTTGGTCGAAGGTAATAGGTGGTGTTCAATAACCATGGCCTAAAATTAATACAGTTGATCCTGAATATTGCATACCATGACAGTACAAACCGTTACTAAAGAAGAATATAGGCCTAACGACACATGATTTGTAGCCTACTACAGGAATACGGGACTAGTGGTAGTATAGCATCATAATTATAAATAAGTCAATGTTTTGGAATATTTTGTCTTAGTTCAGTTTTGAGGTGACACTGGCTCGCCAAAATCTACGAGGAATGCGAACAAGAAGAGGGAAGGAGGTGGGAGATGGGTGGGGTGGGGTGAGGGTCGGGGTGGGTGAGCACAGGCGCTACTCATAAAGTGCTTGCTTTGAAAACCCTTGAAACGAAAATGAATTGAATTGGGACAAAGTTTCATTTAACCTCATTTTTATTTCCGATTTCCCAACAAAATGAAGTTATATACTGTATGTTCATCATGCTATCGTCTTGTTGTTTACCGACTATAAGTAAGAGGTGTGTTATACATATCAGCCGATCCACATCGAGTGTAGATACCGGTACCTGATGATGCGAGTCAGATATTGCGTCAGCGGCGAAAAATGGGTCAAATGTTTATCCGGGTCCGACATATACAAACAATTTAAGGATATCTCCAACATGTATTGTTAATCGAAAATCTGCCCCACCCCCAATTCCCTTTCCCTGACAATATTATACAATTGAAACGACTTTTGAGTTATGATTACAAATGAGACCAAGTAAAGAAATCTAAAATCTTATACTTATATCAAGCAATATATGTCTGTCTACTATATCTGCAACGTAAATAATTTCCTATGTGACCATTCCTTTAAATAACAAATGCGCGGTTAGTTTTCATAGCAAACGGAAACCTCATGAGGAGAAACTATAGGCGTTACTTCCTACTGCAAAGGGAATACACAAGTAATTTAAATGTGCTGCACTGTAACTGCAAGAAGAGTTGCCTGCGTAGCCGACCCGCAGTTCGACTGAGGGACTCAGAAGAAAGCTATTACGAGGGGTGCAACAAACAACAGTTCAGCAGAGGTACGCTGCTATATGTGTGGAAACAATGTCTTACTTGACAGTCGGTATAATAATGCCATATATATAGAGCAGAGTTTCCTTAACTTTGCCCCCCCCCCCCCACGACCCCCCCCCCCCGTGGATGTCAGAGTTGTCCACGACCCCCAACTTTGCAAGACACGATCTGAGTCATTATTATACTATAATACGCATAACAGTGCTTCTTAAAAGATCAAGTTCATAGTGTAATATTGTAAAGTATTTTGTTAGATCCTCCTGCAAGCAGGAACTCGCGAAGAAGCCTCGATCATTGGCTTATCAAAGCCGCAAGCTGACTGAAGTCAGTCTCTTACATTCATATTTAACGTCCATGATTATGAATTGTCAATTGTCAACAATTCTGTAACTGGACGACATACATTGGAGTGACTCGAGCCGGGGTAATGAAATGGGGTAATGGGGAAATGCAATGAAAAGTAATGAAAAAAGACAAAAGATAAACAAATATTTATTTGGAAACTTGAAGATCAGATCAGCTCTTAATCTTTCACGACGTACTGTCATGCGTACTCCAACTTCACCAAAGTCATGCGGCCTGTGTCTGTTTCATAATTCAGTTATGATCACATGCACGGAACGGTACTACTATGGCCACATATGCGTATGGAACGCGAAAAGAGTTTGTCGATAGGTACGACTTTTGTACATTACTAAATTATATGATATATCAGATTTTAGTTCAACAAAAAGAACTCTAGTTTTGACTTTCAGAAACATCTCACGAACCCCCTGGGATGGACTCACGCAACCCCTGGGGATTCACGTCCCCCAGTTAGGGAACCCCTGATATAGAGAGAGAGCATCACAAACTGAATGACAACTTGTCTATAAGCTTAAAGCTGCAGTAGGAGTTGAATGGCGGGGAGATGCCTACGTCATTATCATATTGCTATACAAATCATTCGTTGATAGTTCTTAGACTGCTTTATCACGATAACAAAAGAGTCAATAAAATTTGTTTTATAAGCAAATTAGTGGATGATCATGAGCTTAAATGTATCACTAATGTAATGCTAATGTGAGAAACGTCACATCTGTGGATTTCCCAGTTCTTGAAGAATACTCCCCATCCGCTCTTGTATCCCCCTTGTTCTGCCTTACCCGACGCTAAACACTATTCTACTTCTTCCAAAATGATGTAACGGTAAAAACGTTAAAACAACGTAAACATATACTACTATAGTGCTGGAAAATATCCTTATTCTAACCATGGAGGTAACACAGACCCTCCATGTTCTAACCCTGTTAATTAAAGACCTTCTCCTCTGGTTTCCAGGCTAGTACATCACTCAGCTAAAATTTCCCTTCACGCGATAGAATTCGTAAGCCAGGGGAGGCTTCTGTGCTGGTTAGATGTAAAGGGAGGGCGGGGCGGGGGGGGGGGGGTAGTTTAGGAACGCCGTAGGCTACAGTGCTTCAGAATTAAATTCGTCACAGGTACCGCTTTTGTTTCTGTTTAGTTGTTATTTTTTCTTGAGAAGGGTGGCAGGTCTGGGGCATACCCTGAATGAAATGAAGCTGTTTTCTGCAATAGTCTCCTGTTTTTATGTTTTTGTTTGTCATTGTTTTAAGTACCGTATATGTTACTGCTTCCATCTGTCGGAAGTAACTTCCTGTTTTTGCCTATATATTATTTTGCTTCTCATTTCTCATAAATTATCAGTTTTTACCTAAATCTCTGCTAACCTGAAGGAGTTGCACCCGTGTAGCTCACACAGGAGTCACATCCCTGTCCCCACACAACGTAAGCCTATAAGAACTTTGTTAATTTTCACCGCTTCATACGGTAATCTATGTCGCGGAGCTTCATCATTTTTTACCATTCTTTATTAATTCATACAGCTTGGCGCTTATAGAATCCTTTAGTGCTATAAAACACAAGTTGCGTAAATTTACTATCGTCTGCTCCAGATGCAAGCATTTTCCTTGGAGACTGTTAACATTTGCAGCTAGTCCATACGGAAAACTACAACTAGATTTTTGTGTGTGCCTAATTACCCTCATGCATGCCTGCTCTATATTACCTCTGCATTGTCTTACAATAGACTCTGCTCCTCAATGTATTCATTAACTGTGAATCAATTGAATAGGTTTGCATCCATTTCGTATGCAATGTTAAGTCTGGCTACTATATGTATATAGGCTTCGATGCCCGTCCGTAGGTTTTGTGTTACCTGAGTGCATATAGTGTTGTACACGGCTGTCAGTGCAGAAACGAAACAGTCTCTCTGACAAGAAAAGAGTTTTGTAGTTCACCCAATTCTTTAATTTCCAAACAAAAGCGTAACAAGGGTTAGTATAACAACAGCATAAGAACAGAGTTTTGTAGTTTCCCCAATTCTTACATTTCCAAACAAAAGCATGGCAAGGGTTAGTATAACAACAGCAAGCGGTCTACCGTTACCAAAATTACAAATACACATCTCAAAAACAAAACAAAACAAGTCAAACTACAGGACCTATTTAAATATACAGTCAGCTCGAATCAAGCGCCCTCGGTGTTTTATTTGATGATGATCATGTATATAGCTGATCAGAAATCATACAGAACTAATGATGTATTTCATTGTCACGTCTTTAACGCAAATCAGACGAACGGCGAATAGACTAATTAGACAAAATGATGATGCATCACGGCTCCCGGCACTAGGTAAAAGTTTAAATACATTCATGTGACGTCAAGAGAAAATGAAATACTTCCTTTTTTCCACCTGTTATTTATGGAAGCACAAGTTTGTTTTATATTGCACGGAGCTGCCTGTCTGTCCGGTGACTCATCAAAGTTCATTGTTCTATAATAAACTTTCTTTCGATTCAGAGATCAACGAGTGATAACTTCTTTGTGTAGTAAGAGAAAGAGAAGTAAAGTAAAGTAAAGTAAAAAAAAATGCAAAACATTACCAGTCAGAAATTAATTAATTATCAATGGGAGTAAGTTTATTACTAATTCATTTTCGTTTCAACAACGGTGTTTCTGTGGGAGAGAAAATATCGACTATTTGATTTCAAGGTTTTTGTCTATTTTGGACTATTTAATAAAAAATTGTTTGTATCGAAATGTTGCCGGAGCATTCAAGGTTCGACTATTTTATCGTACAACTTATTTTTCTTATTTTAAAATGTGGGGTGGGGTGGGGTTGAGAATCAAAAGTGACAATCAAAGTTGGTCTCAAGTCCTTTGCCTATAGTCTGTCTCAAACTTAAAGCCGAAATTACCGTGGTCTTGAACACTTGAACGTTAGAGTAATAACATTTAATATGAAGAAATTCCAGATATGGATGATATTAGGCTAACAGTAACAGGCTATACAACTTCCGGAGCATTTGTAGTAGGCCTACATTCCGCTGAAAATGAATTTCCTCTCAAAAATATATTTCTGTGCTTTAAATAAAAGAGGACATTAATATTTACAAGCGCGGTAGTCCTCAGGATTACCCACCTGCAGAGCTTGGAATACATTCCAGGGATCTGTTAACCCCTCTTTCTGAATTGTGTTTACGTGTATTTATGTTCGCCACGAGAAAACACAGAAATATGACGAAATGCTAAAGCTTCCGGCATCACACCTAAGGGATTTGGGGACAAATTGAACGGTCTCTTTCTCGCGGTATATTTGTGCTTTAAAATCGCTACGAGAAATCTGAAAATGATGCAGCTTCGGTAGTCTTGTTCAAGACCCTATAGCATTCTGCTGTTACTTTGCCTGTTACAATTAATATGAGTGCGCCCTCGTATCCTCTTTCGAAAATCTGTTAATCCCCTGACAGGCAGATTTGTGGAAGGGCGCCCTCAGTTAGTGTTATAATTCGACGGTATTTATATATATATATAACGAATGTCTTGCCCAAAGACTACATCTTCCGTGGCTTTTGCCTCCCTTGACCCCAACTAGGGCTCTAAGATACATTCCATAGTAAATCATCTCCTTACGTGTATTTAAAAGTTTCTTGTGTCTAAAAATGCTGCAGCCCCCGGGATACTTTGCCCCACCCGTGTACTCCCACCTAATGACAGTGTGAAGTTGTAATTATAACACAAATTGCAACTTTACAATGTGGTTTTCTTTCCAATTGTTGCCCGGCTGCGAATTTTTTTTTCCCAAACAGGTATGCAATTACGGAGTTTTCAGCCAATCAGATTGCTCGTGACGTCAGCATCAATAATGACCAACGCTTGGAAGTTCGAAGACATATACTGAGTTACACACTGACACTTGATTGAGTCTAGTTAAGGGGTCTCCCTTCAAACGCCCTAACATTACTTTTAATTCTTGGATTGCATGTTGACCTCACTATGATACATACGCTACATTCTATTTGGTTCGTGTTTACGTGATCCACTATTCGTGAGCCGTTCTATTGAAATCAGAATTCGTTTCGTGGAATGGGTAGGCCTACACTAAAAGCAACTACACGACGCGAGTTCACGAGTCTTGAGTGAATATACGCAAAACAGTATAGTGTATAGTATGATATATTTCCGTCACTGCACTGTGTACAGACTTATAATACATATAGGCCTACAGCGCATGTGTGATGCACCCTGTACGAAACGTTCACTGTGCGATGTTATCGATTAATGCCTTCACAGAAAAGTTCGATCAAAGTAGATCATACAATACTATAGTGTGCTAAATATATCTAAACCAATTCCAAACATATCTAAATATATGTACGAAAAGCTACGGGTAATTTTGAACGGGTATATCTTCGTTGCAACAAATGGATGCAGAACCTCGAAGTGAAGGTTTCTATGGTGATGACGTAACTTTTCCGACCAATCATGAACGACTATTTACGCACACTTGCAAACCTGCAGCTGCTTGGGAAATAAAATTCGCTGCCCGGCTATAGCAGAGCTCCCAACTGTCCCGCAATTCGCGGGTTGGACCCGCATTCTAACACCCAAAACCGCTGACCTGAGCAAGCGTCCGAAAACCCCGCATGGTAATTGTCAAGTAAACATAAAAAAAAATGCAACAAATTTTGACTTAGCAACCATCATTTCTTTAGCATTTAGCATAATAGAGTATTAAACCTCCTTTACAGCATCATTTGAACCTCAAATTAGCTTATATTTCTTTTCATTGGGGCGAGCAGCGAACATTTTCATGCCACGGGAAAGAATGAATTATCACCTACTGTTCAATTTATTGATGTTACACACAAAAAATGCATATTTCTCAGAAAATTTTGGGTGACAAAAGCCTTTCTAAGTGCCACCATTTTACATGTAGGCATCAACAGGATTCCCAAAAAAAAAATCAAAAGGGGACACCCCTCCCCTTATACCCCTCCCCAGGACGGTGATTCGTGGCACGGACCAGCATTTGCCTTCTCAAGAGTTGGGAGCTATGCTATAGTCACTAAAGTAGGTCTCGAGAAAAGCTTGTCAGTCTCGAAATCACTCTACGTCCATTTGGAATATAGTGAATGCATACACCCGCGTGTAAGATAGTGTATATAGTTGGAAACCAAGGGTAACGAAACGTCCACTTTCATAAAAATAATTTACTATATTTCTTTGCAAACTCTTTTATGTAACTTCATGCAGGCAAGATTTTTCGGCAACACGTTTTGTATTACTTTTGAACATGGTATTCGAAAGATTATTATATACAGGTGTTTTAATATTCATTAAACAATTACTGTCTCGTTCGATAATATGAAACAGACTATTCAAATTTCTATTGTTTTATTTAAGCACCCATTAGCAATTAGTGAAGAGGAACAAAAATCATAATCCTCCTCACAATTTTCATTGATGGGAAGTTGGTGGGGGGGGGGGGATTTTCATATGTGGGGAGTAGGGAAGTTATAACTACCCCTCTGCCCCTTACAACAGTATATTTTCATGGTGAAGCAAACAGTGTAGGCTATATAGAAAGCTGCCATGGTATGAAGTAATAAACTGTTACTTAGAAAATATAACAATAATAATGATTATAAACAATGTAAACTTTGATTTCAAACACTGATCGAATAATGTGCACGAGGAGTCAGTGAACTTCATGAAGCATATCGAGGACACAATATTTCACCACTATAGGTTGAAGTTAGCTGAAATGAAAATATTTTCAACCGGTGAGAACGATAAAACCGGTATGTCAACAGCAATTTGTTATTTACATGGATGCATCCTCTTTTCCGATTTATGACATCATCTGTGTCAATTGAGAGAGTCCTACTCACCCTCCAGCGACGAACTGGACTTTGAAAATGAGGGCAAACGTTACATTACATGAGTAAATGCATCGACCATTCGCATTTTGAGCCTGGAAGGATATCGATTTGTTTGTAGTTAATATACACATTTAGAGTTCATTGCTCTCAACCTTTTGAGAGAGTAGTATTAACATATAAATAAATTTCGCGATTAAGGAAAAGATAAGAAACACAATGCTCAATTGTTCATATGGATTCCTTGTGGAACTCGGCACAAAACACCTCTTTACGCAGCAAATATCGCTACAAAATAAGTACAATTCGCGCTAACTCTTTTCATAACTTTTTAAGTGTTGCACTCAGAAAACTGTTTCTTATATCATTTTGAAGAATATTGTGTCCTCTTTACAAAAATGTGTCGTTATTTATGATGCGTGTGAACTAAACCTCGTTCTTTTTAATCTGAGAAAGTAAAAACCACTTCGGAAAGCAGTGAACGTCTTCAAAACATCCCTATCTCGCAAGGCTTACATTGTGCTTGCTTGGAGTGTGATTGCGTAACCAATTTCTTTCCTATGCCAAAGAAAAGTTCGTTGACTCCTCTCTCTAGTGATAAAACTCGACTTGATTGGTCAATATTAAGGCTCGTACTTTTCACCAGCAAATCAAAAGCATCGTAAGAAATTTTGGGAAGTCCTCCTGTGCGCGGCTAATCACCACAGTGTGCAGTGCTCTCACAGCAATTTCGGAGAGTGAAAACCGCAAGCTTCCTGTGCGTATACAACATGGATAATGGGCCGTTTATAGAGCAAAAGTTTCCATATGTAAACTAATGATACAGTCCAAAGTATCCAATTAACATCTCCATATTTGTCAAACCAGACATGGATACATAAATATTTCCTATTCTCTCAAAACTGGCATCACGCGATTTCGTTGTAATAAAAACATCAGCTGTCTTTTGTCTTTATTATTTATATGCAAAGTAGGTCAAGTGTGTTCCATGAATGAAATTTAAGTTGTTGAAATCCAACCATGTTGTATTAATTTGTAGATGTATTACTTGGCTTTTTATAATGCAATAATTTTTCTTGGAAATTCAAGGATAAAATAATTGATTTCAATTGGTCTTCTTCTACCTATAGCAACGCCGTGCCATGTCAAGGTGTGAGCGCGCAGCGCGGCGACTGTACTTGTTCTTACTATTTGTCAGGCCAGCTGGAAGCTGCTGACCAATAGCAACAGCCTGCCGAATCTGCTATGTAAATTCCTCATTCGTAATCATCCTACGCTGAGCAATGACCTACGATAAACGTGGTGGTTGGGTTTACTTCTCCTCTAAGCGTATAGTCCAGAGTCGTTTTCATATTAACTATAGATAACCGGCCGCCCCTAATTCCGCCAGCCCCCTCAACCACCCCCTACCCCTCCACCACCCCCCCCAAAAGACACCAAACCATTTGTATATATTTGAATTACAGCGTTGAGAGAAATGACATTTCAAACTTAAATATAGGGGGGCATGTGTCTGTATCCAACTGTATGATCCTTCGCAGGCGCATCCCTCCTCAACGAAAATCAAACCATGCACATGGCTCATCACATTACAGATATTTCTGTGCTTAACATGTAAATCTATATATGCAAATCTATTTCCTATTTCTCGTTGTCAACGGCGATTCTATGTCATTGAAACGGAAGATCCTTGTGATGTTTATAAACACAACGCGGGATGCTCATTGCCTTTTAACAATGAAATGAGGTATGTATTCTTCCAGGAATATCTCCTATATATAGTATAACAGCAGCACAGAGTTTTCCATAATCAAAAGTGATTGATCGGAACTGTTCATATTCATGCAAGGGAGAGTGTTAACATATACCTGCGCGTCAGGCCCGGTATTCATCGGACTCACAAACTGGTAAAGCCTTCGTCGTTTTATTCATCTATATTTGGTTAGAACTAATAGCTGACCTAAGCTATCGATACAGTGTTGTCTGATATTGAACCGGCTTTATTCTGCATTTAGTTTGAATAAATGTAAATTTTTATGTTTGTCAGCAGCGGATTTCATGATCTCGGTTTTCTTTCCTTCCATGTTTTTGTTTGCTCACTCAGGGGTTTCAACTAACGGATTTATGTTATTGTGATCGTGAAATTTCGTTTGTACATGAAAAGAACCACAGTGTAGTAAATTTACCCACTTGAAGGTGAACCCAACTCATCCATGATGATGCTGTCATATACTGGTCTGCTATACATAGTAATATTATTGCCGACCAATATTGCGTCGGTGTCATCTTCCATCCAAGACTGTGGAATCACGGAAAGTAGCAACCATGTATTGGTAGATTGTTCATCGATTGGACTTCTTCAAATACCGCCTAAGATACCGGTTACCGTCACTAGCTTGAAACTCCAAAATAACTCTATAGAAACTATCGGCGCATCCGATTTAAGAGATTTGTTAAATCTTTCTCAGTTGGATCTTTCGAATAATCGCATATCGTGGATACACGACAAAGCTTTTGACGGTTTGGCCAACCTTTGGGATTTGACCCTTAGCCACAATCGTTTGACGAGAATCCCGGACGGTGGTTTTGACGGTTTAATACAACTATATACATTGACATTAAATCATAACCTTTTGACTGAGGTCAACCTATCTTTAATCACGCATAAAACTCTCATCGCATTGAACTTACGAAATAACAACATCTCGCGCATTGGGTCAAGTTTTATCAATAGAGAGGATGGGAATTTCTCCAGCTACCATGACCTAATCGAGTTGGAGCATTTAGATCTCGGTGATAACCAATTACAGACCTTACCTAATGAGATATTCTACGCATTATCATTGGAAACTGTTAATCTGTCTGGAAACCCTTGGAGATGTGATTGCCATCTTAAATGGCTTGCAAAATGGCTGACGGTTCACAGGGAAACGACACAGCCCACTGAAATTGAACCAACTTGTGGCAATTCTGGACCTAACATAGGAAAACGTATTCGACGGGTTGAGTTTAATGATTTCGTTTGCGGTCCAACACCAATTCCACATTCGTCCACGATCTTCATCAGAGAAGGTGCTTTATCCGAAGTTCTCTGTCCAGTTTCTGCAGACCCACGACCGGATATACGATGGTTTGTCAACGGTAGTCTTGTTACTTCTAATGATGTTAACGAGCCCATGATATTACAGTACGTATTAGTGACGCAAACACTGAGCATAATGTTATTCCCATTGAACACTCAAGCCACATACCTTCTTACTTGTCAGGCAAATAATACAGCGGGGTCATTGTTAATCTCATTTTTAGTCCAAGTTGTTAAATCAAGCGACTGGAAGTCAAAGTCTCACTTGTCAAAACTAGGTACTTGCTTTGATGACTTGACTAAACTCTTGGCATTTAGTACAGTCATATCAGGATTGGTCAGTGTGTTTACGCTATCGATGATTTTTCACGACAAGTTGAAAAGGTACAAGAGACATAGAGCCCAGAGAAACATGTATGTAATGTATAGGCCACCGCAGACTCGAGGTGACCATTACACAGAACCGTGTTACGCCCTCCTACGACAGGGTCAAATCAGCACTTCCGCCACCCCTCACCAACGTACTACTCCAGAGATAACCAGAGTGGAGAATAGCCAGTCATCCGAAGTTTCAGACCGTTCCTCTCAATTTTCAAGCTATGACTCGTCCGGTTATCTTATAGTCTCTGATGGTGAAAATACTGGGGAATAGTCATGACACGTGCATGCTGACTATATCAGTGCCTCATAGTTGTAGCAGATGGGCCTGTAGGCTGGAGTGCAGCAGTAAGGACGAGTTTTAGGATCAGTGTATACGAAAGGATACCGAATAATGTTACTCCCCTTGCAACCCTTAGTCTTATCTGAACGTGTAACTCTCCTCATCGCGAACTTTAAGTGACATTACATATACTGGTATTGGTCCTATAGTTTAGATATATGTGGCGTTTCTTTCTCTATTTTATTTTCACTGTTATACAATGGTCCTTGACATAATCAAACCATGATTTTCTTCCGTTTATGTATATCCAATGTATATATTGTACATAATTTGTAGCAACGTAATCAAAGCAATTAACATCACTGCCGCGGAAACGGGATTCCTCCAAAGACTGGACCCGGGAGACACGAAAATACTAACGATAGTAAAAATGTAATAAATTCCCGCCGCAAATAGTACGTAATCTTTTTTCCACTCATGTGTATACACCTTGTTTTGCGCAAACTTATACTTACAGCTAACACTGACTGCCAACGAGTTCTCGCAGAATGGCCATGCTCCGGACAATCCTCTCCCTTCCTGGTCTCGCAGATTAACACATTAATGTATATCAATAGCTATATTGTTATGTCAGTCTAGACTATAGAGCCTCGTTTGCTTTAGACTCGAACTTGGACTAGGACTCGTGAAGGCTTCGGTGGTTTAGGTATGCCCTATAGCTCGCCGAGTACCATACATGGACACGAACTTGTGGTCCTATTAAGAGAGTCAACCCACCTTTTTATAAACTCCTCCGGTAATATATACGAGGTAATAATAATAGTATCCTTTCTACCTCAAGAAAAGTCACTTGATCGTTAGCACCTTTGCACGAAAGGGCAAACGATGTTATCCATAACAGCCTACTTAGTGTCGTTACCACGGGGATATGCACACGACGATGCTGTGTTTATATAGGGCAGTAACAAGATTATATTGAACAGTAATTATTATTTCACACAGCTATCTTAGCCAAAAGGCTTTAGAATGTTATAATGACTCCTTTAGCGGGTATTGGCAAATTTAGCTGATAGAGGGGAAACTGACACGCACATACACACGCACACACCCACACACACACAAACAGCAATAACAAAAGCAAAAACAACAGCAGAAAAGTTTCAAATTGCACAATTTTTATTTATCTTCTTGTAAGATCCGTTGAATGTCTATATTATGTGGGCTAGTTGTATATTTGCATTCAGGTTCTAAGGAACTTAATGGTGACATGTATATTTAATATAATTAAATAACAACATCGATCATGCATAATGTATTGTAGATTAACATATAATAAAGCAACTGATATCAGAGTTAGTTTTTGTTTGACTTTCATTTTCTTTCGTTTTTATATCTATGTTTGATAAGATACTGACATTTGAATATTGCCATTGTTAATTCTTGTCACCTGCTGATGCATGCGTAACTTGACTTCATTAATATATTTTAAGTTTCTATCACTGGTGTGGCTATACCCCATGATTTCTTTATTTTCTATGAATTTCAGAGGGTAGCATTGCAAAGGCAAACTGACCAGCTGAGACAGAATCCAAATCTCCCTTTAAAACAATGCAATGTTCAGGGTATATTTGCTGGTGTTATTTCATTATGGAACGATTTATTTTCTCGGGCCAGGGTCGAAAATCTTTCGCGTGCTACATTTGAGAATGCCCGCGAGGTCTACACCGTAATGACGTCCTATCTGACATGCAATTACAAAGTAACGGCAACAAGCTTCTTTCTTATCCCAAAACAAAACAAAAAACAACAATACATATATGCAGGGAAATTTATCATCGAAGCGCTTGGCAATGTAAGTTATATAACCAGCCTCTAGTGACGTCAGGTTTTAACTCCTCTGGAATATTACAGAACTCACCAAGCAAGTTTAAATTATTCTTTACATGTACAATAGAAGTTTGTCCCCGAACCAGTGAAGCATCCTGACGGCAACCAATAGCTTGTCCCTCCCTTCCAAATGCACACATTTTCCGTCATTAGCAAAAGTCGATTTACTACACGGAGTAGAAACACAACATCCCTCAACGTCTGATCTATTTCAAGTGGCATATACATAACAAATTAGTTACCTGTGTTAATTCGTGTTGCTCAGTCAAAAATGATCTCCAGCCTTTAGCCCCATTACCTTTGTGATTTATGGTGGTTCTACATCTTGACGGAGACACTGAAATCATTTCTTCATTTTCAAAATGATTTTGTCGATAACTGACTATATTTCTCGTTTTCCGCCGGCGATTCCCCCACCCCCCATCACCAGCTTCCAGTCATGAGCAAATTATAACTTGGAAAAACCCTGAAGAATCGAACTCCGATGATACATGTTCCACCCTCAATCTATCGGCCAAAAGACACGGATAATTTATATGATGAAGATTTTTTTTATATTCCACATATACTCCAATGAATGCGCTTTTGTCATTGTACATTCATACAAATCGGTATATATATAGTCGAGAAATTTAGTCTTTTCCCACTAAATATGTCATGTTTAGTTTAAAACAGTTCAGATATACAAAAGTTCAATCACTTCAAACATTTTAATAATTCTTCATTAACGTAGTCACATTATACCTACAGTAAGCCGTTGTCCCATTTCTTTGTAGTTTGAAAATCCGTTCAAGGTGTTGCCCCTAAATGACATAAAAGAGTCCTTTGAATAATTCATTCACACTATAAGAATAACTGGGATTTTACTTCCATTTTTCATACATAACTGTAATATTGAGGCAACGCTAAATGGTACAGAAATTAAGCAACGACTACCTTGAATTAATTGCCTATGTAAGATAAACTTGGAACACAAATTGGTCTTCTCGAACTTTCATAATAAAGAAATAACTCTTACATAACTCCCAAATAGATTGTGACCTGCATATGTAGCTATTTTGGGTCATTGTCTGTTTATACCTTTATAAACGGTATGTACTATTTTCGCCAAGATCTGACTGTCAACGTGTGGGCCCCATCGATACTATCGTTTGCCCTCTATTTTCCTCACAATACTTTGTTGCAGACGAATGTTGGACATCCGGGAATTCGAATCAGAAATTTTTGCATATTCATTACTAATCATAGAAGATGGCGAACTCCACATGTAAGTCAAGTCATTGTCTTTTCTTTTATTAATGATTTCCCCTCTCTGGTGAATGTGCTCGGAAGAAGAAGCAAAACTGAATTTTAAGTTAACTCTTAAAGTTTCTGTCGGTGAAAGTTGCAATGCCTTTGTTCCAAATGTTGTTAAAAATCTTATGACTTTACGCAGGTGATGTTCCTTCTCGTAACCACTATTACTGGGAGTATGAGGACATAACGTAAAAATGCATTAGCAATTTGTGAGTGATTTTGCACAGTTCACTGTGTGAGGGATCAGATTCACGACATAATTCGAAAGGTCGTTTCCTTCACTCATTAAGCATCGACCAAACATTCAACTTCAAGTGTTAAGTAGTTGCAGGCTGCAACTGTTACGTCCTCAGATGTATGATAACTTGTAATCTTCAAAATGCAATATTTCTCAGATCTTCATCCTTTTGTAGATTAAAATGTTATGATTTTAGCCTTGGTTAGGGCCAGGGACAAATGTTGGTTGTTACGCTTGAGAATCCGAGTAGGCCTAGCACTGTAGAAGTTTAATTGAAACTTAATTAGTATTACCAAAAGTAGCACCACAATTCCATACCATTCTGAAATATTTCCATCGTTGACTGTAAATCAAAAGATTTCTTATTCACATTGCATATGTTTTATCCCGCCAATTTGCATAATGTAGCTGGATAGGCATAGCAAACCAACAATTCACATTGCTAAAAAGTAGCTGATGCTCAATGCTAATTGTGATAAGATACCTTGGTTGGCCAGAAATTCATCCTGGTTTCTGAAGTTGTAATCTTAAAGCTCATAAAAAACATATATACTTCTGATGATAAGTAAGCACTAAAAGTGATAGTCTGGTCTGAATAATGCAAACATGTGGCAAGTTCAGCTGTGATTAATTTAGAATATTTTATCTTGAGACTTATAATTGACAAGGAATAGTTTTTTTTTGCTGAACATAAAATTATTATGATCCCTTGAACTAAAATTTTAGACGATGAAATCACCGAAGGGTGTGCCATTTCTCTAGATACTTACATTGCAAGTGCATTTGGCTGCAAATGCGTATTCAAAACTAACAAAACTAAATCATGATACTCTACAGTAATTGCTTGATTGAATGGTGTTGTATCATCCATATTCAGTCATATATTGATGACTGGTGTTTGATTTTGAAGTTCCATACATCATTTTAATGATAAGAAATACAGTAGTGTGTCAGTTTCTTGTTTTACATGTGATATTGAATATTTTGTTATATAAAGTCTTTGGACTATCTGTCAGCAGCTTTAGCAATTTGTATCTCGAAAATCCTAACATCAATCAAGCTGTGTTCTGTTTTCCTCTGGACAGCCTTTGATCGAAATTTCAGGAAATGTTGAAGGTGTCATCTATTTTGTTTGGTGGTTTAGGATAAGTGTATTTCTTGCTAGTTCGCTGAGATTTTGACCAATAAAAAGTATTTTTTGTGGTCATGCCTTACCTATCCTGCTACTTGAGCCTAAGTTAGTGGGCTAGTAGTATTTAAAGAATGGTTTCTTCCAATGAGGCTTGTCAATCGGGAGGTTCCGGGTTCGAAACCCGACCGGGTCATAGTGAGGTGGGTTTCTTCATCCAAGAGCAATCTAAGTTTTTCCCATCTGAAATGACTTGCTAAATTGAAAAGATTTCAAATTTGCATTAAAGTGTTGAATTGGAAGCCACCCGACGTGTAAGTTGTAATCCATAAGCCCTTGCGGGTTTCTCCCACATTTGTGGTTGCTTAAGCGGCATAAAAATAACTGCTGATTGTTTATGATTATTATTTTAGAACTTGGACCACCATTCTGACATTAGGTACCCATGACTTTGTACTGGGTACCACTGAACTGATTGCCGTAATATTAAGTAGTAATATATTAACCTTGAAAGTTCCGGGGTGGTACCATTCATGGTCTAGTATCATCTTATACGCATTTTTCGATACAAGAAAGACTGGTTGGCAGGTCTGATGCAATACTGTACATAACTAGCGCAATTGGCTGCAAAATGATCAACATTGATTATAATTATGGCGATTATGTTTTAAACTCAGAGGGTAATGTTAGTGTTTTCTTACTACTGGTCAGTCAAATCCATTACATCCACCAGATTTAAATTACTACTAAGTAGGTTTGGAAACATTCTTGATATGTTCCTGTTAATGTTCAAACCTTGATAAGTGACTTTATAAGTTGGAAGGTTATAATATGAAAATAGAAGGAACCTAAGCTGTAGAAACAGAAAACAGAGATAGACTTGACAACTGTAATATGGTAGCACAGTAATTCCTATAAGAGTTAGATAGAGCAGCATACTGGGGAAACAACCACATTCACATACAGTACTAGATATCTGTAATTTAGACATGTGTCTTAGATTGGGAGGGTAATAGGAACAAAGGGAACTTGAAAACTAACTTTTCAACCAATAAGTGAGATATTATAGTATCAGGAGGGAGAGTAAGCTATTTATAAAGACAATCCGGTATGTTTTGAGGTTGCTTCTCTTACAAGCCTTTATAGAGCTGTATTGTATCTTTACATATTTTCATTGTTAAGTCACTGTAAACCAACTCAGCTTAAATACCTGTAGAAGGTTAAGTATTAATTAAATCTGATTGTAAAATTAGACAAAGTTTTGAACTTGGAAGTTCTGACTAGTGGAATGGCCCATTGTGACTTAATTAATTTGTAATTACACTGATTTGGTAACTAGTCTTGCTTGTGTGTCTAGAAAACAAGAGGCTGTTTGTGTTGTATGGCGGTTATGGCTGTGAGTTACACCCAAAGTTTGCAATCGTTATTGGTGCTTTTGTTTTCAATGTTTTAATTGATAACCTGTGAACGATACACTGGAAGCAAGCCACATTAATTGGAACAGAATATGTACAGTACAAGGCATACTGTAGTAACAAAGACAATCAAAGTTAGTGAGAATAGTAACATCCAGTAGAGAATCTTGTACAACATGTTAAGACACTTCCTTGTGTACTAGATGGTGTAAGTATCGGGAAAGTACACAAATTTATTGACGTTACGACTCCTTCCTGTTTGTAAATATATGGGAGTTCTGAAGCAGTTGTCTTTGAAGTGGAAAGATGCACACATGTTCTCTCAATATGAGTTAGGTATGTGGTGCATTCTCTCCTCTGGAAGCTGAAACATTCCACTTCCTGTTTGAGAATTTACTCATTCTGAAGATGAAGATGAAAAAAAGTAGTGATGAAGAAGCCATGTGGCAGTTGGAAGCATGGAATCAGCTACTGTACATGTTCCTTGTACAATACTACAGTATGGATGCTACGTATGAAACTTCCTTATTTAGTGTACTTGACGGTACTCTGCAGTCGGTACTGTAGAGTCTTACATACTCATTATTGGGTGTGTTTTTGTATGGTTGTCACCTTCAAGAATGTATTTCGGTAGCAGTCCTCATTCAGTTCCATCTTCCTCCAATAGATTCTGACTAAGGTAAACGTAACTAGTATGACTAAGGTGCCACTGTAAGGTATAACATAGATGCCAAGTGTTTTCTTAAATCTGCTGTTGGTGTGGTGAAACTGTTGGAATACGTGAAAGACTGTTCTGTGCTATAAACTGCTGTTAATGTTGCAGAAACAGTACATGTTCAAGGAGACAAACTATGTTACAGCCAATAATAATTGTGTTCTGATGTGATGATAATTTAGCAAAGTACAAATTTTACTTACTGTTGATGAGTATCTTGTTTGAATCATGAAGAAAAGAAACCTTGCAGTCATGCTAATGTGTGTGTACTATATACATGTACATGTTTGTTTGCGTACACAACTGCACATGTGATACCTTCATTTAAATAGGATGTCACAAGAAAGAGACTTGGACAATTAGATATCAAAGTTTGTCATTAATTGAAAAATGCAAATTTTGTTGCTGTAGGTGATCCTTTTAATTCAATACCAATGAAAAACAGCTGTTGAAGCATGTATATACATATCTCAATTAGGTATTGACCTTTTGAATACAGTAACATAGGTAGGGACCGTATGTACTGTCCTTGCACACATTCACAGTGTTAGATTCTCATAAGATGTCCCAACGTATTGCGTCATCAGTACCTCATCGTTTCTTCTGGCTACAGTCAACTGACACAGTCCTATGTTTTCTTTTACATTTTCCTCTAATGTTTTGTCATTAGCATGCAATGCTTTATAGTCCTGGTAGTCAAAGTGGGGGGTCTTGACCATTATTAGGGTCGCTCTGAATATTTATGAGGGTGGCCAAACAATTTGTGAGAAAAACAGCTGAAGTTCTCAACATTTATGGACAAAAAAGTGGAAAAAGTTTAAACATGAAGTACTTCAAAAGTTGCAAAAATATAACACTCTGTTGCAACTTTCAGTACTTAGCGTACTTAATCATGTAAGACCCCTCCCCCAAGCCATAACATATGCCATAGGCGGATGAAAGTGAAAATTCGGGTCGCGAAACAACAACATTTGTATACCAGGGACAAGTATACATCTGTTGTTCAGTTTGAAAAGATTATGTGGCTTTGAGAGACACTTAGTAGATTACAGTGTTAGACTGACACATTAAAGCGTCCTTTTTTGGTTCCTTGCTTTAGCAAAAGGAACCTATGCAGTCAGGTTGGCGTGTGTGTGTGTGTATGTATGTATGTATGTATGTATGTATGTGTGTGTGTGTGTGTGTGTGTGTGTCTGTGACACTTGCTTGGGTACGCTCTATCTCAATAAGGGAATGTTGGATTGAGGCCAAACTTGGACTATAGATCCGCCATATGGAGAAGGTGTGCCCTATTGTTTTTGGTGCCCACAAAGGTCACCAAAGGTCAGTTATGGTCCAAAAACCGAAAATATTAAAACTGCAATAACTCCCAGTGCCAATGTGCGACAAGATTGATATTTTGGGACAAGTTGTGAACTGGTTAGGGGAGCATTTTCAAACATAACGGTCATGTGATCCGAGGTCACCAAAGGTCAATTAATGATAAAAAACTAGTATTTTTGCGATAACTTGAGAACGAAATGTCTGTTAGGGTTGGGAGTTGCCTCAATGTGATCCAATTGTCGACCCGCATCTGGGTGACCCTTGACCTCAATTTGACCTCTGGTGACCTTTTCGTGTTTTTGGGATTTTTACAGTTTCGATGCTATTTTCAGATGTCAAAGGTACCTTCTGATCATAAATGTCAATAGGTTGACCCCGTGTGACCTTTATGTGCGAAGTTATATGGGGTCAAAGTTTTTCGGTCGGAGTTAGGATGGTTGTACAGACTTTTCGTTTTGTTTTTTGGAATCAAGAGATTAAACTACATCTGAAACCAAGGTCAAAAGGTCAAAGGTCACATTAGAAAAAATGTGCTTATTTTGGGAGGAAACGAGCAAAAAAGAAAATGTTTGGTTTTGATGCTAGATTTGGATATCAAAGGTACCTTCCGATCAAAAATGTCAATTGGTTGACACCCGTGTGACCTTCGTGTGCGAAGTTATACGAGGTCAAAGTTAATTTTCACACATTTAATGCAACAACTCCCAGTTCCAAGGTGTGACATGGTTGATATTTTTGGACAAGTTGCAAATGGTATAGGGGAATATTTTCAAACTTACCGGTCATGTGATCCGAGGTCACCAAAGGTCAATTAATGTCAAAAAACTAGTATTTTGGGGGTAGAAAATGGGCAAAGAAAAAAATGTTTGAATTTTTATAGTTTGATGCTCTAATTTAGGTCTCATCAATCAAAAATGTCAATAAGTTGACCCAAGGTGACCTTTGTATGTTAAGTTATATGAGGTCAAAGTTAATTTTCAGACATTTAGTGTAATAACTCCCAGTGCCAAGGTGTAACACAGTTGATATTTTGAGACAAGTTGCAAATGGTATAGGGGAATATTTTCAAACTTAATGGTCATGTGATCCGAGGTCACCAAAGGTCAATTATTGATAAAAAACTAGTATTTTTTGCGATAACTTGAGAACAAATTGTCCGTTAGGGTTGGGAGTTGCTTCAATGTAATCCAATTGTCGACCCGCATCTGGGTGACCCTTGACCTCAATTTGACCTCTGGTGACCTTTTCGTGTTTTGTGGATTTTTTACAGTTTCGATGCTATTTTCAGATGTCAAAGGTACCTTCTGATCATAAATGTCAATAGGTTGACCCCTGTGTGACCTTCGTGTGCGAAGTTATATGAGGTCAAAGTTAATTTTCAGACATTTAATGCAATAACTCCCAGTTCCAAGGTGTGACAAAATTGATATTTTTGGAGTAGTTGCAAATGGTATAGGGGAATATTTTCAAACTTAACGGTCATGTGATACAAGGTCACCAAAGGTCAATTAATGATAAAAAACTAGTATTTTTGCGATAACTTGAGAACAAATTGTCCGTTAGGGTTGGGAGTTGTTTCAATGAAGTCCAATTGTCGACCCGCATCTGGGTGACCCTTGACCTCAATTTGACCTCTGGTGACCTTATTAGTGTTTTGTGGATTTTTACAGTTTCGATGCTATTTTCAGATGTTAAAGGTAACTTCTGATCATAAATGTCAATGGGTTGACCCCCGTGTGACCTTCGTGTGCGAAGTTATATGAGGTCAAAGTTAATTTTCAGACATTTAATGCAATAACTCCCAGTTCCAAGGTGTGACAAGGTTAATATTTTTGGAGTAGTTGCAAATGGTATAGGGGAATATTTTCAAACTTAACGGTCATGTGATACAAGGTCACCAAAGGTCAATTAATGATAAAAAACTAGTATTTTTGCGATAACTTGAGAACAAATTGTCCGTTAGGGTTGGGAGTTGTTTCAATGAAGTCCAATTGTCGACCCGCATCTGGGTGACCCTTGACCTCAATTTGACCTCTGGTGACCTTTTCGTGTTTTGTGGATTTTTTACAGTTTCGATGCTATTTTCAGATGTCAAAGGTACCTTCTGATCATAAATGTCAATAGGTTGACCCCTGTGTGACCTTGGTGTGGGAAGTTATATGAGGTCAAAGTTAATTTTCAGACATTTAATGCAATAACTCCCAGTTCCAAGGTGTGACAAGGTTGATATTTTTGGAGTAGTTGCAAATGGTATAGAGGGATATTTTCAAACTTAACGGTTATGTGATACAAGGTCACCAAAGGTCAATTAATGATAAAAAACTAGTATTTTTGCGATAACTTGAGAACATATTGTCCGTTAGAGTTGGGAGTTGCTTCAATGAAGTCCAATTGTCGACCCGCATCTGGGTGACCCTTGACCTCAATTTGACCTCTGGTGACCTTTTCGTGTTTTGTGGATTTTTTACAGTTTCGATGCTATTTTCAGATGTCAAAGGTACCTTCTGATCATAAATGTCAATAGGTTGACCCCTGTGTGACCTTGGTGTGGGAAGTTATATGAGGTCAAAGTTAATTTTCAGACATTTAATGCAATAACTCCCAGTGCCAAGGTGTGACAAGGTTGATTTTTTTGGACAAGTTGCAAATGGTATAGGGGAATATTTTCAAACTTAACGGTCATGTGATCCAAGGTCACCAAAGGTCAGCTAATGTTAAAAAAGTAGTATTATGGGGGGAGAAAATGGGCAAAGAAAAAATGTTTGAATTTTTACAGTCATGCTCTATTTAGGTCTCACCGATCAAAAATGTCAATTGGTTGACCTCCGGGTGACCTTCAAAAGTTCAAAAGTCAATTTTTTGACATTTAATGCAATTAAATCTCAATGCCAAGGTGTGACATGGTTGATATTTTGGGACAAGTTGTGAATGGGGTGGTGGAACATTTTGAAACTTCAAGGTCATGTCATCTGAGGTCACCATTGTTATCATATCTGTTGACACGCTTGTAGGTCTCTTATATTTCTTACATTTTCGACGCCATATTTAGATCTCAAAAGTGCCTTTTGATATAAAATCTGATCACATTTACGGTGATCACAAAAGTGTTGGCTATAGTGTTGGTTACTTTATGGGAACATGTAGGACAATTACTTGGACTATTTCAGCCCAATCTTGCTTGATAATATGATGTGTATTGTCATATACCCCAAGCAAGGAACCACAGTGCCCTTGGGCTCTTGTTTTTAAGTGTAGTGATATAAAGGAGGATTAGTGTCACCATGCTAATAGATAGCAATCAGCTACTGTAAGGTACTTGATAGTGCTCAATGACAGTTGTCTATGCACATGTACTGTTGTAGACTCAATGTTTTGCAGTAAATTTTAATCCAAAGTCCCATTGTGCATTTGATGATCTAAAGATTCTTTTGTGGTACTATTGTGTAGTAAAACTCACACAATCAGCTACTTGTTTGCCGAAATTTGTGCACATAGGCAGAAATTGAGCAAACGAAAAATTAAAAGACCACTGTAACTCTGTTTTTGAAAGTAAAACAGCAGCTAAAAACTGGGAAATGATTTATAAATAAATCTGAAAGGTCACAAGAATATTCTTAATGATTTAATCAAACCAGTGATTTCAGGACTGCAAGTCTTGTTCTCAGTGTCTGGTTTGAATGTAAGCAATATAACTGTTTTGGGCCCAAACGAGGTGTGGGAAATATTATATTGCAAAAACAAGCAGCTACTTGTAACTATGGAGAACCATGAATGGGGCAATATCGTCTTTTTCCTTATCAAAATTTTTTGTTTGTGTATTGCTTCCTTTAGTACAAATAGTGAAGAAACAACTTGATTAGACACCAAGTATGAAGATTGATCGCAGTAAACTGAAGAAGACCTCTTCTGATGTGGTAAGTTCGTAGAACATTTTTATGTTAGGTCAAGGGTAACAGCTGAATATCTGTTTTCGTAGAAAGACAAATAGCCTTTAATCAGTCACTTGGGGCTTTTGACTGGAAAGTATAAAGTGGGTTTGTTGGAACTTCATAAGTTATTGTGAGTTTTGAACCAGAAAGCATCATTTACTGATGCAAGTTTAATAATGTACAGAATCTATATAGTTAGAATCACTAATGTCTTTAATGGTTAATAGAAGTCTTAATACAAGTACATACCCTTCATCATAAAGCACACCTACATTTTCTAGAGTATATAGTATAGTACATACAGTATCTAAGAAAATGTGAATGTTTCAATCTGGCAAGCAAAAGATGGCCAGAGTCGTAAATCACTTCTTGACTCAAAGCCATTAATGATTCATAGCACCATAAGTCACCATTGCAGTGGTAATTTACACAGTAACTATGAAGGTTCTCAGAGACTATGTCAAAGCTCTTAACACTGAAATGTTTCAATCTGTCTCTTTTTGCAAAAAGCGATTAGGATATGTGCGATAAAGTGTCTTCATTTATACATGTTGTTTTTATGACGGTGGAATGGATGTTGGCTACACAAGACTTTTCAGCTTACAGTATATGAAAGTGATGAAAAGAAAGATTGAAGTCATAGGAATTATTATTTTCTCTTCAAACTCAACTTCATGATAGTCAGCTGTATTCTTTGTTGAGTGTGGTATACTGAAGGAATTTATCTTTCTTCCCTTCTGTCACCCCCTCTTCCCTTCTGTCTGCCTCTTCTTCCCTTCTGTCTGCCTCTTCTTCCCTTCTGTCTGCCTCTCCTTCCCTTCTGTCTCTCCTTCCCTTCTGTCACTCCTTCCCTTCTGTCACCCCTCTTCCCTTCTGTCACCCCTTCTTCCCATCTGTCACCCCTCTTACCTTCTGTCTGTGCCTCCTTCCCTTCTGTCACCCCTTCTCCCCTTCTGTCACCCCTTCTCCCCTTCAGTCACCCCTTCTTCCCTTCTGTCTGCCCCTTCTTCTCTTCTGTCTGCCCCTTCTTTTACAGTACCTACTGTAGGTAAATGTTTTTTACTGATAATGTTAATTTAACTTATTTTGTGTTAAATTTTGCATCCAGTCTGCTGATTGTCAGGACTTGATCGAGAGACTGAAAACATGTCCAGACCTCCTGTCGGAGCTGAAACAGATCAAAACCTGGAACTACGGCAAGGTATGTGATTGTAATCTATTGCCTCTTTCTTCCTCTCCACTCACAACAAAACACACCCACACACACACATACCCATTGGAAACTAAATGTTTGAATAAACATTGCATATTTGTATGAGTCACATTAATTTGCATTACAAATTTCAAAATCTTTCACCCAAGACATGATTTATGCTGTTATCGGTAGTAATATTCCACATTTGAGATGGCCTGCCTTAGATTTTAAAGAGAGGCACAATAATTATGTACAGTTCCCATGTACATTAGTAATATACAGTACCCTTCTACTGATGTACTCTTCTGTACATGTTGTAAAAGCACTGCAATGTTTCATTACCTTATGTCACATGTACACTTTATCTAATTATGCACCATGATTATGAATACACTCATTACTGTAAGTAGTGATACATTGTTAGTCTGATGGATATGAACTTTGAGTGTGCCATAAGCAGTCATATTTAAACCTCTTCTTCTTCTTTCCCTTTGTCCATCAGAGTGAACTCTACCAATGGGTTGATGTCTTGGATAAGTTTGACTCTATTTTGGAGCAGGCTGCCCACACCCCTCCTGACCACAGTTGGCACCTGACATGTGACAGATTAGAGAACAAACATCTACAGGAACTGGTCCATTCAGTGCTGACTTTCACTGCCCTTCTAGTGGAGCATAGCTTCTCAAGGCATCTTTACAATTCTGTGGAGGTTTGTATTTTCTTAAATTGTAACATTTCCTGTTTGTGACAGCGGTGTGAACCCACGACAAGGAAGAATGGATTTTACAAAATAAGTGTCATTTGTTTTTGATATGTCAGCAAAATAAGAGGGGGAAAAAAAACAGGAACATTGACAATTTGTTAAATAACTGTAAAGGGGGAAATACACGATCTATTTGTTGGATCTGTATGAAGTAAATTATAGTTAGTATGACTTCCAGGTAAGTTGTTGTGATGTAAATGTCAAACCTCGGGAGTGAACGTGAAGAGATCTTGATGACAATTTGTGAAAGCAGTAACCTAGAGTGGAGTCAGGAGGCGCAGCACAGTTGTTACTTGGCACTATGGCAGATATTACGGGCAAACGTTTGGGATTGATGTCAGCAAACGTGAAGGGCACCACAGCAATTTGGCATGCAGAGAATATTCTAGCAGGTTTAGAGAATAGCTAAATGGCCAGATTGATACACGATGAATAGATAGCAGATTATGCGCACAGAAACCTCGTTTTCATTTTTTTTATGATGCAAAAATTCATAAACCTCTCAGTCGCTATACGTAGTGCCGGCTCTAAATTATTATTCCCTGATATAATAGAACTTTAAAATAAAATAAAGCTGTTAGCCAACTGCTTATCCAGTAGAGAGCCTGTGTAAGAGAATGTGTAAAAGTAAGTTGGCCTGAAGTTTCGATCCTAGCAGGATCTTCTTCAGAGGCTAAATGACAAATCAATGATAATAGAACTTTGTCAGTGTAAGTAGTGGCCTGCAATATGCAGCACCCATAGCCAACCAATAGGAAATCCTGTGTGTCTACTTTCGGTAATCGATACCCACATCTTTGACTGTTGGGTCTTACAGGTTATTATTCTGTTTTTTTTTTAGCACCTTACATCATTGCTGGCTTCTTCAAATCTCAACACAGTTCTTGCTGTTCTAAATCTGGTTTATGTCTTCAGGTAAGCGATACACTATGAGAATCTTTTTAAGTTTTCCTTTGGATTCAGATGGTTGTGCTCTTAATAATACTCTTTCCGTTCTGAAACCTAAATTTAATACTTGCATTTTAGATTTTTATCGACCATCGATCATCATCCGTGGATTCCCAAAATACTTGTAGTCTTCTCTGGCGCTTTCAGATGATCACCAAAATAGCAAAGTATATGATCTCCTTTAAGAGTTGACAGTATTATTCAACTACACTGTGAAACTTTGTTGAACACAACTCGCCTCCAGCCCCAGATAAGTGTATCTGACTTAACCCTTGACCTTTTTGTAGGTACTGTATATCTGTCATAAGGATCATATAGTACTAAAGACAAAAAGAAAAATGAATTAAAGATGTTCTACCCTATCTTTCATTCCATCTAGAATATCATAGTGAAGTATAAAAGTATTGGGCAAGTTTGTTTTGTGTTCAGAAAAGTAAAATGCCCTAACAGCGTTCCTTTTGCCATATCAGTACCTAGGAGAACCCTCTGGAAGAGTTGGTCATCTTGAATAGATTGTTTTTTCTTGTTTTTTTTTCTTGTATTTTCTTTGTTATTGGTAAAATTTGTCTTGTAAAATAGACACTCATCTGCAGACCTTGTGTTTCAGAACTTTACATGAAAACAAAATCAACTTTGAAATTGGAGAGAATTTCTGCTGTGTTAGACTCAAAATGGTTTTCATCGTGCTAGAATGGGATTCAGGCCAGAGATTTCTAGCCAAAAACTTTCTTTTCTCCTTTCAAATATGTATATAAGTTTTGCCATCAGCTTTCTATTTTCATGTACTTCTGTAGAATGTTGATTCTCATTTGTTTATTGGCTCATTCTGTTTTCAGTAAGAGGTCCAATTTTCTGATCAAATTGTCCCCAAGCAAGAGACAGGAGTTGTTTCAGGCGCTCACGTACCTAGCAGAGAGCTGGGGCGGTAAAGACAATGGATTTGGATTGGCAGCTTGCTGTCACGTTGGAGAGAAAGAGGTAAAGCTGAGAAACTAACTGTTAAATGGATTTCCCGTTGGCCAAAGTTGATTGCTTCGAGAAATTGTTCCAAATTTCCTGGAAACTTTAGGCAAAAATTTGGTATCACAAGGAAATTCACTTTTCAAATATTTTGTGATACTTTGTTAAAAGGATTGTCTGGTGGCCCAAAGAAGTTACCTTAAAAAATAGTAAATAATTTTCCAAACATGTTGTCAAAGTAGGAGAACGCTAATGTTGCGTTTGACAGAGAAACGATTTTTTAATCGTTATGGATAGACATTTCAAATATGATTTGAACAGTACAATACGTGACGTCAGCTCTGCCATAGCAGATTGCGTCATAACCCACCCTCCGCACAGTACCTATACGGTAATCACAACAAAAACAGCGTTTGTATACAGATAAATTTCTTCCTTAATTTCCGGTGAAATTTCTTAAAAATTAGATATGTTTTCAAAAACTCCTTAAGCCGCCATTTACTTGATCGGTGGTTCCGTGGTCTTTGTGTAACACAAGGTAAATTTTAACAGCAGACTCTGAGTTGTTCAGGCTATACATCGCGCTATCCAGCTCCAACGCGAAAAATGTTCGCATGTAGGCTATACTCAAACGTTGACAATCGGACAGTTCTGCGAAGCCTAAGCTTCTCAGTGCTACATTCTGCACTGACAACGATTCGATCAATTTCTTCAATAATTTCCGGTGAAATTTCTTATAAATTAGATATCATTTAAAAAACTCCTTAAGCCGCCATATATGTAGTAGATCGGTGGTTTTGTGGTCTTTGTGTAACACAAGATAAATTTTAACAGCAGGCTCTTTGTTGTTTATACATCGCGGTAATCCAGCTCCATCGCGAAGAATGTTCGCGTGTATAGGGTACTCGAACGTTTACAATCAGACAGTTCTGCGATGACATCGATTCCGCCAAGTTCCATCTTTCGGTTTAACGAATACTTTACAAGTTTCCTTTTACTGTTAATTTGATCCGTGAATTTTATTTCAGCGATTTCGAAGAACAGTTAATGAACTGTGGTTTGAGTGTGAGTGTACTATGTGTAACGCTATACAAGTAGGCCTACACCAACTGAGCATCGTAGTATATACGTTCGCGAGTATGTACGTTATATATATGAGGCAATCCAATGTGCTTACACGTGAGTTTATTTGCTGCGGAATTGGGAGTGCTAACTTCAAGTCGCCTGTTTTGCCTATCTGCAAGCACTACGTCAATCACCATATTGAAGCGTTCGAACAAACGGTACTTTTGGTGAGAAACTGGTGAATTTGAAAACCAGATTTCTACAAGAAGAAAACGTCGAATGGGGACAATTTTTACATGGTTAGAAAGAGAAAAATAATAACTACAAGGACAATGTATCAAAATCTTCCACCAGACAATTCCTTTAATGCATCTGGCAACAGAAGAATGGACGATGTCATTGGGCAATTCAGCTGAAAATGTCTTTGTTTTTCTTTTTTATAATTTGTCAGTCATTTATCAACAGAGGAAAATACAGTTTCTACAAAAGAGTACAGAGAACTTTGACAGTTAAACAAACATTACACATGTATTAGATGTCAAGGATAAATCAACTAGAAAATGACAATAGCCTTGTGAAGTGAAGCTTGTGAAAAGCATTTGCCCATTAACATCACAGACCACCTAACTATGATCCAACTTCCTGGTGTAGTTGAAGGTTTTGCTAGTCAAAATAGGTTATATTCAATCAACCGTATCTCAAGTCAGGGGCAAGATATTTGTGACTGGGTTATCAACTAGCAGTATGGGATAGTTTCTCTTGAATATAAGTTTCCACATTGTTTTGTCACTTTAAAGTAATTGTGAAGCTTCTTTTGTTCTATTTGATTCCTGAAGTCACAGCTTCAGGTCATCTTTTTGAAGCCAAGAATATTTTGCTCTTTGCAGGATTGGGTCAGTTTTTTATTCATGACTTGGTTAAGTACATAATTGTAAACTTGATTGAAATAGAGAAAGTTTGTGAGTTGTTATTAATGCAAAATGTTACTGTTTTTTCTCATTCTCGTTCCAGACCATCCCAGAGAGTGCTACCACTCTTCACTTTGAATTTTATCATGAAAACCAACCACCAGTTGAAGCAAAACTTACAAAACAGGTAAAGCTTTTTCAGACGAAACCTCACAACCTTCGATCAACTCTAGTCGAGAAGCTTGCCATCTTTTCTATCTTGTTTAGTTTTGTACGAAGTTGGGAGTTTCTTAACAGGTTACTGTGACTAAGAATTTCATACAGTCTCTCGTCTGAGGAGGAGAGGAGGTGGTGGGAGAGGGAGTTTTAAAAGTCTTATTAGCCAGTGGCGTGAACAAACGACAACCCCATCCTGCTAACAGTAGCCATATATATTAAATATTTATCCAGTGACCTTTCTGCAGCATGCCTTTTACACTTTTGCATGTATGGATTCATTTTACATCGTACCATGCTCTTAAATAAAAGTATTCCTTTAGTTTAGAGACTCAATATATGAGGGTGATTATATTATGTAAAGAAGCTAGTGTATTTACTCTTATTAGAATTGAGACAGACATAAATACCTTCTCTGATCATCACAGACAACTGATATTTGTCCTAAAGAGGGTTACCTCATCTCATTCTGTGTCTGATAATAATAATAATAATAATACATAATTTTTATATAGCGCCTAACAAACTATGAAAATAATTCTCGTGGCGCTTAACTATAGTTACAACATACACGTTTTGGTAAAAAGATAGGTCTTGAGAACCGATGGTAGGTTGCATTCAATGAATATTGTCACAACCAAGTACTTCTTTACATTAATTTAAAATTTAAATAGAGACTGTAAAGGATGATTGATTTCTTGCAAAATGAACACTGCACAGTGCCTTGGAAGTAGACCTTAATGTATCAATGTTTCATTATAGAGTAAGATGTTTTTCTCATTCTGATTTTGCTGGTAGTTGTTTTAATTGTGTTGTAACCCCTGACTCTCTCCTACAGAATTCTGCCCAAGCACTCACCATCGTTCACATGGAAGATGTAGATACGGTAAGTGGACGTGTTTCTTCCTGTGACCGTGAGTCACTAAAAGCTACTGTTTATGGCAAACAACTAACAGGTCTACAGTGTGCTATCAACCAGTTTATCCGAAAGTATTTATCCTGAAGACCAATTTTAGTTTTGTTTCCTTGAGCAGTAAAGAGATTGATATTTCATGTCAAAGTTGATCTTTCATCTAGAGCATTCTAATTGCTGCGGTGTCACACATTTAAGGACTTAGATTAGATGATTGGGATATAAAGTTTGTCTAAGTGAGTACATCTCTATTTTCACTCAAGCATTAAGGAATTCTCAAGTACTTAAAACTTACAAAAGAAGGAAGAAGGGTTGTGGTGTTTGGAGGAGGGGGGGGGGGGAGAGGGGGTGGAGTGATACCAGCAGATGAGATTCACATAGTCATTAGTCTATCTTCTGGTTCTGTCGTCATTACATCGCGTAGTAACCTCTGATACCGCACAGTGGCTAACCAATCTTAGTATGGTGTCAAGGACGACCCTGGACAGTTAATTACAAACCCGAGGGTGAGCATGTTTGTAGGTTAATATTGATCAGGCACCTCGTCAGGTTGAAAAAATTGTATTACAATTTAACAGTTTTGTGTTTTGTCAAATTAAATCTTGGGCTTGTTTGTGGCGTCAATATTATTGGGTTACCTAATTTCTCGTAATACTAACATGGTTAGCTAATTCGGTCAGTGTTACATGGTTATCTTATTCTCATCAGTGTTACTTGGTTAGCTAGTTCTCGTCAGTGTAACATTGTTAGCTAATACTCGTAATAGTAACACGTTCATCTTAAATCTGTTTGGACAAATTCGAAAAGAAATTCTGAATTAGAGGCAGTGGTGTATTCCCTTTTGTGCTATTGAATAGGTTGGTGTGATCAATACTCGGTGTTAAGTATCTCTACAATAGAAGATTGGTGATGAACGGTGAAGATTGGTGATGATAGTGAAGACCGGCAGGGACTAATGAGTTCTCTTTTTCTTTGTTTCTATCTCTTTGTTTTGTCGTACAGCTTCACAAAGACTGTGCTACCATCATGGAGAGGCTGGTTATCAAGTACAGCATCCCCAAGGAAAAACAGGTTTGCAACTGTTCGAATGTTCTTGCCACCTTAGGTTGTGTGTAATTAATCTGCAGTCTTCAATAAGAGGAATTTAATTCTCAGTGTAGTAACTTGTATAAGATGTAGCAGTCCTTACAATTGTCAACATGATTACATTTTCAAATGGGGCTTTTACAGTAGACAGACAATATGGGAATTTAAAACCTATTATCCAGATTTACCAAAGCACGTTTTATTTAATATTGAGCTCTGAATCGCCAAAGTACTTTGTTTAAGCATACATTTGTATCACTTTACTTTTCTCAACTTTAAACATCTCTCTCTTTCCTCCTCAGATGCTACTATTCACCCATGTTCGTCTAGCCCACTGTTTCTCAAGTTCTCAGCAGAGGTTGTTATGTGTGCAAGCTCGTCTTCAGGCTCTCTCTGTGCTAGGTGAGCTCTCTCCCCCCCCCCCCCGCACCCCCTCTCTTTTCTCTCAACAACACAGCTGTCCCTTACCCCTGTACTCTGAAAAGTTGAGAATGTGCTACTACTTATTGAACCTCCTCCTAAAATCCAAATCATTAATTATGAATTACAAGTCAGATGTTGTATTCCAAAATACACATTGTAGTTTGGAGTTGTTATTCTTACTTATTAACCTCCTCCTAAATTCCAAATCATTAATTATGCATGACAAGTCAGATGTTGTATTCCATAATACACACAGACTACACATTGTGGTTTGGAGGTTGTTATTCAAGAAAGAAGCTGCCTACCGTTCATGACTGATCCCTGGACAGAAGCAATTGGCAAGCTTGATTTGCTAAGAGTTTGGCAGCAGTACAAAGTCTCTTATGAAGCAACATTGATTCCCTTTTAGCAATCATAATCTAGTTCTTATCCTTTCCTCTCCAGTTTACTCCAGTGCAATCTTTGATATACCAAGTACACTACTGTACACAGGTCTTGTAGAGGAGTTAGTGGAGGTGCTACAGGTGGATAATCCATTGCTAGTGGTATGTATCTGACAATGAGAATACATACCTTCATAACTACATACTTTACATACATACGTACTTTACATACATACTTAACATACATACATACTTTACATACATACATTCATACTTTACATACATACATACATACTTTACATACATACATTCATACTTTACATACATACATATATACTTTACATACATATATACTTTACATACATACATATATACATACTTTACATACATACATACTTTACATACATGCATACTTGACATACATACTATATACATTCAATATTTATATACATACATACAATACATACATACTTGCATACATGCAATACATACTTTCATTTCATTTACAGTGTTACGTTAGTTCAACCATAGCTTCAAATTGTAACAGGTTTTTCATTCAAAGTCATATTTGTGATTGAAGGGAACCCGTCAAAAGTGAAAGAGATGATTTAGGTTGTTATAATGTTGCATCGGTTTGTATGTGTTTATAATGGAATGTATCATACAGCTTTAAAGGAGCGCCATTCTAAGCAGGTGTAATCTCCAAAGGTCTATTTGTCTGTATTAACCTACACAGGCTTTTTTTTGCAGTAGATAAAGTAGTTTTTAAAACAGTTCAATATTTTTGTCTTTGGGATATCTTAAAGGCAACATGTTAAGCCCATAGTGGGTCAGTGGATATCACAATGCATTTATTGTGAATAAATTTATAGTCTCTCAGATATTCTCAATGGTATGTTTTGATGGTCACGACTGGCACCATCAGAACACAAAGCCAACTGGTTGTATCTACTATGCCCAAACTGCCAAAAATATGTATTGCTACCCAAAATGGGTCGCCAATTTTTTATGGTGGGTCACTAGCCCGGTAGTGGCAACCGAAAAAACCCAAAGCAAAATGGAATCGATAAACAGTGTTTTACCAATGAAACCTGTCATAGAGCTTCCTCCCTGTGGTGTGTTGATTTGATTACCAATTTTTGATCAATTTGTGTGCTTGGTGTTGTTCTGTAATTTTCAGTCGATGTGCAATGAATTGCAATCACATCAGTCCATGTGCAATCCTCCAGGGAGTAAAATTTTGGATGACTTAGGCTCCCCTGGTTGCCAGGGAAAATTTTTGCCAAAATGCAAGGTCTCTCCTGTCTTTCAATATAGAACAAAAAATATTTTGCCCACCTGTTGCATCAGCATCACCACTAATGCTTAAAACCTCAAGGAATTCCTTCATTTTCAAATGGACCTTAGTACGTATTGTAGGCCTATAACACTTTTATACAAAATGCAGCTAATGTACAATTCTTCTGATACTTTGAGAATCCGAGTGAAAGTGAGATATCGTTATGTAACTTTAGTAAGATGACTTGCGACCATCTCTCATTAAAAAAGAGTCCATTTTGATATTGTCTTTGACTTACGAGGGAAACTGGGCAACGAAGTAAGAGAACATGTCTTTCATATTCACGCATCCTACTCCAGATATCCTGCTATGATATATCGCAGCTTAATTTTATTTTCACTTGATCATATATTTTGCAGGAAATAAAAGCGGCATCTCTTAGGACACTGACATCCGTCATACATTTGGATCGAAATCCAGAGTAAGTTACATCGACACTTTCTCTGGAAAAATTATTAAAATTTTTTTTTTTTTATGGGGAAAAGGCCTTTTTCAAAGAGTATAATTGAACATATGTTCAAATCGTACAGCTTTCCCGAAAACTGTGCTACCATTATGGAGGACAAAACCCTATTAATGTGGAGAAATGGGAGTAATTTTGAGGTAAAATGATTCTGCATTTGCCCCTTCTTTTTTAAATTTATTAATGTATTTCTCGATTGATGAACTCTTTTGAGGTTACATGTCCCTCTTCATGTCAATGTTAGTTTGCACCCAATTATCCACTCCCATGGCTTGCAAATATCCGTAGGAAACGTTCTTCTTGTTCTTGGAGGATATATATCCGAAGGACGCGTGCTCTTTTGTCCGTGGCAAGGTACACTCTATCGGATATACCCTCGAATTAACAACTATGATAATTAAGTTGTAGTTTGTAGTCATCTGATGCATATTCATTCATGTAAATTTATTTGCCCATCTTCTGTCTTCAGATTGGTCAACATCATTGAAGCCACGGGTGCTTCTTCGTACCATGGGTTCTTGCCAGTGTTAGTCAGACAGTGTATCCAAGCCATGATAGGTAAAAAATGCAGAACTTTTATTTGTATAGTGGTAGTGACCTGATTTTCAAACATTGTTCAGCTTTTTAGCACAAGATGATCTTCAACCACCGTGGGCAGAGACAATTGTCGGTCGTACGGTTGGCTTCCCTAAGCAATACCATTAGGTCCCTAGGTTTACCTAGTATCATATTCTTGTACGGTTGACTGCCCAAAGCAATACCATCAGGTCCCTAGGTTTACCTAGTATCAAATTGTACGGTTGACTGCCCAAAAGCAATACTATCAGGTGCCTAGGTTTAAGCTAGTATCATATTCTTAATTATTTGCATTTTTAGCATTTCTAAAACTTTCTCCTCGGGTTAGAAAGGAAGTTTAAGCTAATCTTCCACAAGAGTCTGATTAGATGCACACTTTGTCACCGTTTATAAAACTGTATCCTGGCAGAAAAAGCAAATATAAGTTTATGTAATAATTTTTACACTCTTGTCAGGCTCCAAAAACCAATGTTAATAAACATCAAAAAGTCGTCGTACCAGTTGAAGGTTACCCAGTCATCGGAAGTTTGATAATCGACATTCTAGAATTGAGAATTTTCAATGAATTTGATGAAATATAATGTTCTTATCCACTTCTGCTTTTTTTCTGAAGCTCTTTTTTGTTGATTGCTTTTCACGTGTCATCCTGACAATAACTTCAAATTTCATCTCCTCTTTAGATCCTAATCAAGAAGCAGTTCCTCATGTTCTAGCCACTGCCTTGTTCTCTTTTCTTTATCACTTGGCCAGTTATGGGACCGGTGAGTACAACCTTCAAGGTCTACCTTGTGTATAGTACCAGTAGTTTATTCTGTTCCCTGAGTGATAATTATCATCAAGAGGAAATATTGCAGTGTTTTAGTCTCAAGCAGAGGTAAGGGGGTGGTGGAGGGGAGACAGGTGAGAGGGATGGCTACCCACAAATTGCATTGCTTAGTTGACCATGTTTGTCGGTAATGGTATGCTACCCATGTTTTGCTTCAAATCAGATTTTACAGTGTGTGATTTCACTTGTGTGTTCAATTTGTAAATGCAATGTAGATAATATGTGAGTGCTATGGGAGAAGCTTCAGCAAGAGACATTCTTAAAAGGGATCCCTGCTATGCAGAAATGAATTCTCATGTCTGAATTCAATGGCTTCAGTATAAATCTTGCTATCTTATGTCTCGGAAAAGTAAAACTGGTCGTAGAAATCTGCTGTCAAGTTTGTGTAGCGGTTGTACTTATCCTGCTTGTAATGGTATACACATATATAGACTGAATACGTTTTATTGTGTACACTTCAGGAGGAGAGGCTCTTGTGTACTGCAATATGATGGAATCCCTCCTGAAAGTTATAAAGTGGCACGGGGAAGACGAAAATCATACCACAGTGAGTATATTAAAGAGATATCCAAATAATTTTTATCGGTGAAGTTTCTTGCCGGATGCCTTTTGAATTCCTTGCTTTTAAAGAGAGCTATACTTTGAGAGCATTTGTGACTTTTAATCATTTGTGAGTTTTAATCAATTTTGGGGAAAGTTAAATTTTTGGAATAAGATATCTTGATCAGAAGGGAAGGTATGAAAGGTCAATTCTCTCTGTAAAATTCCCAACAGAGAGGTCGCTTCTGTTCAGTATCGGGAAACCTTTTGCTCATGTGGTGTTAAGATAACAGAAACCTCAGCACGATATTTCTTATTTTCTGATTCAAGTGAAGATGGATTGAATCTTGATGTTTCCTTTGACCACTTGATCTCCTTTTTGAATGGCTCGTTCATATCGATAACATTTAAGAGATTTGCTTTATGTGTATTTGTTAGGTTCAAATTTCAATCTTAATTGTTAACTTCAAGAAGATATTTCTCTTTCTAGGGAATATTTATATAAAACCTTTTAGTTTCAGTTTAACCGGATAGAAGCGATCCATTACTATGCTATTCTAAGTCCTGTAGTTAAATGAAATGTTGCATGATGGCAACATTTTAACGAGTTGTTTCTCCTTTTCTCAACAACAGTTTGTAACCAGAGCAGTGAGAGTTGTTGATCTGATCACCAATCTCGACATGGCAGCATTTCAGACCAACGGGGGACTTTCTATATTCCTCAACAGACTAGAGGTAAGTATATATAAAATTAAATATTTCTCCAGGATATGTGAGTGAAAAGTGTCACATGCATTCTGGAGTTATGTGCATTGCATTTTTCATCTAAGATAAAGATTTAAATTCCTTAAAAAGGAGTTAAGTTGGATGTTGGCAAGAAGGGCAACTGGAGTAAAACATTGGTCATTGCCGTTTGTATTCTAGACCTTACATTCTGAAGGGATCGAGTGGTACATTATCGAAGGTAACTCAGTGTTATCAGCCTTGTCACAGCTGGCAGTATGAAAAACAGACCAAAAAATTTGTATATGAACATTTTGTGTTCCCCCATTTCGTCCGCCAGCACGAAGTGAACATATGCCGGACCGAGGTACCGTATGTTATCAGACCGACCATTCGAACATCAACAATGGAAGCATCCCTGTCAAACCCAGCCTCTCCTAGTCAACAGTTTGATACAGGTGGTAGCTCATCTAGATCTGAAACTCCTACACCTGAACAAGGGGACCTGACGGGCCAGCCCAGGTCACAGAGCAGAGAGGGCTCGTCCGAGATGGAGACGGACAGTCCGAGTGCAGGGCCGTCTACCACCAGGGCCGCAGATGACAGCTACTTTCTCGAGACCCAAGAGGAGGGTAAACCAGGTATGACAATGACTGGGGTTAACTTGCCTAGGGGTGATAGGTCGTCAAAGTAACTACCCTCTCATGATCTGTTCCCAGAGATTATGTATCTGTGAGAAAGTTTGTAAGTCTTGGATATCAGACATGGACACGAAAAGCAAGAATTATACAGATGCCATGCAGGTTGAAGGTCTTCTGTCTTTTCTTTTCTTTGTAAAGTGGCTCAGATTGCCTCTTGCAGGAATGATATCGCCACCACTTTTAACTGAATATGGTAGATGTGATGGCTGATAGAATATGGACAGATAGTTTACTGTCATGAATAGAAAATGTATTGCAAGCAACATGTTTTTTGGTTAGGTTTAATTGCAAACAAAACTGATATGCAAGTGTCAGGAATATGGAATGAAGAAATAAATTGGACACAGAATGTAAGGTTGTCAGTGGGAAGATGTTGATGTCTTGGGAGAAGTATGAAGCACACATTTTGCTGGTAACAAAGTACATTTCTACGAAATTGGTGTCGCAAGGGCCTGACGTTTTTCATCTTAGCAGGGAGGGCCATCTTCGAATGGCAGTTTGTCTTTGTTAAGGTGGATCTGTCAGGTTTGCCTTCAAGATACTGTACAAGCTCTGTGAGAAGTTCCCTGCACACAAGTGAAACTGAACTTGATTTGATTCTCTCTCTAGGACGGCAGTGCTTCCCACAGAGGGCTGCTCTCCTGAAATCCATGCTCAATTTTTTGAAGAAGGCCATTCCAGATCCAGCGTTTGCAGACAGCATCAGACACGGTGAGTGAGATGACCAGCAGTTATTTATGATGTATAGTTACCAGACAAGTATGTCTACGGGGAAGACCAACTTACACCCATCGTCATATCCCCCCTAAAAGATAATCAGGAATGAGAGAAATGAAAACATACAGATAAGCCAGCAGCCACAGTTTAGACCCCCCATCCCCATCCACCCCACCCACCCCCACCCAGAAAAAACAAATTAAATAAAAATAAAAACAGAAGAGAAAGTAATAACTAGTTGACTCTCTCCTATGGCATGGTTTCTCTATGATGCTTCCATTGTAGCATATGGGGGTGTATGTTTCCATTAGTGTTGCCTGTGGCATGGGGCATGCTTTCCAAACACTGAATATCAAGTTCAACATGAAGGTTATCTTTCTTCCTTCCTACCATATTTGGTTTCATCTTGCTAGCATAACTCTCATTAGGAAGTGACTGGTTCCCTTCTCACTTTATGGAGAAAGTGTAAGAAAGTTGGGAAACATTTGTTTTGTCATGTTTTGTCTGAGTTTGTAAACTAACCAGGTTCTTTTACTTGTTTTCAGTTATGGATGGATCTTTGCCAAGGTCTTTAAAACATTTGATCAGCAATGCAGAATATTATGGACCATCCCTGTTTCTCTTAGGTGAGTAATTCAAATGTTTTTCTTCTTAGTGAGTGATTATTCTTACCTTGTGTCTGTTTTGAAAGATTCTCTTCGGATTGATTGTTCATCCCCCTAACTGATAAATATTAATCTGTGAAGATTGATTATTATGATTTCTTGTAGACAAATTTGTTTTTGTTTTCTTATCTTATCTGATCTAGCTTGTGAGTTTGTGACTGTTTACGTGTTCCAGGAGCCGTCACTCCTCTCAAGTCTACAAGACACTGGCCTTACAGACGTTATGCTTCACGCACTGCTCATCAAAGATGTAAGTTGTATTCACAATCAGAAGATGAGTATTTACTTCTTAAGTCTTCTGGAATGCTTCAAGAATAAGATGATAGCAATTAGGATATTAATTTTAGGATATTAATTGTCAATTATAGAAGCAGATATGTCCTCTTCTGCTGCCCAAAAAAAGAGGTTTGTGAGACGAAATACTAAAGTATACTTGAGTAGATACTCCATTCATGAATAGATAATTCATACCAGCAGAAAACCAAATACCAAGACCGCCTTGGCATATATATATATACATACATATGTACGTACGTATAAACTGTACTCTCATTTCTCTTCATGTTACTAAAACTGTCAGTTGAAGTTGTTATTGTCAGCACATGATTGGACTTCTTACAATCAGATAGCACTGTTGTGGAAGAAGTAATTCATAGCTTCCTACCAAACAATTAATACTTACTTGAAAACTGACTTGAGTTAACTATAGAGTGAAACTGAAACCACAAATAGATATAGTATTTTATCGATTTGATTATTAGATTAAAGATCTAAATACTTTATTAAACTGATTAGTCGCCCAATTTCCTTCTCCCTGGTCAGGTTCCTGCCACGAAAGAGGTTTTAGGCTCCCTACCCAACATCTTCAGTGCCCTCTGTTTAAACGCAAGAGGTCTGGAAGCTTTTGTGAAGTGCAAACCATTTGACAAACTGTTCAAAGTTCTGCTCTCGCCTGCGTATCTTCCGGCGATGAGAAGGCGAAGGAGCAACGAAATAATGGGTGAGTTCCGCTTCTCATTTGACACTTTATAACCCACAGGTTGTGGTGTTTTCTGTTGACACTTCAAAGAATAAAGTTCGTTGGAGGTTGAACAACGAGTGTGTTACCCACCACCGTGTTGGATCGGTTGCACTTCAGTTGGGAAGACTTATAACTGTTGTGATGGCCAACTTTATCCGGGAATTATTTTCTTGAAATGAAAATACTTTAATGATAGCAGTACTGTGTGCCTTGCAGACAAACAAGAGATCTCTTGATCGTTTCTTTCCCCTTCAATGATGCAGACAAGATTTTCCTCACAGAGACTCACTTAGCTTGTTGGGATGCCGTTTCAAAATTCACCCATGATTAATAATATGATTAGTTAAATAATTGAAAAACTTTTGTAAAATTCCTTACTTTCTTTGATTATCATCATCTCTTGAAAATGGGAATATCTTCTGAGCGATCCTCATTGAATATGTTTTGTCAAAATAATTTTTTTTTCTTTTTTTTTCTAAAGTACATTTCTCATTTTATGCATATCCTGTTCTACATTTTGTTTTCTATTCAGGGGACACTGCTTTATCATTGGGCAGTGCTATGGATGAGCTGATGCGCCATCAACCTTCTTTAAAGTCAGATGCAATGAAGGCTATTATCAAGGTATTCTTTCTGCTCAATCTTCAATAAGCATGCCTCTTTGTCTACTTTACAAGATGACAGTTGTCGGGGATATTATCCATTGTTCGCACAAATTTGTAAATTCTGTTTTGCTATGCGCCGAAATGTGCTGTTAAAATTAAAACAATAGCAATAATTTTTTTGTCATTGTTTCTCTCTCTACATGAGCCGTAGGAAGACTGTTTCAAACTTCTTTCTAGATTTCATATATTCATTTTAATATTGAAGTTACTTAATGTTGTGTATTAAAATGTAGCATTTGATTGATCACAACTTTTCGCTGCCTGTCTTGGCTTCCATCTGCTTCCATCCAGTATTTTACCTAGCAATGGAAAATTGACACAGTACTGGTGAGATGTTACAATGATTGAAGGAGGAATTACAATACCAACTGCCTGCCTGCCTCTCACCCCTCCCCTACCCCCATAACCACCACATTATACATCTGCCATGAGGGGGAAGAGGCTACTGATAACTGCCACTTTAAATCCACTTTAAATTTAAACCAATACAATTGTTCATTTTGTTTGTAGCTCCTGGAGGAGATTTGCTCGTTAGGACGTGACAAGAGATACACTTGTGCAAAGACCATCCCCAAGGGTAAAAGCTCAGCTACCACCACCCCACAGACAGCAGGAGACGATACCTCTAGTGATGATGATGATGACGAGGAAGCAGTCACCGAAGAAATCAGGAACCCCTCAGAGGTTGCCGCCAGAAAACGGGAAGCAGAACTCCCTCAGTGAGTCCTTTTTTTTATTTATCATTTATTAAAAATCTTTTCTTTGTTTCTGTTCCATAATGCATCTTAATAACAATGATTCTCAAAGAATGTTCCAAGTTTCTAGCGTGATCGTAGGAGAAATACAAATTTAGTGGACCAATAAGGTACGGGCTGGCATATGTATATGTGAACAGTTTGTGATTTTATCATGTGGGGTCAACCAACTGAGTCTGATTTAAGCTATAAATGGATACTTAAGAAGAAAAACCAAAAAACCGTTTATGCCGTTCCTTTATTTCAGATTTAGTGACTCAGAAGAGAAGAAGCCTATACCTCTTCTTGACTACATCTTTAATGTGGTAAGTCACCTTTACTACCATCCTCCACACACCGTCCCACATATATCCAGTAAAGGTACAGCACATATTCAGGTATTAATAGCACTAGGACAAAGTCTACATCTGTGGATCATATTGTTAATGATGGAGCCTCGTTTAGAAGTTTGTTTTTTGTTAAGTGACTTTTTGAAGAGAAAAAGTTAACGTCTCTTCTCAAACTCTGTTTAATGGGGTAAGTCAAGGTATAGGACACATTCGAAATTGACTAGGTCGGACTTGTTATTTTTGCCATGAACAGAATATGATAGGCCCAAATTGAGCAACTCCTGATTTGTGCAATGAATTGACTCTGAGGAGAGAAGCACTCACCTCATTATGACTATATATACAATGTATTAAGTCAACAGTGTGTGATACACACCATTCAAGTTAGAGGGCCATATTCTAACAATTGTTGACACCAGCCCAAAACCCTGGATATCTTTATTATAGTCAGGGAACACAATTGCTAGGATGTTGTCATATTTGCTATAAGTTAATGTTGTCAGGTTCAGGATTTAAGATGCACCAAGGGATTATAGATATTAATCCTCCCCCCCCTCCAAGTCATTGTTAACAGTGACGTTGCAATTGATCCATATTTCAGTCATTAATCCCTGCCCTTCAGGATTATAAGGTTTTACACCAAGGACACTCCGTGTCAATATTTCAAGAATGATAAAGACTTGATCAAGGACTCTTCTTGTTTACCAGTTTCATCAAGAAATATCCAAGTTTCTACCTTTGTTTTACTTTTTTTCTGTGAATTCTCAGATGAAATTTGTGGAGGCAATCCTCTGTACTAATGCCACGGATGACCACTGCTGGGAGTTCGTCGGGCAGAAAGGCCACGAGCCCCTGATGGAGATTCTCCGTCTGCCCAACCTGCCGATTGATTTCCCATCCAGCCAAGCATGCCAGTCAGTTGCCAGTGTATGCAAGGCTATCTTGGTAAGGAATTCTCCTTACATACACCAGGCTCCATCAATCAGGGATAGAGATGCATCATACGCCTAGAATGCTTACAAATTAGAGTAACCCTTTCCATGCTGAACTAACGTCCTCCATCATGCAAAAGAAGAATAAGAAGAAAGCAAGATTTAAGAGAAGATTGAGTATCATGACCTCATGTTTCATCTGCTTTTTCATTTTTTTCCTTATATTTTTATATTACAGTCACTAGCCAGAGAGCCACAGGTTCTGAAGCAGGGCCTACAAATGCTGAAAGAGGTTTTAGAGAAGTTAGAACCCCTGAATCATCCATTGCAACCTCCCGAAGGTTCTATACTCCTCAAGGAACTATTGGACTCTCCGAATCCTCCAGAGGCCCCCCTCTCGGCCGGTGCTACACCCCTCCTTCACTCTGTGGTGTCAGCCCACTCCTATGTAACGATGTTGTACCATGTTTGTAAAGTTGGACAGGTGAGCCTCCCTTTCAGTGATATTTTTATGCGTTCTCATGTCAAAGATGTACGACATATTCCTACTTTTAACCTCACTCAGAATTTCATTTCTATTTTGCACATCGTTACTGGTTCTTTAGCTGCAATTTGTCTGCATTTAGAGCTTTCCAATGACACATTATGGATTTCACAATAGCGACTCACCATTCCTCAGATCTTGGGATTACGTTTTGGCCCTTTATATCATTTCAGGGGGATGTGAGGACCATTTCAATTAACCAATGGGGTACTGATCTGGGTCAGGAGGTCCTGGCAGGGTTATGCCAGCTGTACACCTCTCTGGTCTGGGAGAGTATAGTTCTCCTGTCTCTCTTTACCCCTGGGTCAATTCCAGAAAATTGTGACCTTGGAAAACAGGATATGAAAAAGCTCTTGGAGCTCACTGCTGAGATGCAAGATGGCAGAAAGTCACGAGAACATGGGACTGGAGCTGCTCCAGGTACTGTTTCTTTGTCTTCATTGTTTGTTTGTTATCAGAGGAATTTGGTTAAGAATTGAGCATCGTTAGATACTTAAAACTGACCTCCAATTTTGCGAAACCTGTTACATTAACAACACATTTTCGTAATATCTTGTGGTAAAGATTGGTGATTATTGATTCATATTTGTTTAAATGATTTTTCCATCCTTTTGTAAGAACCTGTATGATGGCATTGAATTGGACTTTGTACTGGGTGTTCATATCATCAGGTTCATTAGTGTCACTGTTTGCTGACTATACAAGTTTACTTCATAGACTTGAAGACAAAAAGGCATCTTTCACACATAATGACATATAGATCAGTATGTACATTTTAGGGACGGCGTATCACATGAAAATTACACTCTGGGCATCCTATGGGTTGCATCAAGATAATGCACATCGTACAAATAAAAGCATGTTTGTGTATACGAGTACTTGAGCCATAATGTCAGTATTGAAATTTAAGGAGCTTCTTTCTCATTTCTCCCTCACTGCCTGGTTGTCTCTAGTACCTACATTTGGTCCAGGGGAGTCTCCCACCACTGTGGTGAGTAGCGCCCTCTCCAGTATGGAGATGGAGGACAACCAACCTACGGAGGACATCGCTGCCGCCGCAGTGGTCAAGGAATCCAAACCCACCATGAACCTGCACACCCTGCAGCAGCTCAAACAGGAAGTACCAGCCCTCTACGCTCCCTCTCGCCTCGGCAAGGCACTCTCGGAGCTGTTCGGCCTGTTGGTGAAGCTCTGCGTCGGCTCTTCCATGCGGCACAGGATACGACCCAATCCACAGGCCAATCAGACGGTACCGCCAGAGTCGGCTCGGAAGACCGCCAGGTCTTTGATGGAGCTGCTGATGAAGAGTCTACAGTGGAAACCACCAACGTTGGATTCTCTTCCAAAATTCAGGTCTGTTCTCGTGGCTAAGAGCAGCAAGTGTTCATTGATGAAAAGAATTTAATAAAAAAATTGTATAAATTTTGGTGTAAATATCGTATTCATTTCTGTAGTAGCATCAGTGCATATGGACGGTTAGGCAGTATCGAAGCACATTGAACGGTAGAAGTTGTGTTAGTTGCTATTCAAGATCTAACTTTTTAAAATATTGAAAATGTCATGTTCTCTTCAGCTTTGTGAAAATTTATTGGAAATTTTGACAATATAAAGAAATGACCATCTTGGTTGGTATAGATCTGTGAAGCATTGGTTAAAATTTAACAAAGTTCAATAAAAATAAAAAGGAGGTTTTTTTGGGGGGGTCTTCACCATTAAAGAATTGCCTGATATCAAGGCTCTACCTCTGAGCTATGACTTGAAAGTTAGGTAATCATATGTTGCTTTAACACTATTCAAGGTAGGCTATGAACGGTATGGGATGCCACCATAATAAGGATTCTCATTGCATAAGCAAGAGAAATTTAACATGAAAGGAGAAAAGTTTTGGATAATTCTCAATACTTGTGTTTTATTTTTCTGTTTTCGGTGTTCATGTTTGCTTCTCTTGCCATTTCAGACTGACATTCTATATCTGTGCGGTAAGCTTTGCGTCTCCGATGCTCTTCGACGACAAGAAACAGCCCTACCACCTAATGCTACAGAAATTCTTTTCATCTGGAGCTCATAAAGTTCTATTTGAGTATGTTTTTATTTTCGATTTATGATTTTATGGAGAAAAAACAGATAAATATATGCAGATTATTTTCAATCCATTCTACATGTTTGTAAGCCTAGGGTGACCATCAAGAACACAGGTTTTCTACGGACAGTTTGGTTTTTTTCACAACCCGAAAATCCTGTTTAAAGATTTACAAGCATGACAGGATTTAATCCTTTTTTTCAAAAATTTACAATTTCCTACGGAACAATACAATGAAAACGATATGTTATAGGTTTGCAATTCATTTTGGGATTTCTATCAGTTAACTATAGACCGATTCTACAATTTGACCATCACCTGAGACACAGAAAATCATATTTTAAGAAAATAATTTGTAAGACTCATATTTTATGTAAAACTGACTAATAGTATAACTTTAAGACAGTTTGTTGGTTGCCCCTGGTGACCAACCTGGACTTCCTTTTAGGTTGCACATAGAATAAATTTAGTTGTTCGTCAAGACTAAAATATGATGAAGTGTATTGTAAGGAAACTGGAAGTCTGTTTGACAAAATCAAGGATATTTGTGGCACTGGTGGGAGCAGAAAGGCAGTCATCTTGGATTACGGGGGCAACACTCCAGCCTTGTATGTAGTCATATATGTGTTTTCGTTTGTGCAATATAACAATGTCTTTCTATAGATTTACTACGTTGGACCGCGGGGAATTTTGTTCTAGATCATGAGACAATAGAAATTGAATATTTAGATTTGCGTTTAGTATTTATGGCAAAGTGAACATTTAGTTATGTGGATAAACGTTTGATTTTACTTTGTGCATTTTTGCTTCGTTTTTCAGAGCTTTTGATTGGGCCCTCTCGCCAGATAATCCCTTTGATAAGGAAGGTTCCACGGACCTCACAGGTTTGTAAAGCAGTTTATTTGTTTATCACAATTTTGGTTAATGAAATCAAAGGAATTTGAAGGGGAAAACAATGAACAGCTGAGTTGTGATTTGGCATGTAAGAAAACCACTGTGAAGCCCTCGAAATAGAAAGCTGTATTAAGAATGAAAATAAAATGAAAAGAAAAGTTGGCTTCTGATGCATTTTGTACTTCTCTTTATTTGACTTGAGTCTGCTGTAGTATCGCACAGAGACGTTAAAAGATCGCTTAAAACAAAGAACTGGTTACCTAATTATCACTGATAGGTATGGATGTGTCAAGTCCAGATGGTTTAATATCTCTGACCATAGACATTAACTACATTGCCTTTCACGTTTATTACTGTTTACGTTTTTCAAACAGAGGGTACTTGTGAGTTCATAGATGCCTGGTTGGTGCTCATCAAGAAGATGGTGAACCCCGAGGGCATCCTGGAGTCTCCTCACGCCATGCCAGTCAAGTCTGCTCAAGCTGGATTTGTGCCGTTTCAGGCTGTGCAATTTCTCATCAACACTCACAAGGTGAGTTTGTTAATGTTAAACAGAAGAGGTAGAGGTGCAGGGATTCTTCTTTTTTTTCCAAGAGAAAGGGGGGAGAGAGAAAGGGGGGAAGAGAGAAAGGGGGAAGAGAGAAAGGGGGGGAAGAGAGAAAGGGGGGAAGAGAGAAAGGGGGGAAGAGAGAAAGGGGGAAGAGAAAGGGGGGTGGGGGTATCCTATATTGTGTGAATGTTACAGGGCTTGGTTAGATGTGAACTTGACACAAATGAAGCATCCAAGCAAACTTGCCTTATAGTCACACCCCACTCCCATGGTTGGTTTGAATTGCTGTCTCTTTTAAAGCATCGTTTGTGATAATTGTGCCATAAGCTAACGAAAGATGTGTACTAATATATGTTCCCCTCTAAAGATCTGGTGCATTTTTTGGAGGGGGAAGAGAAAGGTGGATAGGGGACTTCATTTCTTCCCAGTCTATATAAAGGTGGTTTAATCATTCTCGATAGATACCAAGTGACATAAAACCTAATGGGAAAGTGTGTGAGAAATAATGTTGGAAAGGTATATATATAATAAACTTTGAAACTTTGTTTCATCTTCACAAACAAAGGCTGCATTCCAGTCACTGATGAAGCTCTGGAACAGCGGGTACCTTAAGAATCTGGGAAGTCGAACCAGCGAGAGCGTCCTAGCGATTCTATGCCACATCTTGCGAGGGGAGTCCGTCATCGCCGAGCGTCTCAAACAGATCCGAGCTGAAGACGCTGCATCTGGGAGTGTAGAAGGGGCAGCTGGTACATCCAATGCCCTGTCCAACCGATCAAGGCTAGGTGGTGCCTCCTCCTTCCTGCCATCTGAGATCCTAGGAGGATGGGGAGGTAGCAGGCAGCAGAGGCAGGAGCCCAGTGAAGAACATATTCAACAGGTGAGAAGGTTAAAAGATATATACATATATATATCTAATGGAGTTTGATGGCTTACACTTAAGTCTACGTATAAGTGAAAGCAGATAAATCACGGTCAACAATCAGTGTTGTTGTCGAGGAACATTCCTGGAAAAATTTATTTGATTAGGAAGAGTTTTATCAGTGGTACAGTCTTAAAGATCAAAGTCTGTGTTTTGTCATAATTGATTCCGTGTAATTAATACATAAGTGTGTTGATTTCCTTTGAAAAAACGAAAAAACAAACACGAGGAAGATGTAATCGGTTTGCTTACACTTTAAATGATCATTTTTTCTTTGCCAATCCAGCTTATAGACATGGGTTTCCCAAGGGTCCATGCCATCGATGCCCTCAACCACACAGCATCCCTCCCGCAGGCTGCGGAGTGGGCCATCTCTCATCAACCGAGGCTCACGCAGGTAAGATGTCTGTGTTTAGTAATAACTAGAGCACCAATGGTGCAGAAGCTCATACCTTTTCGAGCTTAAAAATGTAGGGCCCACAAAACCAATCTTGGGCCTGTGAGGGATACCCCCCCCTCCATTAGCAGAATCCTGGCCACACCACTGGCTATAATTCCTATTTTCCCCTTTAAATCCTATTTTACCCACTCTTTCAAACAATACCACTGACCTACCCTATTAAACTTTCTCCCCTCTACCTTAGCAGACATAACAAGCACTCCCTACAAGGCGTAACTTCACAAGCTGCCTACATACCTCAGGCTCAAAGACTTCTAAGAATCGGCAAGTGCTGATTGGCTATAGGGCTCTCATGCTTACAGTTCAACAGTTAATAACAACTCCCAGTCCTGCTTTAATTCCACTAACAGCCTCTGCAGAGCTAAACCACAAATGTAAACAAACACTGCAAACACTGGGAGACAAATTAAAGGAGCTTTGGCAAAAAGTGAAGGCTCAGATTTTTTTAAACAATGGGGATTAATTGTAATTAATTAACTTTTGACCAAAAATTTTTAGGCATCACCTTATTCATACACAATCCAACTATCATCAGTTCAACTTTGAATATGATCCATCAAAATCTTGAGGAGATTGAGATATTTGAAAATATTACAAAGAATGACCCCCGATGACCCCCTAAATGACCTTTGACCTCAATTTTCCGAACACCCCTCGTAACTCTCATCCCGAGGAACATTGTGACCAAGTTTCATTATAATTGGCCATACACTGTACGAACAGGAGCAATTTGAAAATATAGGGCCGCGGCCCGGGCCACAAAAGACCCCTACTTGATCTTTGATCTCAAATTCATGAACACCCTGAAGGTAAAACTACCATAGTACTATCGTGACAAACCCTCAACATTGTACCATGGAATCTGTAGGAGAAGAAGCATTTTGCGTATTTCCACAAAATGGCCCATTACGGCCCACAGGTGACCTTTGACCCCAAATTTTGGATCATCTCTGATGGACCTATACCTAATAGTCCTTGTGTCCAAGTTTCATGAAATTCCATCAAACACTGTGCGAGTGGGAGCGGTTTTACCAATTGTTGACGGATAGAGTGATAGACGCCGCACTGTAACAATAGCTCACACCAGCATGCTGGTATGAGCTAATAAATAAAAGGTAATCATAAAGTCATCAATATTAAGATGGTAACAGGGATGCAATAAGTAGAATCTGTTTAATTGAGAGTTGGTGTCAAATGGCAGCTACTTTCAATAAAGTGGAAGCCAGTATTTCATTGTCAAATGATTGTTTGAAGAGAGCAAAGAAGTTTATGGCTAGAACGGGATTCGAACCAGTGACCTCTGGGTCACAAGCCCAGTGCTCTACCAATTGAGCTATCAAGTCCCCCCTCAGTCGGTGAGGATACCTGGTTACAACGGTATGCAAGGTACTGTGGCTTCTGACTGGAAATGTCAACAAAGATATGGCTACTAAATAATGTAAGGAGGAGGGGTGGGGAGGAGGGGTGTGGAGGAGGATGGGTGGGAGGAGGAGGGGTGGAAGAAATAGTTGAAACAAAATGATCACCAGTAGGCACAATGATCAGTCATTAGAAGCACCCAAACTGAGACATTTTTTAAAAACAAAAAGTGATATCTTTGAGAGTTTGATGTCATTGTTAAGAGAAGTGTTACCAATACGATGGTTGAGCCAGAAACATGGTGAGAGTGTGTGTACACTGGGGAGTGATGATATCATCAAGGTCATGAAAAGAGGGAAATAACCCTTGCTATGAGTGTCCTTGTATTCGTACTGTCTGACTCCAGTTTTGATGAATATAGGTCATGGGTAGGAGGTAGATTTGTGTTGGATTATCTTGTACTTCTTATTAGTAGCAACTGTAACAGCCTTGGGCAATCAATGGGTCTCGTTGACTGGAAGTCACTTAGGATGACTTGTAATTTCATACAAGATCTGTAAGCTCTTAGCAGAATTCTAGTGAATCAATTGTATGTGTGTTATTCACAAATCTGAATTAAAGCTGTAAAAGCTATACCTTACCCTAGTCTTAGAGTCATAGGGTTCTTTGTATGCAAATGTTTATAGATGCTTTAACATGCTGTCCTCCATTGTGTTATTTTTTTTTATTGCTCTATTTATTAATTTTGTGTCTTTTTATTTTTTTTAAGGATTTTGGTACAGGGATGTCTGAAGAAGAGGAGGTAATGCAGGCCATTGCCATGTCACTGGGTGATGCATTGAGAACCCATCCAAACCAGGCAAAGGTAAGACAGTAATGAGTAACTGGGAGGTCTTTGAAACCAGGTTTGGTAGCCAAGCACAAGCAAATAATGATATATATTTATATATAAATAATTTAAATCGTGAGTTGAAAAATCCAGAACAGTGAAAAAACTTCCAGCTTCCACCGGGATTCGAAGCCTGGCCTCCCGCTTTATATGCGGACACCCTAACCACTAGGCTATGGACGCTGATTGTTCGTCCAGAGGTTCGAAACCGGTAAGGAGGGTGGTAATTCCACTGTAGGCGTTTGTCACCTGTATCGAACAATACTAGTTATATAGATATATGTATGTATATATAGCTAGATCATTATATCTATATATCTTTTGGACCTTAGTTTTACTATGGTTGGATAAAGTAACTAAAAACGTGATTTTAAGGACCATTTGTTCCAGCTTTGTAAACTTTCGTATTTTACATTTAAAGATTTACTATTGGATGGTTGTCTTGTTTTATATCAGGAGGAAGAAAAGAAGAAGAAAGAAGAGGAGGAGAAAAAGAAAAAAGAAGAAGAACAGAAGAGACTGGAAGCCCTGGAGAAGATACCGGAGGAAGAGCCGCTGACCAAAGAGTCTCTGGACGACTTTGTGAACAGGATGCTGCCGGGTTGTCTGACCCTGATGGACGATGTACCGGACATAGTAGCAAGGTAATTCAGAAGCGTGCAGACTTGGGGCCATCAATTAATGGCCTAACGATCCTAATAAATAGGGCCGACGACCTCCATAATACAATCTACCGTTTAATTATGCGGGCAAACAAACTCTCCTACGAAGAGTGTGTACTTCTTTAAGTGATCCACAAGATATGTGTCAATGCTTTATCAAAAATGTATGCTGGACTTTGGAGTGATGACGTCATCAAGGTCATGACTATAGGGGACTCCCCTTTACATGAATGTCCTTGTATTCGTACTGTCTGACCCTGGTATCAGCTATGTTCTTGTTTCTTCCTGTCGTTTATCATGTAACGATCTTTTCGTAAAGTTATTAGGGGTTCGATAGAGTGACTAGGGGTTTATAATGGGGATCTTTAGGGTTAAACCAGAGGGCACTATTGTATCAGTCCAAACAGAGCCGTGGCTCTGGGTCGTAATGCATGTGAACTATCAATGCTTACAGGTATCCAAAGGTTTGAAAAGAGCTGTAAGATATCTAAACCTATGTGCTAGTCGTGAAGATATATTTCAAGATGTCTGGTTCACAATAGTTGCGAAAAGAATCGCAGGTATAACCTCCAGTATATTCTATATCTGATACAATGATGCTGATGCTCAATGCTTTAACTCAGTTTAGCGAATGTGATTGAAAATGCCTGAATGAAGCTTTGTGATTGGTTTACAAACAGACGTATGTCAAGTTTCCAAAGGAACGGTGGGCAACATTTGGTTGCTTGAGTGTGTTAGTTATCAGTGGTGAAACCCTATGTTAATTCGAACATGTCACTCTATCTGTGAGTAAGGGAATGTACAGGAAGTTTGCCCAGAAGCTGTCCATCACAGATTCCTCAAAGGAATTCTCAGTGATTTCAGAGACTGCAGCTTGTCAAATATCATAGCGCCCTCTGTTGATTTTGGGCATAACTTGAGATCCCACATTAGGTGGTACTCTGACATTCCTAAAATTCATATCCTAATTTTTCCAATCAGTTTATGGTTCATTCTTTGCCCATGTAACATCACTTTGTGAGTAATGAGACAAAAGTAGCTGAAAAAAGTAGTGAACATTTTTGATCGCCCCTACAGGTCCTTGGGATGCAAAACGTCTACAAAACTATAGCTCATTGTATGTGGAATTTGAAATATAGAGTAGAGTGTTATTTTTTTAAGTAGCCAACTTAATGCATGGAAATAACATCTAGTTTTCCTTTCCGTTGCATACAGAGTCTGCGATCTGCTAGTCATAGCCAATGAGAGGAATGGAGTTCGATGGAGGGATGACATGTTACAGGTTCTGATTGACCAAGTAAGTGTCCATTTAGTCATGGTTTGTACATGAGGCCTTTCTTCCATACTGTAGATCATTGCAATGCCTGCTGCTTGACCGAAGAACACTGAGAAATGCACAAACTCGGCCGTACTGCTGGGGTGACCAAGTTTTATAGTTGAGGAGTTGTTGCACAGTATCTGACGATTATCCATGTTACAATGGTCAAGTGCAGTCACGTCCAGACGTGCAATGTGTGACTGGCTTAAAAACGTTTGGAAGTTAGTCGTAGTCAAAGTAGATGGAACGTAGCTGAAGAATAGCAGCACAACAAAGCTTCAACTTGACCTTTTCTTCAATTAGACCATTTCTCTATAAGTCCTATGTTTAAGTAGATGTTTGTTGTATATTGTAAGACAAGAGGAAACCTGTACAAGTGTTAAATCATTCTTGTATCTTGCATAAATGTCAGTACAAAATAACATTAACTAGTAAGTGCATTGTAACAAGACAGAGACAGCCAAAGAAAACAATCCAAAGAATTTGAAGTAGAATTAAAATTAAATTGCTTAAGCAATCTCCTGGTGTTTTGTCCAAAAACATGGAACGACAGAAAAATTAAGGTCAAATTATTGTATAGGGTAGCATGAATGAGAACTGATTATTTCCTCCTCTCCCCCAATGTTGCTAAGACCAAAGTTCCCTAAAAATTAACGTCTCATTAATTCAACAGATTGCCGAGAATGCCCGTCTCTTGAAACAACTGGTCCTGGTGGACTCAGTTGGAGCTCAGCAAGAGAACAAATACCAACTTAACAGTGTACCACAATCTCCCAGACTAGCAGCAAGGATCCACCTTCTTTGTCTCTTGTTTGACGTAAGTGCAGCGAGCTAACGAGTATATTGAAGATTTTTTAAAATTACATTTCTACATGGGCCAGACAGAAATGTTGGTTGGTGCAAAGGGCCTAAGAGAGAGAGGGCTAAAATATCTAATATATCTAGATAAAGCAATGTGCAGTGTTGGACCAGGGGGTCACTCAAACCTAGGCCCTTTGTTTTTGTAGGGTTTGGGACGGGGGCGGGGGGGGCGTCTATTGAGAGCCCCTGATATATAGAGACACCATACTTATCAACTTGTCATACTGTATTAAGGTGTCTTTCAAGAGGATGCTTAATCAGGTTTGAATTCCATTCAGTCTACTTTTATTACTGAATAATCAATCGCCCTGAATTCAGTACTGTAGGAACTTCAGAGTAATTTTGGAGCATGGCACAGTTGTTGGTATAAAGACAGTTGAACTGATTATTATAAATAGACACAGATTTTGCAGCATTTTCAAAAATTATGGCCGTCATGAAAAAACCGAACGTTGCAGAGAAGAAAATGATATTTTCTGCAGGATGATAGTATATTACAATCTCGATTTTGAAAAAAAAAAGAGAAGAAAATGCACCAGAACAGCACTCCTGGTTACACGTTACCATGGCCACTGAATGGCACCCTGCAGCAATCAGATTGCTTTATAAGGCTTTATGCCAACAAGAAATTGACTGGGTATTTAATTCAGTTGGAAGAGTGCAGGGTTTGTAAGTCTGAGATCACTGGTGAGAATACCATGCTAGTCCAAAAAAAAATTGTTTTCAAATTTGATTTTTATTTCTCATGTTTGTACAGATGTAACACTACATACAGTTCAGTAGAACAATAACATATGATTGGCACTAGACAGTATAAGTACTGTTGTCAAAAGCCTAACAAGAAGCTAAAAAAAAAAAAAAAAAAAAAACAGTTTCTGAGTTTGTATCTGGACATTTCTCTTACCCTTAGGAGATGAAGATGCCATGTGCAAAGATGATTGAGTCTTCTGGTGTCCTGGATGTCTTTGTTAGCCTTGTAAATGTCTCTCAGCAGTATCTCAGCTCAAGCACGGAAGCTACAACTCCAAAGTAAGTATTCAACAGCGATGTCGCTCTCCTGGTTTTTGCAATTGCCTATCAAGTAAATTTCTCCCATACTTCATAAAGAACTAGGAAATCAGTTGACATTTTTTATCATTGAAAGGAGTCAGCTAATGTCTTGTAAAGTGTCATCTATGGCCTGCATTTAGTTGCATAGTTCATTGCTATGTAAGTATATTTAAGTAGACTGTGAACAGACTTATATTTCAAATTCCCATTAGTGTCGTTGAGCTTAAACTTGAGTTCCAGGTAATAACGTAGCAGCTTGTATGAGTCTGATGCAGTTATCTCTAACATTACATCATGTCTAATCGTCTTTCATGACATAGTTTAATCTGTTCTCATTGTTGTAACATTAATGTTCTCTCAATTTGTTTTAAGGTGGCTGGCCCCTCTTTTGCTTCTGTTGGATCTATATGAGAAAGCTGTGGTGTCTTTCAGAAGGAAACTCTCCTGGGTGGTAAGTTTCGTGTTTTTCCCTTGTTCTTTTTTTTTCATTTTTCTCTTAGTTTTAATATCTCATGTATGCAGAAATTCAAATAACTGTTCGTTTCAACAGAACTCAAAGATTTTATTAAAGAATTGTTTGAAATTCAGCTTTGTAATTTAGTGAGTATTTCTCTCTGTGCATCCTTCCTTGCTCTCAAAATTATTTTCATCTCTCAAGATGACTGCCGATGCCATCTTCGTCTCTCTAGATATGTATGGCCCCCACTGCATTTCCATGCGAGTAAGGAATGATGGATGTCCTTTGCCTTTTTAGTCTACTACGAACCTTAAACAACTTTTTTTGTGTTTTCGGGACCCTTCCTCTTACCTCCAATATCCAGAATACCGCCTCCCATTACTGGAAATGGTTTGACGACTCGTCTGGTCGATGGAGTCCGTACAGCAGAGGGAACAACAAGACGATAGACGATGCGTTCTGGGCTGGCAAGAGCAGCGTGAGATTTACAGCAGTGAGGAGGAAATATATCGTTAACTTCAACAGAATGGTGCAGGTCTGTTTCACTGATTATTCTGTTGGGGTAGTTGCTATACACGAAGGGTGAAATTTGATAGAAAGTTATTCTTCGTGAGGGGCTTGGGTTTGGAGGGAGATGGGGATGGGGGGGTGGTGGGTTGATAAGAGCAATGTTAGTGGTTTGAAAGGGTGATTAGTTTACCCTTTAGGGTAATTGAAATGAAATTCAGAAATTGAAAATATGTATTTCTTTTGCATATCCAGATACAGAATATCAGCTGATTAATAATTTGACATTTTTTCGGGATGGATACAGAAAAAAAAATGAAGAATATAATAAGCGTGTAGAGGCATAGGGGGGGGGGCATGCTGAACAGGGAAGTGTGTTTATGTGTGTGTGTGTAGAGGGGTGGGGCATTAAATTATAAGGAACTGTGAGAAACAGCCTTTATTAGGTAACATGGGGCATCTTTAATAGTCTTTGACATTTTGCTGATTGACTTCTATTGGGACAGGTGAACGAGGAAACGATGAATAGGAGACCGATCATGCAAGCTCTCAAGACGGAGGAGACGGGAAAGAAAGATGAAGAAACGACCAAGGGGAATAAAAAACAGAAGACAGAGTCGGGAGCATTGGAAGGTTTGTTGCATCAGTTTACTCAGAGATCCTTAAGGAGAGATCCTTATCTTAATTCTTATCGTAATCCTTATCCTTAATCCTTATCTTAATCCTTATCTTAATCCTTAAACCGAGATCCTTAATAGTAGTAGTAAGTTGAGTCTCGTCTATCCGACATGCTCAGTGATTAACCTCTGCCACGTATCACGATCTTGCGCAAGGTTTATTGCTTCCTCGAAATTGTTAATATTAATGATCCTTAATGGTTGGTGTTTACTGTAAATGAAACTGTGGTGTAATAAAGAAGGGAGCTACTGCATGGATACCATTTAGACATTTACGTCATTGTTAAGAGAAGTGTTACCGATACGATGGTTGAGTGAGGAATATGGTGAGAGTGTGTGTACACTGGGGAGTGATGACATCATCAAGGTCATGAAAAGAGGGAAATAACCCTTGCTATGAATGTCCTTGTATTCGTACTGTCTGACCCTGGTATCGGCTATGTTGTTGTTTCTTTCTGTCGTTCATCACGTAACGATCTTTTTGTAAAGTTATTAGGGGTTCGATTGAGTGACTCGGGGATTATAATGGGGATCTTCTAGGGTTTAAGCAGAGGGCACCGTCGTATCAGCCCAAAGGGGAACAAGAAACAGAAGACAGAGTCGGGAGGAGCATTTACTCTAAGAGAGATCATTAATGAGAGATCCTTAATCCTTGTCTTAATCCTTGTCTTAATCCTTAAAGAGAGATCATTAATGGTTGGTGTTTTCTGTAAATACCACTGTGGTATAATAAAACTACTAGTTGTTGTCTGCACGGATACCATGTAGACGATAGCCCTGCCATCAAGAAATATGCAGATAATTCAGGTCAATCTAGTACCTCTTTGCCAGGGTAAAAATATCTAAATTAAGCAAAACTAATCGTGAAATGTTTCAATCTGGCAAGCTCCCCCCTCCCCCCCCCAAAAAAAGAAGAATACATGCACACAATGGCATACTAATTGGGTATGCAGGGCCTTAAAGCTTGAGCACCCTACTGGCCTTCACTGTATCTTTAGTGAGATGTTGGTTCTCCATGGCACCTTTTGCTCCATCCGATGTTTCTTCTTTGGCATTCATAGAAAATGGATTGAGAATCCTTTGGTATAGACTGTCAGTTTGTTCCTGAGAAGGTTTTGATTAAATTGTCGTATGATACTCTACGAAGAGAGAGTTGGACACTTGTCTTCAAACACTGCACTGATGGTCTTTGTTGGACATTTGTCTTCAAACACTGCATTGATGGTCTTTGTTGGACATTTGTCTTCAAACACTGCACTGATGGTCTTTGTTGGACACTTGTCCTCAAACACTGCACTGATGGCCTTTGTTGGACGGAAAAATGTGATTGACAGCAATATGGCTATTGACTAAATAAAACGTGTTACAACCTTTCAACTGTGAATTGTCTAAATTGTTTCTACTTTTTCATCCGTTAAAGTTGACTCTGTTGTTTTGTTTACAGCGGGAACCAGCGGCCAAGATACAGCAGGAGCAGACGATAAAGACCAGGTGGCCAAACAGCCGGAGATTGTAGCCATTGAGGGACTCCAAGATGAACAGATTACCTCATTGCTAAGGTAAACATACAAACAGTACAAGAAATTACAAGCAAATACAAAAACAAACAAAAAACAAAACAAGGGATAACAAGCAAACAAACATAGCCAGCAATGGATGAAGTAGAAGGGCTTTGGTTTCAGGAGGTGAAGTTTTCTTTCTTTATGAAATTTAAAGCAGAGAACCCTTTCTTTTCTTTTGAATTTCGACCTTGAGTGGAAAGAAGTTTACTGAAGATTCCTTTGCAGTGCTATTTTACTCTGGTGAATGATCTTATCCTGCAAAGAAAATTTTTCTCTCCTAAGTCAGCATTAGTGCAAGAATATCTTATACCAATGCTGTCATGAAGACTTTGATTTGACACTCTAGAAGAAGCTTGGGGAAACTGTTTCAACAAAGAGAAAGAGAAGCAGATGATGAACCATTTTCAATATTTACCTGAATTTACCCTTTCTCAGGTTTACGTAGGCACTGTGTCACAAGGCAAGGTGCAGCATCTGAATGGAGGCTGTGAATCATTCAAAATCAAGTGGTATAGATTAGCTCTGCAGACCAGCATTGCCCAGGGTGTGGAACTGCAGAGTACATAAGATTTGTCCTAAACAGCCTAGCTGCAGTGATGCTGCAGCCCAAACCGCATCCGATTTTCGACTCAGCACCCAAATTTAATGGATTATATTTCATCTATGAATGCTTTTTTCCCCGTTTCACCACAGGTCCTGTATCGGACTGATAGGTGTCCCTGTTGAACCCGATGCCCTACATGCCGTCCTCAGGCTGTGTCTTCGCTTCACCAGAAACCATCAACACGCGCTGATGTTTTCTGAACTAGGAGGTCCTCGTCTTCTTCTATCTTTGACTCAACGCTCATCGTTTAATGGATTCCCTCTCCTCGCCACACTTCTGCTGCGTCATATATTCGAGAGTAAGAGTGTCCTGACCAACACCATGGAGAAGGTAAGGACTCAGTGACAGTCGTCTGTTATTGTATTCATAACGCTCATCATACCAGCCTTACCGAAGTGAAGAAATATTCTTTACCCATCGACATTAACTGGCGCATTATGTCAAAACAGAAAATCATAAATAGTTTGTTAGGATAGCTCCTAAGGATGCATGTTCTTCAGTTAAGATTCATTAAAAGAAGAAAAGTCATTTTTGTAAAATGGTGAGGGTTTATCTGTAGAGGCCATGTAAGTAGATAAGTGACATTAATATGCTTTTCGTTTTTGCCTGATTGAGATAAAAGAAAACATCAGTTTGTCCAAAAACGTTATTTCGTCATTAGAGATCCTCAAATTCTTTCCATTTCACCCACATTAAGGGAGATCATTGTCATCAACTTTGACTATGAACAGTTCATTAACGTGATTATTAATTATTAATCTGTGATTCCTTTACTTTTCTTTTTGCTGTCAGCTTATATCCACTGTTGCTAACAAAGGTGTTGGCTGCTTGACATGTAATGTTTCTCTGGGGAGTGTGGGATCCAGGGAGTTGCACTATGCCCTGCGGATGCTAGGTCCCCCAGCATGTCGAGACGAAGAAGTGTATCTACAAGCAGCAAAGGCCTGCCTCAAAGTAGATGTGTCTGTGTCAAAGAGAGGTAATTATGGTCAAAAATTGTAAACATTGCATCCTTGTTCTGTATGACATTGTTAACGTTGACTTTACTATTTTTTTTCCCCTTTGTAACTCAAAATTTTATACAAGTTTAAGAGGAGGGGAAGGAAGTGAATGAGAAGAAGTGGGCAAAGTGTGATGGTCGGAAATGTGAAAGAATGGGTGAAGGTTAGAAATTGTGACTGTGAGGGATGTTGAAGTTGGGGAAGGGATGAGGGGTGGCGTGCAGTAACTCAGGATATGACTTCTACCTTTCTGGTAGCCAACCAGCCATTGCTATGATTTATTTTGTTAGTTTAACCCTCAGCTACTTAAGAGTATAGTGATTAGCTTAAACCTAACCTAACCTACCTCCACCCCCCCCCCCATCCCTGTCCCTCCTCCGTTCAATAATTTACTGCAAAGGTGTCGTCCAATTGATGAATGCTGAACATATTAATATATTTCATTTAACAATGAAATGTCCCTGTTACTTCCATCATCTTAAGTTAGTTTCTTGGTGTTTTTTTTCCCTCTCTCAGATATCTCGCATTATACCAATCCAAATGCAATGCTGCTACTGAAGGGAATCCCCCCATCAGAACCTCAACCAACGACCGCAGCATTAGACGAACATGCAAAGAGGGTGTTATCAAACTTACTAGAGTCCTTAGTGGTGCCCGTGGAAGCCTTGATCGAAAGCAAAGGTAAGGTCAGGTCACCACCCTCTTTACGTTTCACGAATGGTATTACTTTGTTTTTCATTCGTGAGCAAATAAAGTCAGTATTAAGTGGTAAAGCTCCCGCACATTGATAAGTGCTGAATGTGAAGGTTACATTGGTTCTGGTTTACTATTTACAAATTATCTTTGTTTCATATTTATCCAAAACAATGCTGAAATTTTTTTTTAAAGTTTGGTGATATCAGAGTCATTTAGAAAGTTGAAACCGAAAAGGTTTCTTAGATGCATCACTTTACCTACATCTGAAATAATCCTTGCAGATTAAACTGTGTACCATTCTCTTGCAGTTTGTATCTCTTCTGAACCCACCCACTCACATACCCCCACCCCACCCATATACCAATACCCCACCTACACACCTCCACTCCACCCACCATCTTCCCCTTACTAGAATAGAAGCAGATTTATTTGATGTGCCTTCCAATTTGTTTGACTATTAAGTTGGTGATATCTGATTCAGTCATGTACTGTTTTTTTTTCTTCCTTCTGCCTCAGAAGTCCCGAAGGATCCACCAAAGGACAAAGGTGTGAGTAAAGGTGACTCAGCGGTAGAGCTAGCTGGCGTAGGATTGAGAGAGATCGGAGATGAACTTCTCTGCATCTACTCAGTGGACAGGAACGCTCCGACCACACGTGCAGGTGCAACCACAGGGAGGATGGATGTCGGTACCAATGTAACAGGCCTAGTGGAGGATGAGGTATTATTATTATTATTATGATGACACCGGTGCTTATAAAGCGCAAAATCCCAGGGTTCAATGCACTTAACAAAACATATACAAACTACAAAAATACAATTGAATACACTTAACCATAAGTTTGTTTGAGAATAAAATGTCTTTAATGCTGATTTGAAAGTGCTGATAGAGGTAAGGCTTCGTATATCTGAAGGTAACTTGTTCCACAACAACGGTGCGACATGGCTAAAAGCTTGCTCCCCGACTCGCTATGTATGGTTCATGTTTTTATACATTTAGAAGGGCAGGAGGCTCAAGAAGAGGCAAGACATAGAAACCTCCAATATAAGTATTTGCTAGACTCCTTTGGACGACTGAAATCTCAGAACTTATGTGTGCGAGATATTATTTGGGAGAGAGAAAATCTTTTTGTAATGCTGGTCATGTTATATTAATAAACAGATAATGAGGGTCTCATTGTTAGCTCAACTAATAAGTAGAAAGCCAGAATTCCCACTGATTTTGCAAAATTGTTTTACCCCTTAAGGAATTTACTCGTCAATAACAGCATAATAGCATTGTCGTAGCGATTATTGAAGAGAAAAAGACTAAATGCTGTCAAGAAGTTGAGTTGCTTTACGAAGAGCCTAGGGAAATTAAATCAGAAACCATGGGAGTAAATTTATGCATAACAGCAGTATACTATGTTTGGTTACGTGGCAAGGCATAAAGAAAGATATATTTAGGGCTGATAGGGCTGAAAGATTAGGGCTGATATGTAGCCTCTGCATCAGGCCTGACCAAATATCTTTGTTGAAGGTCCCATTATGATTTAACATGAACTTGTGCAGCCCCAGCATGATTTCAGTTGTAAAGACCCAATTAAGGTTTGAGTGTTTGACAAATCTTTGCGGAAGCCTGTCGGATAATGTTTTATGTTTACTGTAGATACGTTTTTATGCTTGAAGACCCCAAACCGAATCGGCATCAAAAACGTTAGTAGGTTTTGGATGTGGTTGGCATTTCAAGTAATGTTTGCTTCTGTCGTTCCCCAGCTACCAGAGGCAAGTTCAATTATATCTTTACCGTCTACGTCGTCTGCTAAATCCAAGAAGACCACGACTCTGACGGTCACCACGACACCCGAAGCCAAGACTAAGCCTCTCATCTCGAAATCTGCCGTGTTACGTCTCCTGGCCGAGCTGGTGAAGCCGTACATCGGGTGCGCCCAGTTTGTGTCACAGTACCAGTTCATCGTCTGCAGCACCCCTCATGCAAAAGAGGTCAGTTAGGCTTATCGAAGATTTGATTTGCAAAAGTAGATTGATATTTGTTGCTTCTGAAATTTAAGTGATAAACCTATGAAGATTTGTTATTTCTGAATGAAAAGGAGAATTATTATTACTAAGGGACTCATTTTTGCAATATGTCAATGTTTTTCTAAATGTTTTTCTAAATGTCCATGAGTCCTAGCCAGCGACGAGTATGGAGGTGCAATATGAATTACGGAATGTTTTTTGGATTTTCATACTATGCAAATTATCTGTGAGTATCTGAAGCGCCAGTCATGCCCTTACTATCTACTTCATATAATGGGAAAGTCAATTTGTGACTTTGTCCAATTCCATTGTGTTCGTTCGTGGATGTTACCTTAAGTCTCTTTCCTTTGCTTTGAAGAATCGTATAATCGTCAAATTTCTTCAATTTTTTCATTTTATTCAGGATGGATCTGCTCTTGCTTTCATTTTGGATAACCTCCTGCCACAAACAGAGAAATCTACCGACAAGGATTGCCCGGCTCAGGCACAGCTACTTCTGGCCAGTCTAGCATCCTGTAATCACAGTCCTGAGGCCCAGGCAACCCTCGTGTCAGAGGTGAAAGGCGCCCTGCAGAGGGCTCTGTCACTTCAAGAGTGCAAAGACAAGCACTTGAGAATCCAAGCTCTCACTTGTAAGTTCAAAGCATTGATGACATTTTGACCTGATGTGAATTTTTACTGGCAAAAATTTGATAAATTTTACCTTTTTAACAGAGTTTGAAAGTTAACAATGATTGATTCCAAGAGCACTATTCTTATACATAATTAAATGTCAAGAATAACTCATTTGAAGATGCAAGATTTTTCATTGAATTTCTTAACATTTGGTATGTCTCTAATGTGGCATGTTTCCCTTTAGTGGTAAAGATAAGTAGAAATCTGTGAATGTCTTCAATGTGACCTGATAATTTGCAAAGAGAACAATGCATATCATATAACCCCTGCTGCTAACGCTCAACGCTAATAGATAATAGTGTTTTCATAGGTTTCTCAAGATCACGATATAGACAAATTTCTATTTAATGTACAGTTTCATCATCTTGCAAAATTGCATTCTATTGGCAGAAGGTATGTTGTGTGTTTACTCGTTTTTTTGGTGTATTTAACTGTGTCTGATTTATCTGTTTTCAGTACTGATAAGTGTGATGATTGACGCCTGTCCCTCTACTGCCAGCCCTCCTCACGGTACCGCCGCAACGCCCGCAGGGGCGGTGAAGGGTCCCACTTCCTCCGTCAACAACATAACCAGACTGCTACTGAAGAAGGGCTTTGTGACCGACCTAGCTCGTATCACTCACAGCCTGGATCTGTCCAGTCCCAACATGGCCAACACTGTCAATTCAGCCCTCAAACCATTAGATACATTGTCCAGAATGGTCAATCAAGTACCACCCGGCTCTAAGGGCCACTTCAAATCCAAACTCGGAAGGAACGACCTACTGCGGCCGTCGAGAAGCTCAAGGAATAGAACAGGCGGTAAGGAGATGATGTTTTATTGTGTTGTACGCACCAATACACGCACATAGCATTCACACTGACACTGACATAGTATTCAAATTAACTTGACATCATTTTAATACCAATAATAAATAATAATTAAAGTAATAATAATAATAGTGTAAACATATCTCAAAGTATACTGTTTCAGCACTTTTGAGTTTGATAGTGATTGGTATCTTGTTGCCACTTACAATCTTACTTTAGTGCCAGATTAAAACAGAGATAGAGCAATAGACACCAGCTTTGCATCACTTGTAGCAAACTTGGTCACTTTGTTCTAACATTTTAGGCCTTGTAAATGACTTGAAAAGCACTAAAATTGAAAACCAAGGTAGGACACTAAACAGTTGAATACTAGCATTATTTGGAAGCATAATCAGCAATGTTTAATTAAGATCTCTGCGATGATACTATGATGAGCTTAAAACATAGTATCAGAAATTTTTCAATGTTCACGTTGTTGTTGTTGATAGAGATAAAAGATGATCTTTTCTCCTTCCTTCCCTCTTCCTTTTCTCCCTCCTCCCAATACCTTCTCTTTGGAGCTGTATTTCCTTTCAGTCTCTTAATATTTCAATTTTTCCCAGCAGGCAGTGCATTGAGAGGGAACAGTACGGTGAGCCAAATGGAATCGGAGGTAATTATGCTTGTATGAACTGATTTTTTGGGGGGTTTTGTTGGTTTTATATATATTCTAGTGTTTCTTGTGCATGATATTACATTATTGTTTCCCTTGATTGAACATGATTCATCATCTGGGATGTGATAAGTTTATTGTTAACCGAAAAAATGTGACAAACTGACCATCAAACCAGATTTTATTACTTTCTGACTGCACAATCAGAGGTTGTATCTCCAGATAACTGGATGTTTCTCCTGTATTATCCAAACACAACACTGTCACATTCAGTGTTAAGGGTAGATTACGAAAGCATGAGGCAAATACTCTGCAGTCATGTGGATACAGTTTAGTTTTAATTTTCCCATTTGTTTTCAGGTTACTACTCAATTAGAGGAGATTGTTGGAGAGTTGTTAGACCAACAGGAGAGAGGACCAGATGTCTTAGGGGAGACTTTGATAGCAGCCGGACCGGAGCGGCTAGACTCCTTCCAGTCCAGCTTTCTGAATCAAGGAGGTAAGTTCTCTAGTACTTGTAGGAGATGTGATCTGGCCAAAGCTTTGACTACATGTTGTGATTAGGCCTCTGTTTAAGGACTGTCTGATGTTTGCTTCTAAAGATGATAATGTAAAACAGTGAGTGCTGACTCTCCTATTTTTGTTTTGGACCAGGAGAAGATGCCTCCCAGGATGAGATGGTTATTACCATGACAGAGGATGGAGCGGACATAGAACCAACCCCGGGAGATAGTGAGATGCAGAGTCAACCCTTGGAGGAGGATGAAGAGGAGGAGGAAGAGGAGGAGGAGGAGGAAGAGCCTGTGATACCAGTGATACCAGGTAAGCCCTCAGAGGTTGCAGACGTGCCAGGGAGTCATCCTTACAACAAGAAGCAACAGTTTTGTGAAAATCTGTCATTGTTTGGAGACTGATAAAAGATGATATGATAGAATGCCAAGGGGCCCCTTTGTCATAAGTTCAGTGGCTTGGTGACCTCACCCATCTTGATTCTCTCCTCAAACAACCTTAACACATGGCCATAAGAATCCTTCCCATGACTTTCATATTTTTTATTTTGTCATTTTGTTGTTGAGAGTTGAGAATTTAAAAACACCAGTTGTTTGGTATTGAAAGCATGTGTTTTGTTTTAGGTTTTAACTGTTGAGACCAGTAAAAATAGTTTGAAAATTAGGTGCAATTCATATGTAGACATGATCAGTATTTTGAAAAAGAGAAGAAATTGTGAAACAATTGAATTACCTCGTTACCCTCTACCAGACGGTTACGCTGTGTTAAACATCAATGTTCTTATCGTTACGGCTACGGAAAATGTTTAGTATGTAATTTGTTTTTTCTTCAATGGAAAAAAGGTCCTTTAAACTAGGAACAGAACATAGAATCGTGTCAATAGTTGCTGCATTCTTTGATCTTCCGGATGAACTAATTGCTCTTCTCTCTCGTAAAGATTTTGAAGTCGAAGAGGAAAACGACTCGGCTGCAGACAGTGAATCTGAAAGAGCTGACGAGGAAGAAGGACAGGTAAGAGATTGGAACTCATCTTCCAGAGTTGCTTCCCAATGTCAACAGATTGTGTCTTTGTACTTAACAGACACTGTCTTATATTGTTTGGAATTTTACTGTTGTGCTAACATTGTGGAACGTTTTGCAAAATAAGGTCGCCGTTAAAATCTCTTCGACCCCTGAAAAAGTGCAGAGGGCAAGCTTGAACCTATTTCATCACGTAAGCTCTCATTCTGGAAACATTTTCGTAGTCGCTGGTCTGATCACAAGAGAAGACATGATGAATGTTTTCCGATGATATTGAATAGTTGTTTCATTCTACATAAAGCAGCTTTTTTTGAGTTTGGTCAATTTTGGCAGTGATTTTCCAAAACTCACAAGTATCACTCAGGTAATATTGCAATTGATCTAGATTTGTCTACCGAATAAAGGTTCATGAGTAATTAATTAGAGAACATGTAAACATGTGTCTAGAGTCCACGTAGTGAGCTTTGTTTGATACATGAAGTTAGTATAAAACATCACAAAAAGCAAAGGTATCACTATCAACTTAAAAAGAACTGTTTAAATCACACCAGTACACGCACAAAGCATTCACACAGTTTGCATCAAATTGACCTAACTTGACATCGTTGTGTTTTCTCTACAATATTTGATTGCAAGTCAACCTATTTTAAGTTTTTGAAAATCAACATATTATAGAATTCACTGGAGATGTTGTTCCTATTTCTTTCTTTTTGGTGTTCTTTTTTAATAATAATAATAAAAGTAATAATAAAAATCATAATAATATTGTAAATATATCTCAAAGTATACTGTTTCAGCACTTTTGAGTTTGATAGTGATTGGTATCTTACTGCCACTTACAATCTTACTTTAGTGCCAGATTAAAACAGAGATAGAGCAATAGACACCAGCTTTGCATCACTTGTAGCAAACTTGGTCACTTTGTTCTCACATTTAGGCCTTGTAAATGACTTGAAAAGCACTAAAATTGAAAAGCAAGGTAGGGAACTAAATCAGTTGAATACTAGCATTATTTGGAAGCATAATAAGCGATGTTTAATTAAAATCTCTGCGGTGATAATCTGATGTGCTTAAAACATAGCCTCAGAAGTTTTTCTATGTTCATGTTGTTGTAGTTGATAGAGATAAAAGATGATCTTTTCTCCTTCCTTCCCTCTCCCCTTCCTCCATCCTCCCAATTTTGGGTTTCGATGATAATCGTAACCTTTGCATTCATGATGGCGTATGCGTGTATGAATGGGTGTGTGTGCGTGTGTGAGTGCGACACAAGAGATTCCATGATGGATGTTTTCCGGTGATATGGAATAGTTGTTTCATTCTACATAAAGCAGCTTTTTTTGAGTTTGATCAATTTTGGCAGTGATTTTCCAAAACGCACGAGTATCACTCAGGTAACGTTGCAGTTGATCGAGATTTGTCTACCAAATAAGGTTGATGAGTAATTAATTAGATGTCTCTAGAGTCCAGCTAGTGAGCTTTGTTGATACATGAATTTAGTATCAAACATCACAAAAGGCAAAGGTATCACTATCAACTTAAAAAGAACTGTTTAAATCGAAACGTCACGTTATCGTTGCCGTCACTGTCGTTGCCAGCAGTGAGCAACGTTAAACCGATCTCACCCGTCTGGTGTCAAGTGTAACACTCTGAAATAAATATTCTGCAATCTCTGGTCTGATTTGTAGGATGATGATGGGGACGATGATGAAGAGGAGGATGATGACGCCGATGATGATGACGATGACTCGGACATGGAGGCGGAGGAATATGACATCACCGAAGACTTGGATTACTTCAGGATGGGTGATACCACTGCTGATAGGGGCAACGATTTCTTTATTCCCCTGGATGAGGTCACACCCGGTGAGTAGTTGGGCGGACCAAAGATGGTCTGCTTCTTAGTACTCTTTTCACAGAAGCGACATCGGCTTTGAAAAAAAGAAAAAAAGCGAGGTGGAAAATGGAAACGATGGTTTCATGCTTTTTGTAGATGTACTTGAAAAGGAAAAAGAGAATATCGTATAGGTGAGGGGGTTTGCGAAGGGGGTGTGGGGAGGGTGATGACACAGATCTTACCAACTGTCATATTTGTTATGATGGATATCAGGATATTTTGAACTGTTTTCTCAAGTTTTTGTTTTGATATTTGAAACATGTTTAACAGATGGGTCTGCTCAGAACCACGGCTCTTTCTTCAGATTTTTGACAAACTTTAAAGAATAAAGAGATACAGCATGTTGTCTTGTCATCTAAGAACATGGTTGAAAGATCTAGATTCACTTTCCTTATGTTCTTGTATTTAAGCCCAATCCCCCCCCCCCTCATTCCCCCTCTACAGTTCCCATAATTGCATGCTTTCACTAGCTGCAGTCATTTAGCTTAACATAACATTTAGCAAGCATGGCTCAATATGCGATCACTGTCTTTCAATCACACTAGCACATTGTCCTAACTTCTTTTCACCCAAAATCTCTACCCAATGATGAATTAATGTTTTAAATAATTTTTCATTTGTCAGTTAAACAGTTGAAGAAGATTTGTTCCATTTTTTTCTAATAGTTGCTAAGCTTCATGTTAAACTGCCGATTATAGAATTCATCAACTTGATTCATTAGTGTAGTATTTTATCAATGATTTAAATTTGAATATGTGGGAAGGACATAACAGTCTGCTTTCATGATTGCATGCTGTTGCATTTGTTTCTTTGTTTTTATGTTTTTTGTTTGTTTCTTTGCCCATCATTGTGTTTATGTGTTTTGTGCAGTATAAGCTATGCCTATGCATAAATATCAGATCCTCTATCTTATCAGAGGCAGAAAAATCTTTCCAAAAAAAAATATTTTGACTGCTAAAAAATGCTGTTACCTGGGTCATAGAAGGTGTTGGTTGAAACTTTACTTCAGACAGTACATACAGATCATAATAAATGTGTGTGTTGTACTATATTGGAATGGTGTAGTATTACCATTATTTATTAAAGTCAGTAGTTGTTGGGAGGGGGAAGGTAACTGTTGAGATGTTACACAAGACATCTTTACTCAAATACAGAAAGATTTTGCTTACAAGTGCTTGTAGATTTTTCTGTTTTCTTGGTTTGATATGTGTTTCTATTAATCTAAAGTCATACCATATATATACATCCTCTCTCTTGTTGAATGGCGAGCCTCTCTAGCAGAGATTTCCTTCTCCTCAGCTGTCTTTTTGTCCATGTTTCTGTTTTCATGCTTTGCAGAAATCTCTTTGTGCATGATTGTGTCCTTGTCTTCATAATACCTTGCAGATGTTTTGTATTTTATGAAATAGTCTTTCAAGCTATTGAAAGAAAACAGAATGCATCGAGAGGAACTTTAGGCAGAAAAGTTTCTGTCTGTGTCACATGGTATTCTCACGATCTAAATCTGAGAGAAGTTGGCAGAATTCACTAACCATAAGTGTAGAGTAGCCTAGATGAACAGTCGAAGTAAAGTTATGTGGGTTTGTGAGGGTGCATTTATCCTGGCTGGTCCAGCTGCCCAACTTGTTGGCATACTCCGTTGCTGTGAGAGCAGATATTGAGATTGAACAGTAACATGTGAAGTGTGTATGTGGTGTAGTTAACTGTGCATTGTAAACCTGTGAGGTGTGAATGTGGTGTAATTGACTATGCATTGCAAACCTGTGAGGTGTGAATGTGGTGTAATTGACTGTGCATTGCAAACCTGTGAGGTGTGAATGTGGTGTATTGAATTGGGCATCGCTTACCCTGTGAAGTGTTGTAAAGGTGGTGTAGTTATGCAACAAACTTCAACAAATTGTGAGAGAGCAGGAAGTTACTTATCCATCAGGTTTGCAGTAGTGAAATAAAAACAGTTGGAAACAAACATCCAGGGAATAAATTAGATTAGATTAGATTGGAAATCAGATGAATTGACACAGCCATTTCTAGGTTTGCATCATATTTTTCCGTGTCACACGAACACAAAGGGAAACGTAAGATTAATATACAACAGTGATTTACCCATTTTCTTACCTATTCTACCATTTGTTTTTCTCCTGAAAAAATACTCCTTTGGAACATTCCTCCATTGATAGTTACTGGCTTCAAAGTTATAACATGTAATCAGTTCATCAGTTGACTGAATGAATCTTTTGTAGCTATGTGTAAATTCATTGCTTTTAATTGCCTGCAAGTACATGTTCCAAATTGTAATTTCTGTCTCCCAAAACACGTTTGGCAACAAGATAAAAAATTATGCTTTCCTGTAGTCAGTTATACCTAATGATTCCTCATCATCAGTGGCATGTCAGCTTTCCACAAATCTGTAACAATATCATACCCTTCATGCCATCATGACCTCTCGTCCCTCCCACCTCTCCTTCTCCGTCCTTCTCCTGATTAATTTTAAAATTCCTGAGTCAATGGGTCTAGCCAGCATCATTGTTCTGGTTCTGGCCAGCATCATTGTTCTGGGTGTAGCCAGCATCATTATTCTGGGTGTAACAAGCACCATTGTTCTGGGTCCAGCCAGCATCATTGTTCTGGTTCTAGCCAGCATCATTGTTTTGGTTCTAGCTAGCACCATTGTTCTGGGTCTAGCCAGCATCATTTTTCTGGGTGTAGCCAGCATCATTTTTCTGGTCCTAGCCAGCAGCATTGTTCTGGTTCTAGCCAGCATCATTGTTCTGGTTCTGGCCAGCATCATTGTTCTGGGTGTAGCCAGCACCATTGTTCTAGGTGTAGCCAGCACCAATTGTTCTGGTCCTAGCCAGCATCATTGTTCTGGTTCTAGCCAGCACCATTGTTCTGGGTGTAGCCAGCACCATTGTTCTGGTTCTAGCCAGCACCATTTTTCTGGTTCTAGCCAGCACCATTGTTCTGGTTCTAGCCAGCACCATTGTTCTGGGTCTAGCCAGCACCATTGTTCTGGGTCTAGCCAGCACCATTGGTCTTGGTCTAGCCAGTCCAAACTGACCCCCTTGTGTGGCTGTACAGCCCATCTTATAAGCTACGTATTTGTGCCTTAAGCTGTCTGTGGAGAGGTGTGTTGCCTACTTTGTGAGCTTGTTCCAGTCTCCTGTGCTTGTTTGTGTCATCCTCATGTTTCACACTAAAACAGTCACACCCTGTCACAAATTTATCCATGGTGGTCGTCGTAGCAAAAAAAAAGAAGGTGCACGTCAGAAGGAATGGCAATGATATTAAAAATATTTGAAATACAGTCGTTGATGCTACGATTCCAGCCTCTCTAACAGTTTAAACTTTCACCGTCCTTTGCTCAGGTGAGACTGTAAGGCAAATTCCGGGCCTGGAGGGCAGGTATCGCTCTTACCAGATGCCGGTGGCAGTTCATGATGATGTGAGACCTGCTTCAGGAATCACAGGTGAGGGGGTTACCTTCATGAATAGTGTTAAGGAATCACAGATGAGGGGGTTTCCTTCAGTAAGAGTGTACAGGTTCTGTGAGACCTGCTTCAGGAATCACAGGTTAGGGGTTTCCTTCAGGAATAGTGTACAGGTTATGTGAGACCTGCTACAGGATTTATCACAGGTGAGGGGGTTACCTTCAGGGGTAGTGTACAGGTTCTGTGAGACCTACAGGAATCAGAGGTGAGGGGGTTTCCTTCAGGAATAGTGTGCAGGTTCTGTGAGACCTGCTACAGAAATGACAAGGGGGGGTTACCTTCAGGAATATTGTTCAGGTAGTGTTAGCCTAGATTGAGGGAGGAAGTACAGGTGTGCAAATAGTTACCATGGTTGAAGGCCTAAGCAGAAAGAAACGGAAAGTAACCCTGTCTGTGGGAATGGTATTTTATAGAGTACAGGAAGTGGTAATATTGGGACAGGGAATGATCCATCGATCAATAGATTGTTTTCAATTTGATTAATCCCCTATAAAACTTAATTTGAAATACACTAAAACTAACATATATTCGAAAGAAAGTAAAAATGTACAAAAGCAAATAGTGTGGCAGTATCAAAAGAGATTGGATAGTGTTTGATTTGTATATGTTTAGTTGTACAGTATATGCTTGTCCCTGACATGGAGTAGCATTAGGGGTATTAAAGAGCATGGTTTATCTACTCAAATTGGCTCACATAGAAAGTATGAAACAGGGATTTCAGGGTGATATAGAAGACTCATTGAGTTAAGAAAGAAGGTGAAATTGGAATGAAGATGTCAAGAGGGAGCTGAGGAGTTAGAGGAGGAGAAGGAAGAGAGGGTTTGGAGGTGAGGTTTTATGGTGACAGTTATAGATGTGGCTGTGTCTCAAGTGCAGAAGAGCTCTCCATGTGATCATGATCAGATGTAGCACACAGCAGACTGAATTGTTAACTTGTGCAACAGAATCTCAAATCATAGAGCAGCTCAGTATTGCCATATTTTTAAGTACTGGCTAGTTACTGTACATGTGTACATACCATTCAGGTGGGTGGTTCATATAAACTTAGTTTAGGTGATAAAAATGACATCTATTGTATATAAAATAATGGAAGTTTGTTCTCCATTTAAACCTATTAAAAACTTGTAAAACAAAAGTGTTTAATGTACAATCCTCCCTGCCCTCCCCCTCCCCCTGTCTGATACTTATGTACAGTGTATTTACACCTAATCTGATGTCTGTCTGGCACCCTTCACCTCTCCTATGTAGGCTACTAGATAATATTATTTAAATGTGGCTTGTGATCCTGGAACACATTGAGAGCAATGTTTAGGTCGGTCGCATTTGCCCCCAACCCCACCTGCCCCCAACCCTCCACTAATGCAAATTTGCTTCTGACTTTTGTCTTTTAACGCATGGTAGATGTACCATGTCAAAAAAAGAGAATTTGGTTCAGTTTAATCTCGGATTGATAACAGTTAATGCGAACGAGATTGTATTTAGTGACACAATATACTGTAACATCACACAGAAACATTTGGTACCTGAACAAATTGATGCTACCATTGTGAACAACACTACTTGAAGGTGAGGGGGCTTCAGAATCATGACATTGATCTCAAAATTCTGTTTGCCCACAGACACATTATCCAAACAAGAATAAAGGATTTTGTTACTCAATTTCAAGAATAACGTTTGCAAGCATTAACATTTACCGACATTATCAAACTAGATAATACTCTGAAAATAGTTTGATCAAAGACATTGTTCAAAATACCATTATGTGTTTCTTTAGCATTCTCTACTCTACAATTTTATATATAGGGTAAGATTAACCTTATTGTCGGGCAACGAGTCATACATAAATTTTGGGGCCACAGAGCTTTATGGTATTCGAAGCAGGGGATGTGTTTAAATTTTAATCCAAGAAACACAGTTTAACATGTACGGTGCATTAACGTGGGTAAAGATCTCATTAATATATCTAATAACCCTATAATTTGGAAAGTAATATGAACTGGCAGCACAAACAAAATTCTATTCAAAAATATTTTTTGTAAATATTTTGATATAGGTCACATTTCCAATATTTTTTTCCTTTTGATTGTTACCTTTTTTTTCTCTTGGGCCCTCTAAATCAGGAGCCCTGGGCCCAGGCTCATATGGCCCATTGGTCAATCCAGCCCCGTTTTAATGCTACAGCAGCACAAAGAAAGAAAGAAAGAAATTGTCAGCTATACAGTGACATACATAAAAAAACATAATAATGCTAAGTGACATCGTTAGGAACTTATTCTTGCACTGTAAAGTGACCTTCTTGTGTGTTGTAATACCAAGAAGGTTTCATCATGGTGCCATAGCAACCTGGAGGCTCGAAGACATTTTACACTAACGTCATGAATACGTTTTTGTAGTCTTCAAGCCTCTACATCAATTTATATGTTATCATTAATAATTAATATGTTGTGTACTTCACGTGGCTGTTTGCATCATCTAGGTAATGCCTGGTATCTTTAGAGTGTCACTCAAGGACAGACCACAGTATCGCAAACTACGACACCTTGTAATTGTTTCTACCACAAGTGAACATTTCTTCATCAAGTAATAACATTTAAGGGGGAAAAAAGAACAAAGTTTTACTGGTTTTCTTCATCATTGTATGAAGTCAAACTTGGCTATTCAAGGTTATTAACTGCAACGTTATCGAATTTACAAGAATTGGAATATAGAACAGTTTTCCAAAATTTAGCCAGTTTCATGTGTGTTTGTGGTTTAAAGCAAATATCACTGGTATTGCATTGCAACTGTTATGGAGAAATTGCTATGTAATAAAATAAACATCTTGCTATGCAAAGTTGACAAATTACTATTCAAATCAAACTGCTGTACAGAAATTTCATACTAGGACTTTATTCCCCTGTAAGTCTTCTTTGCAAGTTCTGAGAAAATGACAATCTTTGGATACTAGCAATTTAAACTAAAGCAACAAGACATGTTGAGATTTCTCCTGAGTAGCAATGCAGTTAGAAGTTTGCATAATTGCATAACAATTGCACTTTGGTTTATCCTGGTTGTAGAGTTGTCGATCAGTAAATGCTGTCCATAAGAGGAACTGAGGGTTGCTACTGTATAGCTCCAGCCCTCTGGATAGTGGTCATGTAACTTTCAAATATTAATTTCATTTTTTTTTCAATTCAGCATGAAAATACAGAAACCACTCAATTGGTTTGACTCTTTTTTCAATTTAAGAAAATTCAGTTAACATGCTAAGAAAGAATAATTTTTTCGTCATCATGTGACTGATTTATAAAGCAGGAAAATCATTTTGATGTTTTTTGTCATTTTCTTTTAGGAGCTGGTGCTCTAACCGCTAGGACTCCTTCCACCACCCATCCACTGCTGGTTCGAAACATGTCCGATGATACAGCCAGTACTTCCCAGGGCACAGCTCCGATTAGGAATCTGCCCAGGGGAGGCAGGCAAAGGTTGCATGTCCGTCCAGGGGCCAGCAACTCACAGATGGTTCATATTTACCATTCAGGAGCTCACAGGCCGCTGAGTGTCTCGGCAGTCTTACGGTAGGTGTGATTAAGCAGCACAATGCTTCAAGCTTACATGAACATGTAGGGAAATTTTGATATCTGTGGGGTAGAGGGTGGACATAGGGGTTAAATGTTTCTGGAGGTGATTGGGTGGTAAAAATTACGACGACGTACAGTAAACAGAGCTTGGAAAGCACGTTGCTGACATTAATGGAAAGAAAGTATATTTGCAATGTGCATTCCTGCTTTGAGAAAAGCATTCTCTTTTGTTTCTCGTTCAAGTAATACATTTTGACCAAATTTTTCATCCTGTTTTACGGCTCATAACGAGGGTGATTTGTTACTAAGACCAGCATATTGATACTGGTGTTTTTGCAAGTTGAGCAATATCGAGATATATCATTGGCTATCATTTTATCAATTTATTAAAATTTCAAAGGTAATTTGATACTTGAGCTCAGGACAGTTCTTGGTTTCATTTGGGGTAAAAAATATGAAGAAAATATGTGTAAAATATCATAGCTTTTACTTCAGGAAGCAGTTGGGGCTAGACTACCAGTTAAAAGTGTGTAGTAGAATATTAACTCTATTTGTAAGCATGGTGTCAGGTAAACCCATGATTGAAGATGGTGGAAATTGAAAACACAGTTTTCATTTGGGGTATGAATATAGAACCTTTGTGTGCAATGTCATAGATGTTTACTTTAGGTAGCATTCAGAGTTAAAAACATACACTAATCAGTTAAAAGTATATGGCAGAATGTAAACTGTATTTGAGAGCATGGTGTATTGTAAACCATGTTTGAAAATGTGGTGGATTGAAAACTATGTTTGAAAACATTGTATGTAAACCGTATTTGAAAGCATGGTGGAATGTGCACCGTGTCTGAAGTAGGTGGAGGGTGTGACTCATGTTTTGAGAGCATAGTATAATAATACACACCATGTTTGTTTTCTTTATAAGGTTACTGGGGATGTCCTCTAGTAGTGATGTAGTTCAAGTATCCCAGACAGGCAACCAAACCAGAGTTTACGTCAGTAACTCCAACAACGAACTCGGTGGCACCAGCTCTCTGGCTGATGACATCCTCAATCTAGATGATGGCACCAGAGAGGTAAGAGAAGGGGAAGGAGCAGAGGTGGGAAAGGGGCAGGAGTGGTGGAGAGAAGGGGGAAAGAGTGGGGGTGGGAAGGGAAAGGTGTGGGGGAGGGAAGGGGGAAGAAGAGGGGGTGGGAAGGAGAGGGGTGGGAAGGGGGAAGGAGCAGGTGGGAAGAGGAAGGAGTGGTGGTGAGAAGGGGAAGGAGCAGGGGTGTGATAGAGTCAAAGGAAGATGAAAGAAAGTGAAAAATGACAGTTGGTTGAAGGATTTGTCTGACACCTGAAGATGATAACAGATAGTGTTTGCACCATATTAAGTGAAATAGACAAATAAGGTAAACTCATAGGGTTTAAAAATATTATCACTTTCTCAAGCTTCTTCCCTGTCCATACTCCTAAAGCTTCCAGAACCCTAAGACACAGTACTCAAGAAATACTTCACCGGTAAATCATCTCTATTATTCCTTTCCAGACCTTTCGTGATGGCTATATGAGCAACCCTGACCTTTCATCCAATGTTACTCCCGTATACAAACGGTGGGATGAAGAAGCTTCTATTCTGGATGGGGAGAGTATGTTCGATTGTGTAGAAGGTGAATATTTGTGGACCTGGAGCAGTCAGCATTCATTATCAAGGCATAATGTAGAATCAAGATGTTGTATTTGTCTCATGTCAATTGCTTCAAAATGCATTTTTTGAAGCCATACTGTAACATTTGACTTCAAAGTATGATTATAATGGAGTTTTGAACATGTATGAATTCACAATGAATATTTATATTCTTGATGGCACGTATAGGTTTGACCGTATAGTTTCCATTTCAGTACATTCTGGCAATCTCAGATATATATATTATTTTTACTTATAAACATTTTCTGTTATAGTGAGTTGTCGTCATTTGCCACAGGAATAATATGTAGTAGGTTCAAATGAAGGAACACAAAGATTGATTCATATACTATGTGAAAAGAAGAATACAAAAATCCCTTGATGTTGTAACTTTTGACAGTTGGTATAATATAATGACAGTTTGTATAACTTGACCTTTTAACAGTTGGTATAATGAAACACAGGGATGATCGTAACTGCAACCTTCTGGGTATGCTTAGGAACAGTTGGTATAATGAAACACAGGGAAGACCATAACTGCAACCGTCCAGGTACACTTAGGAACAGTTGGTATAATTAAACACAGGGATGATCATAACTGCAACCTTCTGGGTATGCTTAGGAACAGTTGGTATAATTTAACACAGGGAATGCCATAACTGCAACCGTCCAGGTACACTTAGGAACAGTTGGTATAATTAAACACAGGGAAGACCATAACTGCAACCTTCTGGGTATGCTCAGGAACAGTTGGTATAATAAAACACAGGGAAGACCATAACTATAACCGTCCAGGTATACTTAGGAACAGTTGGTATAATGAAACACAGGGAAGACCATAACTGCAACCGTCCAGGTATGCTTAGGAACAGTTGGTATAATAAAACACAGGGAAGACCATAACTGCAACCTTCTGGGTATGCTTAGGAACAGTTGGTATAATAAAACACGGAAGACCATAACTATAACCGTCCAGGTATGCTTAGGAACAGTTGGTATAATAAAACACAGGGAAGACCATAACTGCAACCTTCCAGGTATGCTTAGGAACAGTTGGTATGATAAAACACAGGGAAGATCATAACTGCAACCGTCCAGGTATGCTTAACAATAGCTCAGTCAGTCTTAGCAAACATCTCTCCCTCTTTGTTTATGTCCAAACAGCTTTAAAGAGACCAATCATTGAAGTCTTAGAGAATAGACGGGACCAAGAGATAGCTGAGAGGAAAGAGAAACTGAAGAAACAAGCGGAAGAAGATGCCAAGAAGAAAGTGGAGGAGGCCCGGAAAGCGACGGCCAAGGCTTTACTGGGACACGGGAAGAAGAAAGGCAACGGGGTCGCTGCTGAAGCTACCAAAGCTGCCTCTAAAGAGGCAGAGGAAGAGAAGATGGAGGTATATTTAAATATTCATTAAACAGAAACAAAAAGGGAATAGAAATAAATTTGCAAAATTGCGATGGTCTCTGTTTGGTTTGTGCATCTTCTGTGTTAAAGCTGACTACCTTGAATCAGGAAAAGAAGAGAGATTGTTATCCCTCCTCTCAGTGTAATGGGTTTGTCCAGGTTACTTTGTTTGTAGAGAAGCCTGTTCCAGAAAAGGTTTGGGTGTTCTCTGGCTGTGAGTAAAGAAACATTTTAACAATTTGTGTTATGACAGAGCTTTTTCATTTTGAAATATTCAAAAAAATGTGCTACTTTTTGGCTATAAGCTCATGTCAGATATATGTAAAATATATCACTATTTGGTAACATTAACACAGTGCTTGAAAGATTATCAAATATCACCTTTTTTTTTTACTTTAGGTACCAATTAAACATTGAAATGAATATGGATATATGAAGATGGTACAAACAAGTTAGCTTTTCATGTCTGCACAGTCCTAAAACTTAAACTTGATACATGCTGCTGTTAGAAATGCAGCAATTTTGTCAGGTTTCTATCTGGGCCATTTTGTTTATATTCAGGAGTTTTCATTGATTGGAAATGTCCATTACAAAGAGAGGAAAGGAAGGTTTTTGCATAGTAGCTTTGCATACATTTAGAAGTAGGTTTGAAACAGTAATTGATATTTTAAAGATGGCAAAAAAATCTATCTTGATTAAATAGATCAGTGACAACGGAGAGAAGACAAGTGGGGAACCATCCAGTGGAACCAGTGAAGAAGCCTCGGATACTGTAACACCTGCAGCTCCAGACTCATGGGGTAAGCCACGAGATTCAGTAAATGCCAGAAGCTAACCCTCCCCCCACCCCCAACCCCCCCACTGCAACACCTGCAGCTTCAGACTCATGGGGTAAGCCACGAGATTCAGTAAAAGCCAGAAGCTAACCCCCCTCCCCCTCCCCTCCCTCTCTTCCTCTCCAACTGCTGCACTTTTACAAGCATGTGGTAAGTTTTGTACATTGGCAGAAAAATATTATCTCATGTTTTGTTTGTTATTCTAGGAGGCTACTACAAAGATTGACATTTCCATTTTATAAGGCATAATTGATTTCAAAGAAGTAATATAAATAATTTGTGATTATTCTTATCTTATCCTGCAGCAACAGCAGCTGCCCTCCTAAACACAACCGTGTTGCAAATGGCTCCAACTCTGGCTCAAGGCGCTGGTTCTGAAGTCATCAGGGTTCCCCAGGTACCTCCAGCCGTGCCTGATTTTGAGGGGGCAGAACAACCTCAGGGGGCATCTACTCCCATGGCCTCACCCTCGACGGTACCAGAAGAGAGACTGGAACCACCCACCAGCACCAGGTACAGGGAATCATTTATCCTGTATGGCATCACAAAATGATATACAAAAATGGTCAAGTTGCTGTACAAATGTGAAAATGTATATAGCAGTTTTCTACACAGGAACTATATAGTAATCAATGATAGACAATATTCTAAGCTTTTGGAAAATGCTACACCAAATTTTCAACAGTAGATTCTTCCCTGAGGTATGTAGGTAGAAAAAGTCACTGTCATATAGGTAATACAGTCACTAACTCAACTAAGTCTTACAAAAGGAGAGTTGGAAGTAACCTCCAGCTCTATCAACCTGTATCATAGACCAGTACATAGAGATGGCACCACTGATTAGAATCACCCAGTCTTCATGAAGCAAGTGAAGTTGACCACAGAATTTAGTGTCTTGTTGCAAATGTAGCCATAGACAGTGGAACTTGTATTAATGTGTGTAGGAAGGTCTCATGGCCGATTAAGTATTAAAAAGTATTTCTCAGAAGTGGCATCAAGCTAGACATCTTTACAGTCAAAGACAACCTCCAAAAATCAAGTGTCCCTTCTCCCCTCCTACCCTTCCTCCCCCTCCTTCCCCTCCTCCCCCTCCTCTCCCTCCTCCCCCCTCCTCATCCACCCTTTCTGTCTTCCCTGTTGCTGTTTGTATTCTGTTACTGGTGTAATCATGCTGTTGTGAGGTTACCCCCTCCTCCCCTCTCTCCCTCCCCCTCTCCCTCCTCCCCCTCTCCCTCCTCCCCCTCTCCCTCCTCCCCCCTCTCCCTCCTCCCCCCTCTCCCTTCTCCCCCCTCTCCCTCCTCCCCCATCCTCTACCCTTTCTGTCTTCCCTGTTGTTGTTTGTATTCTATTACTGGTGTAATCTTGCTGTTGTAATATTGCTCATGTTTTTTTCTCTGTTTGCTTCAGTCCTATGGAGACATCCACAGCTGAGGGAGATGATAGGAGTGTTGGACCTCTCACCACCACATCAGATGTCCCTTCTGTTGCTGCTGGTGAGTTATTATAAACATCAAATATCTTGTTATTTATTTTACAGTTTGCTCCCTTTTTGTATTAGTCATTGGATGTCAAACATTGTGCACTGTCCATGCTGCTTAGGACAATTGATGTGTAATGCATAGTTCCTGTCCTTTTAATACTGCAATGCTTTTGCACACCTTTCACTGGTACGGTGATACCATGCAAACACACTCTGTTAATGGGGGTGATTTTAACAGATTTTATCACACTCTGAATGCTTTTGCAAATGTGTTCCCCCAACCAACTTGTAAACGTTTTATAAATGTCCCTTATACTTCCCCCTTAACGGAGTCACCTTCATTTGGAATGAAGACCACCTCCAATCCTGTTCCTTTGAGATGAGGACATTGAAATAGTGAAGGACAGACATTTTAGAGAAGAAAAGAAAGTATGGTAGTGGGGTCGGGGGGGGGGCAGGAGGGAGGATTAAAAAGAAAGGTAACAGCTGATTTTGACTCATTTCTTTTCTTGTCTTAGTAATCACAACCACTAACAGTGCTGCAGAAGGCGCATCTGCGGGTGCACCGACTGTCCCCACCTCTGCTGCCGTCACCAGCACCCAGTCAGAGACTCACCCTGCCACCTCGACTATCCTCTCTACCGTCACCACCACCCAGTCAGGACCGCATCCTGTCTCTGCCATCCTCTCTACCACCGGCGAGGTCACACTGAACTCTCTCCTCTCGGGGACGGCCAGTAACGTCGGAGCGGCTAGCACTACCCCTCTACAGACCGGAGATCGTGTCATGGCTGAGAGTGCCCTCGTCAGTGGTACGCCATCGACTGGGTAAGGATTAAAACATTGTCAAGCAGAAAAATTGTCATGAATTTTAAATGTAATTTACCTTACATCTTGAATAGGAAAATCTGTCATTTAGCTCACGTGATCTAGTGATGATTTTAAGCAAACAAGAACATGTTGAAAGGCAGTTGGTGATTGGTCAAGGTAAGCGTGCACTTTGAAAAGTTACGTTCTGGTAGGGAGTCTTAATCATCAATCGAGGTTGGAATGTCATGAAACAAATAATATTAACAACATCATTGCATGGCTATTTACCCAATAAGAGATTTAAAAAGAGCTTTGAAATCATCAAACACTGGCCTATTGTGAGATACCTGTACCCCTTTGCAAGGCAGATCATGAAGGATATTTGCTGCTTGACCCTCTAATCAACCTGAATTTGTGTTACAATGATCTGAACAACAAAGTTTGGTGATCAGAGAGATTAAATAAGAAGGGAAGGATTAACCAAGTGTACTTACTCTTGAAAGAACTAATTGTCTTCCTGACATCTGCAAGGATAGTTTATCTTGCCTGACAATGCATTTAGACCTCCCATGCCACTGGGAAGTTCATAAAATTTAGCTCGGATAAGAAAAACCAAACTTCAGAAATTTGAATGATGTCTTCCCCCCCCCTCCCTCCCCTCTTTTTCATGTCTTATGTACTACAGATGACATTCTCGTTTACTATTGTTTCACACACAGAACTGGTACAGATGCAACTGAGGCTGCAGTCGCACCAACTCCAGGTATGAGATGAAAGGGTCATCTAGTAATTATGCAAATATGCATATAAATATGCAAATATGTTAGAAAGTATCATCAAAATGGTCACTGGTGCGCAACGATAAATGAGCATCGTACCAGCACCGTCAAAAATACCCCCGCATCGAGCTATTTAATATCCTTCAGTTTAACGTACCTCAATGTCTTGGAATGGAGCTTCGGTTGAAACTTCATTGTGATGATAAAATTAAGTTTTTTGTATAGAATACTCAAACTTGGTGGAACCTATATCGATGAACTTGTAAATAAAGAAAGGACAAGATATGCTCACTTTTAAATTAGTTGTTAGATACCCTGCTAGGATTGGATACAATTATTTACTGTCTTCTACCTGCTTAAAATAATTCCAATATTTTGCCAACGTTTGGATTTGCAGAATCATGGCTGTTTTGAAACAAGATTCGTCATCTATAGTAGGTCTGCTCTGTAATATAGCAAACCCTTACGTGTGTTGCGTGTCATCCACTCGTAACCTTGACCTTTGACATGAACAGATAAGATTCGTAATCTGAAACGTAATCTCAAACCCTTAATCTCGTAATCACACTTCAGGATCTGTTGAAAAATAAAACTGGTTTTGGATTTACTTCATTCTTGAACATAGAGAGCCTGTGAAATGTGTATGCAGACTTCATGAAGGAACTGACAATTAAAATTATAAGAGAAGGTAGTACATTGCAGTTCCTTGAAATGAGAAGTAAATATTTTAAATATCTGCTGAAGATAAAATAGAGAAGAAAGTAAATAGATTTTCCAAAGCTTTGACATTCACAAGGAAATCACAGCAGGGAAGTAGTAATTTCTGTGATGATTTTAAAAAAAAAATTTTTTCATTATTATTCTTTCTATTTTATTTTACCGCTGTGTGTAAATCCGAAATAATTGGTGGAACAAGGCATGGTTCAGTCATATGTTTGGCTAAACTGTCTTGCTCTCTATCTCTCTATATACTAAAGTTATGCCAAAGTAGAAACAATTCAAGACAAGGCTCTAGGTATTTGCACCAGAGAAAGTAGTAAATTTGCCTCCTGTCAAAGACATCACTTGATTTAATAAGTTTCCATGGCAAGGAATGTCGAGTTTATAATTCTCCAGACAGCTTAGTAAACTTAAACTGGTGCTGTGGCCGAGTGGATAAAGGCAGTGGCATTTGAAGCAATGAGGCTTAGCAATCGGGAGGTTTGGGGTTCGATTCCCGGCCGGGTCATAGTAAGGTGGGTTTTTCATCCAAGAGCAATCTAAGGTTTTCCCATCTGAAATGACTTTTTAAATTGAAAAGATTCCAAATTCAAGTTAAAATGTTGAATTGGAAGCTACCCGACGTGTTAGTTGTAATCCATGAGCCCTTGCGGGTTTCTCCCACATTTGCTGTCGCTTAAGCGTTGTAAAAATAACTGCTGATTATTATGATTATTATTATGATTATTGTCAATTCTTTGTGACCCCTGGAAATCCTGTTGACTCTCATGTAATTACGTTTAACCCGTAGGAGACATGGAACTTCCAGAGGGAGTGGATCCATCGTTTCTAGCAGCCCTTCCAGATAATATCCGACAGGAGGTCCTCCAAGAACACCTCGGCATCCAGAGCAACGCGTCTTCGTCGGGAGCTCCGAAACCAGCCACGACATCAGCTACGACAGGATCTACCGACACCCCCACCAGCAGTCAAGTGGACCCAGAATTCCTTGCAGCTCTTCCTCCACACATTCAGGAAGAGGTATATACCATTGCAATCATTCATGGTTCACCCTACGCTTAGGACGTGGTGCCCCTTTTTTTTTTTTTTTTTTTTTTTTTTTTTGTGGCCGTACCACTTCACGGTGGAGAGCTGAGATTCACCGTATTTTGTCATCAATTATGGTTGTACAGCTCCAGTGAGGTTTATTAATTAGTAACCTTTCATTCGAATGACCTGAAATCTACACTGTTGGCAGCGTGGTGTTTGGAGGTAGGCGTAGTATCAAGTAAATCAGCGTTAGTGTAATCCCAGGATATATATATACCTTAGTGTCAACCATGCATCTCTCCAAGACATTTAATGAAATGTTATGGTCTCTATGACTTTCCCTACTTTATGGCGAGTTTGTTACAGTTTTGCATAATAAGTTGAATGGTCGAGCAAAGATTGCATTCAATTTCATTTACGTGTGGCCAAATTTTCTAGCTTTGGTACCCTTATTTCACTAAAACCCAATGTCATCGCCCCAGAAAATATTAATTTCTTTTAAAAAAAGGTTGAGGCATCCATTGAACATTTAAAACTTCATCTTTAGTACATTTTAAAATAGTTACAAATGCATTGATGTTGGCCACTAAAGTGCATTGAGACTGTGTTTGACAGTTGTTATGTCTCTCTACCAAATGTTTGATGACCTTTGGCTCTTTCTTCTTCGAACAGGTCTTGGCTGAGGAAAGAGCGGAGCAGCAGCGTCTGCAGCAGGCCACCCAGCCTCCGTCCACAGCAGCGGCCTCAGAACCGATGGACCCTGCGGCGTTCATCCAGACCCTCCCTCGGAGCCTTCGTCAGTCTGTCCTGTCCGACATAGATCACAGCATGCTGGCTCTGCTCCCTGCAGAACTAGCTGCTGAAGCACAGGCTCTGAGACTGGAGTGTGCTAGAGTCATCAGGAGGAGGCAGCTTCTGCAAGAGAGGAGAATACGGGAAACAGGGAGTAAGTTCACTGCTGATAATGTCTATGCACTGTGTTTCAGCCAGACGGCTGTCCTGTATTAAGTATGGAGGAAGTTAGTAGTTAGTTATTCCGGACCAAACGTGGTACAGATAGTATGCAAAATATGATGGTATGCAAAAATAGGCTACTCTTGGTAAAGATGGTATGCAAAATAGGCTACTCTTGCTACAGATGGTTTCGCAAAATAGGCTATGAAGACCTAGCCTCGGGCTTTATGGTTGTTTTTGGACAGATTTTCCAAGCTATGAAAACTGATATTAATAGCAATAATGTTGTGTTGCAACATAATATGGATAATATTTGTAATGCCATTGGCTACTGTAACAGATCAAAACATTTAAAACGTGCACAAAGCCACTCTAAAAATCACAGTCTGTCATTCAGATAGGAATTTGTCCTTCTGTTTTAAGTCATTTCCAGTAGAATGTTAGACTCACTTTGTTTTCTCTGTTTGGTGTTAAACAATATTAAATTTGAAATCAGAACAGGGAAACCCAGTCCACACTTCACCTCTGATATGGAAGTGTTAGGTCTTGCCAAGAATTCTGAGTCAGGATGAAAGGCTGTTAATGACAACTCTGTCAGGTACATGAACAGTACACAGTCCAGGTATGAGCTTTATCCGCAAAATTGCAGAATATCAGTGATTTCTTTTCTACCTCGGGGACAAAAACTAGTATCCTAACACACTGTAACATACACAAACTAGAGCCTATACCGCAATTTTTGCACAGTTCATGAATTTTTTTCTACCCCAGGCTCATCCCTGACAGTCTTTACAAGGTTGTTTCAATGTTGGGGAATCGTTACAATATTAACCCTTGCCATTTGTCTGCCTTCAGGAATATCAGGAATAACGGGTCAGGGTTTGAATTATTACCGGCTGTCATCACCCCGGAGGACCGGTGCGTCTTGGGCCAACGACTTTGCACACCGTCCTCAGTCCAGGCTAGGAACGAACATCTCTGGTCTGCAAGTACAGGGAAGGCAGCTGGTAGATTTGGAAGCGTTAACCTGCCTACTGGTGCTTCTGTTCCTTAATGAATCAAAACTTAATCTTGTCCGACTGTGGCGGGTGTTACGTAATTTGAGTTTCCACCCGCCCACCAGGAACTGGATTCTCATGTCACTGCTTAGCATCTTAGAGAAAACAAAAGCATGTAGGACAGTAGAGGGTACAAAGGGGAGCGATTTAACCAGCCCTGTCGGAGACATGGATGCCTCTTTTGTAGGAGGCAAAAATGCTGTAGTTCCATCTTGGCTGTCAGTCAGCATGGATGCGGCCTTGGGTTGTAGAGCGAGCATTTTTCAAGTTCAGCGTGGGAACCGCAAAGGTTCTGACAGGCAACCGGGTAGCGTCTACATCCATCCCCAGGCGGCCTCCATGGTCTGCCAGAATGTATTGGACACGCTCTACGCACTAGCCGACGATTTCCCGCAACAGTTTATACCCGACCCCTTAGCGCACGCCAGGATAATGAAACAGAAGGATGAGTCGACGAAGATGGACACAAACGAATCAAATGAACCAAATCTGAACCCCGAAAGCGGTGCGATCCAGAAAGGCAGCCACCAGCGGTCGGAGCCGGACTTTTGGGAGCTGCTGGTGAAGCTAGACAGCACCAGTCATGGCAGGAAAGGCAAGGCTACGTCAAAGCCGACGCTGCTCTTATCCGGTAAAGAGATCAAGGAGCCGTCTTGGGAGGGGAGTCCTGTTGCTAGGTTATTGGCTATGCTCTCGCATCCAGTAGTCAAGAGGAGCACTGCGCTCACAGACAAGCTTCTGCATCTTCTGACACTGGTCACAGCATCACTGCCGGACAAAGACAAGGAATCCAATTTGAGTAGTGCACAGAGGCAAGCTAGTTCAACTGTTAGGGTGAGTGGAGAATCCTTCATTAGAGGCTTTGAAAAGAGAGAGAAAAAATGATGCGATGATTTGATTTTATAATTTGCTATTGCTGGTGTTAAATCACAGTACATGTAATGACTTGTTTGCATATATATACATCATCACTGATGATGGAATTTTTTTACTCTTGGACCACATAAATGTTTGCATTATACATTGTGGATAGAAGAAGCAGTAGAGAAAGGGTGTAACATAGATATTTCAGAAGTTTCATGAGTAGTAAAATACTGTCTTGTGATCGAAAGTCATACATATTGACCTTCTCATTTCTGTCTCTCTGTAGCCCGGTGCGACAGCTCCGAGTGCAATGGCCATTTCTGTACCTTCTTGTCAAGCAACAGAGACAGCAGATAGTACACCAGGAGGTGAAACCACTGTCCCTATGGAAACCTCTGCAACAGGTACACGAAACGTATTTGATGAGAAATAGAGAGAGAAAAAGACTTTTTTTTGGGGCCAATATTAGGTCTAGGGAATTTTAGCAGTTATTGTGAATCAGTACTCGGATTAGTTTGCAGTCAATTAGTGGATAGATATTATAGACACGTAAGGTACTGGAGTAATATGAGGTAACAGGTGGTGGTTGTAGTTCTGTGAGGCACACATCAGCTAGAGGTAGTGAGGGGGTAGTTGTTTTAGATCTATGCCCGGATACAATTTGAGGTAACAGGTGGTGGTTGTAGTTCTGTGAGGCACACATCAGCTAGAGGTAGTGAGGGGGTAGTTGTTTTAGATCTATGCCCGGATACAATATGAGGTAACAGGTGGTTGTTGTAGTTCTGTGGGGCACACATCAGCTAGAGGTAGTGAGGGGGTAGTTGTTTTAGATCTATGCCCGGATACAATATGAGGTAACAGGTGGTTGTTGTAGTTCTGTGAGGCACACATCAGCTAGAGGTAGTGAGGGGGTAGTTGTTTTAGATCTATGCCCGGATACAATATGAGGTAACAGGTGGTTGTTGTAGTTCTGTGAGGCACACATCAGCTAGAGGTAGTGAGGGGATAGTTGTTTTAGATCTATGCCCGGATACAATATGAGGTAACAGGTGGTTGTTGTAGTTCTGTGAGGCACACATCAGCTAGAGGTAGTGAGGGGGTAGTTGTTTTAGATCTATTCCCGGATACAATTTGAGGTAACAGGTGGTTGTTGTAGTTCTGTGAGGCACACATCAGCTAGAGGTAGTGAGGGGGTAGTTGTTTTAGATCTATGCCCGGATACAATTTGAGGTAACAGGTGGTTGTTGTAGTTCTGTGAGGCACACATCAGCTAGAGGTAGTGAGGGGGTAGTTGTTTTAGATCTATGCCCGGATACAATATGAGGTAACAGGTGGTTGTTGTAGTTCTGTGGGGCACACATCAGCTAGAGGTAGTGAGGGGGTAGTTGTTTTAGATCTATGCCCGGATACAATATGAGGTAACAGGTGGTTGTTGTAGTTCTGTGGGGCACACATCAGCTAGAGGTAGTGAGGGGGTAGTTGTTTTAGATCTATGCCCGGATACAATATGAGGTAACAGGTGGTTGTTGTAGTTCTGTGAGGCACACATCAGCTAGAGGTAGTGAGGGGGTAGTTGTTTTAGATCTTTTCTATGTCCAGGTACAATATGAGGTAACAGGTGGGTGTTGTAGTTATGTGTGAATTTGTTCTAAACAAGTCTTTTCTTGCAATGAAACAAGTGTAAAATCAAATCAAAATTATAAAGTGCAAAGTGTGAGAAGAAGTTGAATATTTGTGTAAAATTACATTTTATACCATTACATAATGTATAATAATGTTGCAGTAGACTGCAAAAAGAGGAGAAATGTTGATAATTATTAGATTGTGCTGATGTTTTTCTATTTTAACAGATGACGGTGACTCTAAGAAACCCCTGTCAGAGGATGCTAAAGCAGAACCCAAGAAGGAAGAAAAACCACCAGTGCAGGAGAAAACACTGGTGGAGGAGCGACTTCTTAAACTAGCAGTGGAGGTCAGTAGGCACATTAAGGTCATCTTTTACAGGAATTTTCAAAGGACTACAAAATATGAATCAAGTTGCATTGGTACTGTAACCTTTTTGATTAAGCAAAAAAAAAGGGGGAGGGGGTGGGGGTGTTAAGGGGGTGAAGCATGAATTTCTGCCTATTAATAACAATTCATGTTTTACCGTTATTACGTTCTTTTATTTACTAATGTTTATATGAAATTGAATATATTTCTAGTATGTTATTTTCATACGAATTTTAAAAAAAAAATTGTAATTTTTTTAAATTTGGGTAGGTTTTAACAACTCACACTTGTTCTGGAGATGGGCTGGAGGAAGCCACGACACTATTGATGCAGCTCTCTAGAAGTCACGCCCCCACCCGGGAGGCAGTCTTGAGGTTATTACTGAACGGTGCACAGGATCTTGGATTTACTCTATGCAGGTAAAGAGGAAGTATAACTAAAGCTATGTTAAGAGTTCAGAGAATTTCAAGGCTCTTAACCTTTCCAGATAAAATAAGATACTACGAAAGTGGCCATCAGTTTTATATCAATAGATAGACAAGGTCTTACTTCAAACTATGTGTGTGTGTCAACTGGGTAGTGTGGAGTGTGTGTGTGTGGGGGGGGGGTGGAGGGGGTAGGTGGGACGAAAGCTAATATGGTAGGTGTGAGGGTGGGATCCTTGTGACACAAAAGTTTCATTAGCAAGACAGGTATGTTTAATGAAACTGTTTGAAGAAGTAAAATCCTTTATTGCATGGGTAACTGGTACAAAACGAGTCTGGACTACGTCTTATTATTGATGCAGTTGTAAAATAGAATGAGTGTCTGTTGGATCCATTTTCAAATAGTGACAAATTGTTTGCCACACCAGGGGGCAGGTCACTTTGTCACTGTGATCACTTTTATCCGTGAGCTTAAATGTTTAAGTGTAATTATCGAGGACGTTTCATCTTTCCTTCATTTCATCTTGCCTTCATCTTGCCTTCATCTTGCCTTTCAAATCAATATTCTAGCGACATCAACCAACTGAAAATGGAGGTGACAACTTTCCTAAGGAAGCAAAGAGATCAGGAATCGACAGGAGAAGGAGGAGATGGAGATGAAGCATCTTCTTCTACCTCCTCTGGAGCCACCCCAGGAATGCTGGTAGACAGATACAACCAGTCCAAGAAAGTGGTCGTCAGCGTCCCGGCCTCTGGATCTAAAAGATCGGGCTTTGAGCTACGACTTCCTTCCATGGTGTCGTTCACAGGCAAGACGGCAAACCAGACAGTCTTTCTGAGAATTCTGAAAGTTATCATCCAGCTTCGGGATCTGGCCAAGGTAGCGCCTGCTGCAAAGGCGAAACTTGCAAAACCTAGTGAGTGTTCCTTCTTAGTCTTCCATGATCGGTGTTTTTACAGTGTAACTACGGAGATTAGATTGAAGTTCTCTGGCAGAATCACAGTCAAGTAATTTGTGAAGGATAATTTTAGGAGTCTAGGTTTTAATACAGGTCTAAGGTATCGGTGAGTGTCGATATAAAACATTGATGCAGTAGTTAACTTTAATTTTACAAATTCAGTCCTAATTAATAGTAAGGATGATTGTGATACTTATTTACATATATTTATATATTTTAGGTCACTTGAGTGTGTTTGGTTTAATACTTCACTGTATTCAACACCCTATAATTTTTCCATTCAACTGAAGGCTACCTCCTTTTTCTTCTTCATCAAACATGCTATATTTTGTATTATTATTCACGTATTGCCATTTCTCTTATGGCTTTTCAGTCTTTTTTCGTTGTACTCACAACCAGACAGGGAGTACTCAAGTGTCCATACTCGTACTCCAGTACAATGTTGCTGTACCTGTACTCGAGACTTTGCACTCATACAGGGATAAAGGCAAACTTCTTGTACTCATTTTTCCTGGTTTGGTACTGGTACTACTTAGTCTGCTCACTACCAACTATGTGGTTACATTTATTTCTCAAATTTTGTCGAAAGAACAAAAATAAATCCTGAGATGAATTTTTCATTCCTTTTTTCCTTGAATACAGTTGGAGAGTATTCAGATATGAGCAATGCTGTGGCTGCCTTAGCTAGGAGCGCCAGCGAGATGATGGCCCAGAGAGAGACTGAGAGACAGGCTAGTCTAACATCATCAGAAGTAAGTTCAATCTGAGTAAAATAGTTTGAAAGACTTCTGATTATCTCTACTCAGATATCGGTGTGGATAGAAGTACACAAACAATGATCCTGGCTGACACACGATGTTAGCTTTCATCTCACATGTTCATTAGCTGGTTCATGAATAAACATTTCAGTAGATAGCATCCTCTAGACTGCTACGACATAATATTGTTTTGATAAGAAGAGCCTGTCAGCCGACATGCCAAGTAACAATACAGAGCATGGCTTAACCTATTATCTGTTGCCCAAATGTAACTGGCTCTTGCGCTAGTTATCTACACTCATTACTCTTTTTAATCCTTCCCAACTTTCCTTTCTCTTTCTCTTCCTCTTAGTAATGTTATACTCTTTTGCCTTTGTTTAACATGTTTCTTTGTTCCTGCTATTAAATGGTTGTGTTTTACGTTAACAAAGTTCTCAAATAGGTTTCTGTACAATCTGTGTATTTTGATACCGTTACAGACTGTCACAGCGTCCTCTGCTGGTGTGTCCACGAGCTCCACACCAAGCGGTACTGCCCCCACCTCAAACTCTGACACGTCTGCCCCATCAGACACGAGCAGTAGTGCCATCGTCACACCGGTCTCGTCCGGCTCTGAGGTGCCCATGGAGGTGGATCCAGCTCCACCACCACCCTCTGATGTCATACCAGTACCCTCAGTAGCAACACCATCCTCATCAGTCCCATCCCAGCAGGAGAAGTCAGAGAAAAAGAGTTCCGAAGAGAAAGTTGAGGTATGAATGTATAAACGGGGGAAAGAATGGATGTTTGTGGTAGGCATGTATGTATTAATGAGTTAAATAGGACAAGACGGAACAGTGCCTATTACTTCCCTCCTTTCTTTTTTTGGGGGTGGGGGGAGGGGACAATTGATAGAAGAGGGTGTGGATAGAAGTATAGCAAAGACTACCTTTTGATGCTTTTAGAAGTTTTTTTAGGGTTTTAATAGCCGACCCAGCATTGGCCATAAAAACATAATCTTTACCCCAATAATAGAAATGTATGTAGTTATCATGTTGACAAATAAAAAGCATATCCAGATGAAGGCACTTCTCTGTAGTATTCACTATATTGTATTGGACCAGCAAGGATAGAAAAAAAATTGGTTCTTTTCTCAATTTGTCTCAGAGATATGTATCATAAGGTGAAAGACAGCAATATTTTATCTTTTGCTATATTCCTATATCTTGCAAAGCCATGCACAAGTTAAATCCAAACCCTCGATGCTTTCAACTTTAATTTGGAATCTGCCTTGAATAATTTTCCTTGTCCTCCCCTCCCCCCCCCCCCCCAGTCTCCTCCACTCATAATTTTGTTATAATTGTTTCTTACAATGTATGAAAAGGTGATAAAAGCTTATCTCATTTATTTGTGTGTAATAATAATTATAATAATAAATGAACTTATAAAGCGTTTGTCCTGTTTGACCTGTTTAATAGTAATCAAGCATATTGATGGACTTAAAAGCATTGTCCCCAAAAACTGCTCAGAGGGGAAAAAATTCCAACAGGCAAATCTAACCTACTCTTCTATATTTTTTAATAAAGGAGCAGGAAGAAGATTTGGAAAGGTTAAGTCTCTTGCTCGGTTTGGAAGAGTTATGGGACACCCTGAGTGTCTGTTTGACGATGTTGTCCCAGACTCCAGACCCACATGCAGTCCTGGTCCTCCAACCCGCCGTGGAGGCGTTCTTTTTGGTCCACGCATCAGAGAAAGCTGCTCCTAAGATTTCCGAGTCCAGTTCTCTGCTTCAGCCCCTCCTGGAGCCGTCATCGATGGCCTCGTCCTCTCAACCGCTCACACCGAGCCTGGGGAATGTTCCTTCGGGTTTCTTCTCGCGCGAAAATAGCGTTACGTCCATCGTCACACCCAACATGCCGCCAGACACCCAAAAATTCCTACAATTTGCTGGTGAGGAAAACTGGAGACTTTTTTTTTGTTTTAATGTTTTATGGTAATAATATCATTTAGATCCTCAACAGCTAAGAAGTTTTTTCCTGTGAGCTGAGAATAACAAAGTGAAGGACATTAATTCAACCAATGGGGGAGGGGGGGAGGTATCTTTATGTTAATTAAATTACAAAGCTGAAATGTAGAGTTGAAAAGAAAAACAAATTGTTTTTGTGAAGCTCAGGTGTTTTCATTTGCATGAAAGCAAAAAAAAATACTGTATTTCAAATGAATAAAAGTGAAACAGGCTCAAGGCAGGTAGATCCCCTATTTAATGGCCTTCTTGTTTTATCTTATTTACCTCGCAAGTCCTAGAAAATCCTTCTTTAATGAATCATTTTTCTATAATTTTGTTAACATAAATACATGGGATTTTTGAGGGGGAGTTCTGCTGCAGCCAACCCCCCTCACCCCACCAACCCCCCGTACACATCATAAATAAGCCTAAGCATCAAAAAGCAGGATGGTAAACAAGTTGCCTATGTAGGTAACGTAAATTGGTAAGTGTATTTCGTGAGGGATACAGTAGGGTTTGTTAATCTCTGTCTTCTGTCTCATCTCAGACTTTGCTACTTCCCGTCAGTTCTGACCCATGCTCGACCTTCCAACCTGACACATCTTCTTGAAGGCCTGTTTCTTAGCAGTTTTTTATGCGACTGTTAACAAACTGATAATAAATATAAAAAGACCTTCCGGTGGGACATGGGTGTGAATTAATTTAAATCCTGAAAAGGATTAACTTATAGTTTGAAGTGAAATACTATATCTTGAAAACATTTCTCTCCTTCAAATCATTTTTTTTTGTGCATAATTTCTTTGCCTTCTCTCCGTCCCACAGAGAAGCATCGTAGCGTGCTGAACCAGATTCTTCGCCAGTCCACGGTCCATCTGTCCGAGGGTCCGTTTGCAGTCTTAGTGAACCATGTCAGGATACTGGACTTTGACGTCAAGCGGCGTTACTTCCGCCAGGAGCTGGAGCATCTGGACGAAGCCACGCGGAGGGAGGACATGGCCATCCACGTCCGACGGGAACACATCTTCGAAGACTCCTACCGAGAACTTCACCGCAAAGCTCCGGAGCACTGGAAGGATAAATTCTATGTGGTCTTTGAAGGAGAAGAGGGCCAGGATGCAGGTGGTCTGTTAAGGGAATGGTACCTTATTATATCTAAGTAAGTAACCGTCACAACTTCTATTCACATCGGTCAAAGAGTCTCTCAACTCGACCACCTTTCTTTGTTCTTAAAAAGAAATGATTTGATGAGGGCCTGGATTTCTAACTTGCAATGACAAAGTCACTCTTTGTGCATTGCTTGTAACATTTTATATTTTAAACAAATTACAGTGATGTCTTGAGATTTTTCATGTGAGCAATCTTTTTTCTTTTGTAATACTTTGCTGACCCGTCAAAACTTAATAGTATAGGAATATACTGTAATTGTCCGGAATGAACTCTTTTTTAAGTTTTCACATATTTTTGCAAAATTTCTTCCTCTGAGATGCTGACTGCCAACCGCTTATATAGGAAATGGTTGATAGAGATTTGGTCTGCAACGTAGTGCTGGATACCACAGTTAACAGAGCAGAGAACCTGTGATAAATGGACATATTTTATATTTTCAAAACGGAAACTTCTTCCCTCTCTCAAAAATTGTGTCTGTTCATCAGTTAATGGTTACTGATGGAACCTTCAGTGTTTGTACCCACCCCATAGGTTTTACACCCCCCTCCCCCCGACACCCCCCGTTCCCCCCTCAACTCCTTTGAGTTCATGAAGTTTTAACATTGCTTATTATTTATTCTTATTCTGTTTTCCTCATCTCATGTTAACAGGGAAATATTTAACCCCATGTACGCCTTGTTCCGGACATCACCGGGAGACAGAGTCACCTACATCCCCAACCCTTCATCTCATTGTAACCCGAATCATCTCAGCTACTTCAAATTCGTCGGAAGGATCATTGCCAAAGCTATCTACGACAACAAGTTGTTGGAATGTTACTTTTCAAGATCCTTCTACAAGCACATACTTGGAAAGGCGGTTACGTAAGTAACATTTTGTAGTTTCACATAATAAGGAGTGTTAGTTCTTTTTCTTTGTTGCCAAGCTGTTGTTGACTGTCACAGTAGCCAGCAGTGTGAAGAGATAAACAAACAGCTTGAGAAATGCTCTACATATGCTGTAACATGTTTGTTCTTGAATTGCTACATTGAGACTTTTTCTTTGTCACAAGTAAATACATACAGCTAAACCCCAAATTATTCCTAATGCGGTTTGATATCCTTGTGTCACATGAAGATAAACCTGCAGTTTCATCACGTCAGTGCCTTAGGCTGGGCTGGGGGATGAGGATGATGACGTCCATCTTATATTGATTTGTTTTTGTATTCTCCTCACAGGTACAGTGACATGGAGAGTGAAGACTATGCATTTTATCAGGGTCTGGTGTTCCTCTCAGAGCATCACGTCTCTGAACTCGGTTACGAGCTCACATTCAGCACAGAGGTAAGCCAGAAGACTATAATCGTTCAGAGTTTTAGTTTATGGCAGCGTGAGGGAAAATTTGAGCCGTGCGATTGAGTCAAAAAGTTTCTAGAAAGGTCTGAAGTTTCAACAAAAAAGAGACTAATATGATGTTCCAGGAATGTTTAGATACCAGTGTTCAGTGATAAATTGCAAACACTATTCTTTTTCACTGTGTATCAACAGTAAGACAAATAAGCATCGTTGACAAATTTGTAATACATTGCAGATGTTTTTATTTTGTTTTGTTTTCCTGTTGATTTTGACATTGCTTCTTGAGGACCTGACCTAATTGATCTGTGTGCTAGACTACACAGACCAGTCACTGATGTATCTGGAATGTTCTTAGACAGCAACAATGGTGTTTGAAAGAACTCTCATGTGTGAGAATGAACTACATGCCTTCAGGGTATCACTTTACAAGTAAAAACAGTTTTGTGACACTTTGACAAGGTATGGTGAAAGTAACTGCAACATAGGACCTTCATATAGAGATCATATTAAATCAGGATACGTTTCATTCTCAGATCGAAGAGTTTGGTGTCACGGAGACGAGAGACCTGAAACCGGACGGTGCCAACACCACCGTTACCGAGGACAACAAGCTGGAATACGTTCGTCTGGTCTGCCAGATGAAAATGACGGGTGCAATACGGAAACAGATCGACAGCTTCTTAGACGGATTCTACGACATCATACCCAAGAGGCTCATTAGCATATTCGATGAGCAAGAACTGGAACTGCTCATCTCTGGCCTGCCAACGGTCGACGTCGACGACCTCAAGTCCAACACAGAGTACCATAAATATCAGAGTAACTCCTTACAAGTACGTCATCCATCTCGTTGTGTTACTGTGTGGCTCTGAAGAGTTTACAGCTCTAAGTGTCTAAGGTGCACTTGTTGTCATAGTAACCTCAAAATGGTTCCAACATCTTTAAGAAATGCTTTCAAATAATACCTTTTTTTTTTCATTTTCCCTACTTTCATCCAGTTCATGAGACAAAAATTTAAAATAAGAGGATATTGTGCTATTGATATGGAGATATTTGCCCATAGTAGTTGTAATTTGCAAGTTTTGTTATTAGCCAAGTAGTGTGATACAAATAAATTGCAAAGCTAAATGTGTCTTACTAGATAGAGGAACCTTACCGGGGAGTTTCAAATCAAATTTTCAATTAAAGAAACTAAAAGTTTCAAAGAGAGAGATGAAGGATTCACTCACTTGAGTTGATCTTACATTTGGGTTTTGTCTTTAGTGCTCTAAGAATGAGCTTGATTTCAAGGACTCCCTGGGACTGTATTAGCCAGGAAGTTGATTGGCATGTCAATGTCCAATGTTTTTAATTATGTTTTAACTTTCCCTCGACCAGATCCAGTGGTTTTGGCGTGCACTACGTTCGTTCGATCAAGCTCTTCGTGCCAAATTCATTCAGTTTGTGACGGGAACATCCAAAGTACCCCTGCAAGGCTTTGGTTCTTTGGAAGGCATGAACGGCCCTCAGAAGTTCCAGATCCACAGGGACGACAGATCCACAGAAAGACTGCCGACCGCTCACACTTGGTAAGTTGTACTGTCGCAGTAAAAGCAGCTAGTTGCCTTGGTTACTGATAGCAAATAAATCTATTTTTTTAACTTCCATGCCAAGTCAAGTCTTGCGACTGAATCTCTTCAAATTTATTAAAGTGTAAAGCAAATCATACAAATTAAAAATGTTGGACGAAACAGCGTTATTTCCGTCCCTGTCGGTAATATCCTCTTAATATTTATATTTTGGGTTCTTTTGCAATGATTGATATTCACATCAAATGCCTTCTGACGCCCATTTCACTATATAATCCGTTACCTTAAACAATCTTCACATCAGTGGAAGTGTCCTATTGTTTCTTTCAATGGCAGTATTCTCTAAAGATGCTGTCACTGTAGGTGGAAACTGGCTTCGATAAAGAACCAAGTCGTGTGCTTTGGCAGTATCTATTCCAGTTCCAGGATGCATACTCTCAAAGGACAGTTGAGATCATAGTCCATTAACCAGAACCTTACCTGGAATGTCTTGCACTTTCTCAAAGTCTTTCAGATGTAAGATATTTCAGCAGTTGTAGTGCCTGGACTTTGTAAAAGACAGAGACGTATCGGATTTTCCACATTCTTTTGTTTTTCTTTTCTAATTCAGTTTCAATCAACTGGACCTTCCAGCCTATGAGACTTACGACAAATTGAGGCAGATGTTACTGTTGGCTATAGAAGAATGTCCCGAAGGTTTTGGCTTAGCCTAGATGAAGCTCTGAACCCTCAGGGATAATACCTTTTTAGGGGAAAAAGTCCACGCACGCCCTCGTCTAGTTCAGAGGGAGAAAGGGGGTCGTGAAGTCCCAACGGAAGTATGTTCCAAGTGGCCAGGATCTTGGTCAGAGATCTACACCCTTGGTCCGTTTGTGTGTGAGAAGTATGCATTCTGCATGACAGAATGTAGCATGCTTTAGTCATTTTCAGATTGTGAATAGGTTAAAAATATTACTGTCTCTGTTGCCTTCCTTTCCTCTCTTCTTCTTTTTTCTTCTCTCTCTCTATGTCTGTCTCTCTCTCTTTGTCATTTGTAATTCAGTTACGTTTAGTTCAAAAACTTCATGGAATGATTATCAGAACTTTATAGGTTGTAGTATATTAACTAAAAGAATAAGTTTAGAGGAAAAAAGTTATCGAGAATTGTTAACAAAGATATTTTTTGGCATTGTTGTTTTTTTTATTTTTTTTTCCCTCCCGTATTCAGTTTATGTACACTTCTTGACATTTTGTCGAAACCAAAAGCCTGTAACATTCGATCGAGTACCGTTACCGCGTATCCTCCGTTCTTCATCTCCAGCAGGTTTTTTTTTTTTTTTCCAAATCAGAATACTTGACATCTCTTCTTCTCTTTTGCCAATCACATTAAAATGTGAAATCTTACAAATACTGTGATGTTAACAGTATTATTTCTTGAATGAGAGCTGCTTATATAAAGGACCTCTGTAATTGGAACCTCAAAAGCCCCACATCACCTCCCCACTCCCTACCTTATATATGGATATATATACCTAACCCCTACCCTTTTCCATATATATATATATAGATATATATATATATATCTATCTATAATAGTTCAGTATCTCCTACTGCAAAAAGTTGTAAAAAAAACATTCAAATACTATAAAACAATATCCCCTAAATTTATCAACAATAAACTTGACAGCTGAGCAGTTACCGTCAAGCATTCCTGCGTGGGCATTTGTGATACACTTTATGAAGAATGCAGTGCTAGAAATTGAAAAGTATTAAATAACACAAGACAGTAAAAGTAGCTATTGTAGTATGAAAACTTAACTCTCAATGTTTCTATCATACCGTTATAAAACATGACAGGGAGGTCGGGGAGGATGAATAGAAGAAATTGAAAGTTTCACTTAAATTTCACAGATTTCAGTTCTGATCTACACTAAAGGAATTTCAACTGTTCAATTGTTATTTCTAAGGTTTGTTTTTCTCTTGAGGGGGGGGGGGAGAGGAGGGGGCCTTTTAAGCAATTTCAAGGACAGATTAGAAATAAGGAACGGTACTTCTTCTATTTCCAAGTTTAGGTGGAGTCATATCCATGTCTTGTCTGTTATCTAAAAATTCAATAAAATTTTGCCAGATTCTGTATCAATGAATTTGGTTTTTAGAGAGGTGCAGGAGTTTGGCAATTTTTCAACAAGTGCAGTAATTTAATTCAATGGTGGTATTTTTTGTGGGTAATGCCATGAAAGTTTTGATAAGTGGCCATCTTTTGCCTCATGCCATTATGTCAACATTACTACAACCAATCAAGCCAAGTCCTTCTGCTTTAAGTTTGGTAGATTTTTCTTGCATTAATTGGCGTACCTTCTAATTAACATTGGTCCATTTGGTTGTCAAACGTGTAGTCATGATGATCCATAATATTATCAAAATGTCAGACACCAACAAATAGCTTTAAAAGGTTTCATTTTTTCATGGATATACAGCCTAACATATGCATTCATTTTTCAGCTGTGAATGTTTTAGGAGATTGTTTGAATATTTGGGTATTTTTGTCACACCTTGATAATATGAAATCTGTAAACTTCTTCAGTACGTTTTCTCAGCTTCAACAATATAAAGTAAGTAATTTTGAGCAAAAATAGATGGATTTTGTCAGTGGTCTGTATAAACAGAGTGATTTGAAGAAGAAAAAAATCATAGTTTCTCATGAAAAGTTGTGCAAAGAGTTCACAGTTTGTTTTTTGTTCAAAGGTCAGTAGTTTTGAAACAAAGTGCAAGGTAGTTATGTATAGTTTTTGTTTTGTTTTGACAATTGTTGACGGGAAAGAAATTTGGTTTCTGACATGATATTATTTCTTATTTGAGTAAAACCTTATTTTGTTGCCAGATGTCTCAATTGCATGTAAAAAGAAAGGGGGGGGGGGTTGCACTCTCAGAAATAAAATGTGTATAAATAAAATATTGCCAAGGACAGAGGATCGATCTTTAGAAGCCATAAGTTGGCATTTAAATCAAAGGAAATATTTTTCTTGAAAAAAATAATTTTAATAGATGTCCAACACATTATCTTTTCAAACTCATTACTTTCCTTCCCCCCCTCGCACCCCCCCCCCCTCCTTAAATTGCTAATGCACTTCTGTGGAGTTAAGTGAATTGGTACCCAGATTTTTTCTTTTCTCACTTAAAATATTGTAAGCATACTGTAAATCAGAATTGAAAGACAAGACTGTTGTTAAGATACTCTGTAAATTGTTAATATTGCAATTAGTTTGTTGTTCTGTTTCATTCCATTTTTGGACATGAAAACAACATCATCGTTCAGTATGATCAGAGATGGATGTAGAACTACTCGCATTGACCATTCGTTAAAACTTTCAATTAAAATATTCTTTTTTTGTTTTTTTAATTTTAAAGAAATAACAAAAGAAATTGTGTTTTTTCTTTGTGAAAAGTTTCATAGGTTCTGCTCTAAGGCCTAGACAAAGTGACTATATGTTAAACAGAGTACACTATTGTCTACAAACTATACATTTTGAATTGTGATTGCATTAAGAGCAATAAATGAAAAGAAAAAAAATCTTTGTTTTTTGTTTTTTATTATTATTCTTGTTTGTTATTAGATTTTCTGTCACTCAGTTACTTGTTCTGTTACTTTTCATAATTGATAACAGTATTTGCTGAAACATTGTGAATTTGATATCTTCTCCCTCCCCACCAAAAGAAAAAGGGGGAAGGGGGGGGGGGGCTGGTGACATTCCCAGGGACTGACCTCACTCTAGACTCCCTTGCTTATATGTGGTAGTTCTCATATTTAATATGTGTATGAACCACATTGAGTACAAGAAGCCTAAAGTTTTTGGTGGAGGTCATTTGGGCTCACCAGGGATCAAAAACCTTGTAAACACAAAATCTCAAGTTTGTGACGCCCATCGTGTTAACACGATATCTGAAGAAGGGAAGGTCGGACCAATTTCATATTTGGTGTGTAGAAGTACCACATGAGTACAAGAAGCTAAGTTGTTTTCGGTGGAGGTCAAAGGTCACTTGGGATCATCAGAGGTAAAATTGTGAAAACGTTGTGAACATGATATTGCAAGAAGGAAACCTTGGACAGATCTCATATTTGATTTGTAGATGTACCATATCAAATTTAAGAAGCCTATTATTGCTTTTGTTGGAGGTCGTTTGAAGTCAACAAACGCCAAACATTTACTTCACTCCCATCTTACCTGTCTCTCTACACTATTGCACCTTCCTAAACATAATTTCGCAAGGGAAGCTTGGACAGATCACATATTTTGTTATTTAATTGTACCACATTGAGTACAAGAAGCCTAATGTTGTGGGTGGAGGTCAATGGTCGTTTAAGTGAACCAGTAGTCAAATTGTGAAACCATGTTTTACACTATGTTTCAGCAAGGACGGATGTCATATTTAGTATGTTGATGTATTTTTCACATTTAGTACAAGAAGCCTTTTGTTTAGCTCAATGGTCATTTCAGGACAGCCTGTGTCATTTTGAGTTTATTGTTTGTCACATCACACTGCTTTCCACTGTATTACTAATATCAAGTATGTTGTACACCCTCACTATTCATTACATCAAATTCATGAAGAAAAACTGCTCATGTTACATCATCGAAACAATGCATTTTTGCATTCTGGTTCAATTTTGTTGTTGTAAAGAAAACAGAACGTAAGGATGACTTGATTAGTCGTGATAAAGTCTTTTGTTTTTGTTTAGTCAGATACACTTTCTGACAAGGATAACTACTGCTAGCTTCAAAACCTACCCATGATGTAGCATTGAATTCCCAGTGGTTTTTTTCTTCATGATTAACCCATCAATCTCCACGCGTTTAACTTTTCTCTCAAGTAATCGCCAAAGTAAACATCAACATAAAAGAAATTATAAGTTATACCACGGTCTCGTCGGCACTCACCAACTTAAACCTTCAAATAACGATGAAAGAACTTAACAAAAGTATTTCCCCATCACATTTTAAGTCTAACCAGCTTACCACCATAGTACAATCATTCCATAACAAAGGATGGATGATTGCTCGATTTAGTTGCTCAATAGTTATGAAACCTTCAATGCCAAAATGGGTTTCCTCAACGATTCCTTGCCAACAATGATACCATACGTAGTGTTGGACTGAAATATACATTTGTATATGTACTATGTTCTTCGATTTTTGCAGGAGGTGGGTTGAGCGCTTAATTTTGACATCGCTCTTTGAATTTTCACGGAGTAGGCTGTTTTTGCCACCTTGTTGTGTTTTGTGAAGTAGACAAACCGAGAAATGTTCTCCTTGAAGTATTGCCAAGCATTCAAGACTTTTTTCTTCGTGAAATGCATTCACCAGATTTATCAAATGATGCGGACGAATGATTTAGAAGCAGTATGTATGAAATTTAATATTATCTCCGAAACTGCATAAAAGTGAACAGCCGATGAAAGTAATTGTACATATATATAGGCTACAGTATATATTGGTTAAGCATGTGAAATTCAGTCTCTCTGTCAGCTTGTTTATGAATGCAAATACCATACCGACAGCATCCATTTTGAATTGTATGCAATCACGCATATTAAAAACCACATCCCAGACTCTCTGAACTGGAATTGAAGAGATTCTTACACTGAATAGTTGATGCAATAGTAATCTATTCGTTGTCTTGCAACTAAATGACAATTAAATCCCATCTTAATTAGGGAATTTATCTATTTTCGGCACATTGACATTGGCTTATAGAAGTAAATTTGATCTAGAGGTTCTGACATTATTTCAACCATTGTTAATTGTATTTAAATAATGAAATTTTGCAGACTATTTCTCCTTCCTTTTTCTTCTTCTTCTTGTTCTCCTTTTTGTCTAGGGGGTGGGGAGGGGTGAGAGGGGTGGGGTGATTGATACCCCAGTACTCTGACACAGATAGACTCAAAGTAGAAATAGTTAATGACACAAAACAAGATCATAATATAGGCGGAAAATTTCGGTTCTATTTTTAGTCATAAGCGGGTTTTAAATAATCGCATGTTTAACTTAGATTTTTAATCTTGGAAAAAAAACTGGAAAGAGAATGAAATTGAGCAGTCCAGCTTAATGAACAATATTATGTGTGAAACATTTGATTTATGAGAACTGCTGTATACGTGTCGGATACTTGCATTGATTTTGACGGCCTTATACAAGGCTGGGATCCAGGGACTGGAGAGTATATACACCCTCACGCCCCTCTGCCCATGCAACATGCACACTAAAACGTAATAGTAGTTATTAGCACAACCGTATCTGTAGACCGAATTTATAGGCTAAATATGCCACAGAATACACCATTTTCACGTCAAGAAACAGATTACATATGTTAAAGAAACGTTAGATACATATACAATCTTTATTACCAGGTAATACTGAAACTGCGAGACGGTATATAATCCAAATAAACCGATAAAGTATAATAACGTTAATGTGTAATTACAAAATTCAATGCTCTTTTTATGAAATAGAATAAGATATATTCACGTGGATCGTTATCTATTTCTGTTTTTATTTTATTTCTTATCAACGACAGAAAAGCTGTGTTTGAAGGCAGTAAAGAATTACATTAAATACTATTCTAGTCTATTTTGTTTTATAAATTTCGCGGATCAGTGAGAAGGATTATACAGGCTTAAATCTATATAGAGCCCGAGTTCCGTTACTTAACTATAGAAATTGTGCAATTTTTTTTAAAAAGAACAAATGCAATACATGAGATATAGGACATCGTTGGTGAAAAATTACGTTTGAATCTTGAAAGGCGCTTGACTATTTCATGTGCAGAAAGCATATTTAAGACGTCATTTATGCTGACCCAATCATCTTCATCGAATGCTTCAGTACTGCAGGGACGACTTACAGAACGACTTTAGCATATTTGGCGGCATGCGTATAAAACTCCACTGGTTTCGTTCAACACAATACTTTCTTTCGTCATACCAACTACGCATGTGCGTATCCATAGCTACAGGTCAGATTCATAGCAACAGGTCAGATTCAGTATTCAGTATCATAATTCAGTATTAACTATCACAAACACACGCAAGGGCGTAGGAACCGGGGGGCTGGGGGCGCCAGCCCCCCAGTGAAAAATGTGGAGGGGCGGAAGTATCATTCCGCCCCCCCCCCCCCGCTTGGCAAGTCAGAAAACCCCTTTTTCATTTCCAAATGAGAAAAAAAAATCTCATTTGGAGCACCAAATTGCATCTAAGGCCAGGTGAAAATCCAAATTTAATTTTACAAAATGGAGTGGGTGTTGAAGTGTGCTATATTGCACCAAATTGCATCTGAGGCCACCTGGAAATACAAAAAATTCCAAAGGGGAGGGGGACACCCCCTCCCCTTAGACCCCTCCCCCAGGCCGGCCATCAGTCTTCATCCCCCCCCCCCCACTCAAAAGTACCTTCCTACGCCACTGAACACGCGCAAGAGTGATCACGCATCAGACTGGAACTGTTTTCCTTTATTTTTAAACATCCGATAAAATATCTTGAATTACAGATAAATACTCGTGACCGTCAGATCGCCTATACTCAGCCCCACATTTCAGCAATTAGGTGAAATTGGTCAACTGAGTGGAGGGCGCATGCGTGCGTGATTTTCTTGTCAGTCTGTACGACGTTGTTTTACATTGCGCATGTGTAAACGGCTTTATATACTAAGATACAAATATACTACGGTAACTTTACATTCAATTATGTACTATGTACAATTATGTAACAGCGATAGACTCGTGGACTTCTCCTGGATCAAATTCGGTGTCCACTTTGTGTACAGCTTGCTATCTCGCTAACGCGAATTTCGATGAATATTCAACGTATTTAAATTAGATCCAATTACATTAGATTCTTTGAAATAAGTGAATACAATATTTCGTGGAATCTTCATTGTATGTTCATGACTCGTTTCTGTGTTTGATAGATGTCATACAGTTTACTGTAAAGTTGTACGTCTTCATAAAGACATTGCTGAATTTCCGGGTTTTTCATTAATCTATCCTTTGCTTCCATGTTGATTCTTCGTTTATCGCCCCTAATGGCCTCGATATCCGTTCCATTCTCATAACTTCCACTATTTGAATGCATTTCGTTGCATACTGTATGAAAAGGATCACCGTAAGTCTTCTCAAAGATTTTCAACGACGTTTCAAATTCTTCCGTTAAACCAATTACGGTAAATATTTTGTCCAAATTCTCTAAGAAATAATTGAGAATTGCTGCCCTCTCTACCGGATCACGCTGGAAATGGTCGATGCTAGATATCTTTCTTTCGCATTGATACGTATTATTGTATGTAGCTGCACAAAACACTCTTACGGTTAACTGGCGGAAGAATACACTGCAAAGAGACAGCGCGAACTCTTCTAAGCTGTTATCGCACTGTGGCCAACTAGGTCCGCCACCTTTACAGAAATAGTAATGCGATACCATTCTCTCGTAGGGCTCCCTCACCATAGTAAAATAGGAGCAGGGCCTGCCTTCCACGTAGTCGCATATTCCAAGAACAGCGTCCCCCATGTAGTAGTCGCTCGGACTTGTCATGTGATTGAGTAAGTTTTCTCTGACCTCAGCGACCGTGGACGTTGCCACGACGACGGGTTCATTTTTATTCATGGCCTTGCCTAACGACAGCATGCAATCTTTGACGCTCGTCCCGCCACTTTTCGGATTATGCAGAAATGATACGATCGTAGATTTCAATGGCAGAGCGTGGAGCGGGTACAGAAAAACATTTGGAACAAAATTACGTAATTTGTCCACTCTCAGATTTTCGGTCAATGATTCGACAGGTGTCGGAACGTCGGGCAGTGTTCGTCCGTCCCTCGGGGGAGATCGTATGGAATCGGTTAATACATTTGCAGCCTGCTGGCCCATAGACGAGAGACTCTCGGTTACTGCTCGTGACCTGGTGAAATATAGATGTATTGAACGGTCAACTTGGTATAGTTCGATTCACTGCTGCATATATGCAATAATATATCATACATTGTTCATAACAGTAAGACCCATTTTAACGTATATAGATCTACTACAAATTGCTAATTAATTTCTACATTTTAAGACATTAAGGATACTACCAAATGATGAACCAAACAACATCGACTACTTTGTACAATGTGTACACAATTTTTCTACAGTAATATGTGACGTATTTAATACGTAAAACTCGTAAGAAGAAACGCAAGTAATTGCCGTACTTGCAAGTACTTGGTTTTACTTGCAAGTACTTGGTTTTCCTTGCAAGTACTTGCCGTACTTGCCAGGCGCGTAGCCAAAGGGGGCGAAGGGGCAGCCGCCCCCCCCCCCCCTTGAGCATTTAAAAAAAAAATAATGTTTTTATGATATCGCTAGTATTTTCAAAAGAGAAAATGCTAAGATGCAACTTACAAGGCCTGGGAAGTGCCATTTCCAGCTATCTGGGAGGCTTTCTCAGCCAAAATTTTCTTGTACGCTTCGCGCCAACTACGGTGGCGCTACGCTTAGATAGTTTGCAATGCCGAATCTACAGTTTCGCCCCTCCCTTGGCAAATTCCTGGCTACGCGCCTGGTACTTGCAACTATTTGCCGTACTTGCAAGTACTCGCAAGTACTTGCAAGTACTTGCCGTACTAAGTCTTAGTCTTAATTCATTTTCCGTGCTTCGTTAAATTATTATCTCTTGAAAAACTGGTGCAGTCATATTAACATCGATTACCAGAATTCCGCCTGTACTCCGCAACCTATAGCCTAAGCTATTTCTCCTATCAAGTACTGTAAGTGAGTCATATCGCTTGCACATTTAAAGTGATAGGCTATACAATCAAAGATGGCGACAAGATCACAATCTGGAGCACTGACATCAAAGAAAAAAGAAAATGGTAATGGTGACGAGAGAGCACGAGAGTCAGGAAGCAAGACTTTTTTATTTTGAAAGATATGTTGACGAAAAGAAGAAGGAATAAAAGCACTGACTAAGAACAGCTGAAGAACTGAGAAAAGGAAAACGAAAAAGGGAATGAAAAGTTGTATGACTTAGAACAATATTCCAGACGGAATTGTCTGAGAATACTTGGAATAAACGAAGAACCAAACAGGAATACCTCTGAAAAGATTATTAACCTGGCAGTGAAACTGTCACAATTGGAGCGGGGGGGGGGGGGGGGATATTGACGTTTCTATAGGGTCGGAAACCCTCTCAACAAGGACCACCACGTGGAATAATAGTTTACAAAGCACGTGACCAGAAATGACCCCTTAAATTAACTATGAACTATGAATTAAATACAGAAGAAAACTTAAAGGGCACAGGCACACTGTAATCAAAGAGAATCTAAACAGGGGGAAACCAACTGTTGTTCCAATCAACAAACAACCACCCTACTATTAAAACTGCTTCGACCAATTAGGATGGGAAAGTATTCGCCATACGACAGAAGAAATGACAAAAGATGAGAAACTCATCATAATAAGTTATATTAGCAACATTCAAATTCTATATAGTTTCACTACATTCAGGAACTGCATGACTATGTATGACCACCATATTGCTTGAATTAACGCCGACCATTTTCACTAAGTATCTCTTTTCATTTGTGTAGTATTGTTCTTTAATCCAGGATTCTTTTCCCTCTTACATGCTTCACTATTTCCCTCCATCCTTTCTGCAGTGTAGTTTGCAAATCTCTTGATCTACACGCACATGACCTGTATATATTTTTCTAGTAAGTTACGTAATACGTAAAACTAGGCTATTCAAAGCAAGCACCTTGCATTCTCACTTCACTGGCATGTCTTGCGATACCAACCACTTTTTCTACCGCATGGAATCTGTGATCCTGTTCATAGTTTCCTCCCTTTTCACTTATCTTGCATAGTTTTGTTTTTGTATTTTGTTTTTCTATTTCATAAGGGTTTTTACATCGACTCAATGCGTTAGCTCAACTTGTCAATTCGTTAAAATCGTTCACTCTTATACTATAGTATTTTATGTGCGATCTATGACTCGCGAAACTCATGATGAGATGCGATCAATCCAGGCTTGCTCTTATACCAGTGACGATTTTAAACAACGTTTATACTGATTCTGCGAAAAATCGTATTCAGTATTACACGTAAACGCAAGAAGCCTTTCTAAAAATTACAATGATTTAATTCATCTTTAAAGGCATTGAAGACTCGCCCCAAACCACATGCGGCCATCTGAAAAAGTTAACTTTCCGTTGCTTACAAGTGACGTTTTGTTCGTGTCGCTACAAAATGCAGACAGTACATTAATGAAACGTGATACCTTGTTATCTTTAGCTGGACCTGAGATGGCCATCGCTGTATTGTTTGTACACTGTGCTGTGGGTATTGACCGCAGCTGTATGTACTGACTGTACATTAGTGTCTAATTACCGATGGTGGCAAGCTGTGTGTGTATTTTCTGGGATCGATGGTGGTGTCTAACACTTCTGTTACACCTCATTCGAAACTAGGTCAGATTACCGGCATTAGACGTTTCTTTTTGCGCAAGTCTTCACACCCTTTAAAGTTTAATTTTATCGCAGTAACTGAGACATGGCTAAGTAGTACTGCGACAACAAACCTCCTTGACATTGATGGGTATAGATTTATACATTGCGATAGAAATTCAAAGCGAGGTGGTGGTGTAGCCATATATATGTTAAATGTGACCTAAACGTTCTTCTAAGACCTGATTTAAAACTGTTTAGTAAATAAGTGCCGAAAGTTTATTTACTGAAGTTATAAATGACAAATGCAAAAATGTTATAGTCGGGGTTATCTACAGACCACCAAATATCTATATTTGTCGCTTCAATAATGAGCTTGATGAGTGCTTGAGTATCATTGATACTGAAGTAAGAAAAGCCTGCCTTTTAGCAGAGGATTATAATATTAATATCTGTCAAAATCATATAAACTACGTCGTGGCACAATTTATCAACACCATGACAATACATTCCTTAGTAAATACCACTGACAGGCCTACGAGAGTTACAAGAGAAACCTCTACTCTGATTGACGACATTTACACAAACATTCCACTGTCTAGTTTTAACTCCGATGTTATAATAAGTAACAGATCTGATCATTTCCAATTTTTCTTGTTTCAAGTTTAAATTGTTCACTAAAAAGTAAAAATGAACCCGAATCATTTAGGCATAAAACCTGTAACTGAAACATCGCTAGGCTTATTACAGAGCTTTGCAGCTGTTGACTGGTCTGTAAGTCTTGTTAAATGATGTTGTAGATATTGCTTACTCCCATATTTTGTCCTCAAATTTTCCCACATGTCAATACTTGATAGCTTATACAAAATGCAGAAATTTACTGTTAGATATATTTGTAATGCTTCATATAATTCACATTCTGCACCCCTTTTAAAAAAAAAACTAATCTCGCTTACTCTAAATGAGCTGTATCAATATAAATTAGGAATTTTTCTCTTTTAGTTTCATAACGGTTTACTTCCGATATTTTTCCCCATTATAACAACAGATTTAATTCATACAACACTCGTTCTTATAATATGTTACAAAACACCGTATTGTACTCAGGTTAGATGTTCTGGCGGCGCCCTATGGAATTCTCTAAGTGAAAACATTAGAAATAGTAAATCAAATTTGATCTTATAAAAGACATCTTAAGCAATTATGTCCTCAACGTATAACTTTCGAATAGTTCTGCCTTATTATGAGCATTGTATTATATTGTGTTCTTACCCCTGCAGGTCTGTTAAACCCCTGTGTGTATGTTTACTATGTGTTCTATTGTTTTGTTTGTTTTTTTCTTTCTCTATATAAAATTTAATTTTCTCGTTTTTACTTTGTAAGGGACCAGACTCAAAGAGTTATCTTACTTCTGCATGGTCCCGCTGCCTCATTGCTATAACTATGTATTTAAGAAATGTACTTCGTTGTGATTTAATGGCAGAAATAAACGAAACGAATACAAATCGTGCAATACGATAATCCAGACTACAGGGGAAATTATGCTAGTCCAGTTTTGACAGTGCAAGGTAGTAAACTTAAAATAAATAATATTTGCTTTTAATACAGCGCTATACCAGCGATAGGTCTCAAAGCGCTATTACAGACGTTATATTACCCCTGGTCAATGATAACCTGTCCTAGAGACAATCCCTCCAGTCGGCAGCAGTTATGTACTGCGCCCAATGACGAGTTACCTCACAGGTACCCATTTAACCCCTGGGTGGAGAGAGGCAATTGAGATAAAGCATCTTGCCCAAGGACACAGCGTAATGAACTAGGCAGGAATCGAACCAGCAATCCTTGATCCCGAGTCCGACGCCTTAGCCAATTGACCACCACGCTCTCACAAAGAACTTCCTGGACATTCATGGCTATTTTTTTGACTTTCAATGTTATTAGAAGGCAATGAATGTTGATGACTTGTAATGTATGAAATCCTCGCCATCTGTGTAGTCTGATTATTGCACAGACAGACAGACAGACGTTAACTTGAATTTTACAAATGATTTAAGAGACATAAGATTAAAAAAGAAGTATTAATAGACATCAAATTAAAAATATACCAAATAGACAAAAAAGTAATTTCCGATGGAATCAAAGAAATGGGGAATCCCATTGAGCTTGCATGCTTTCATTGTCAGCCTTTAAAAACTTCATTTAGACATTTTCTATTCCACATTTTTGCAGAATGAAATCATGTAAGCTTAAAATAAACATTGCCTGTTTCTCCACGATATGCGCTATTGTTCCAAATCTGCGCATGAGCATTTCATTTACATTACATTATTACTCCCTGTCAAAGATCGAGCACATGTTCCTTGCTAATAGCGTTGAATTTTATAAGATTAATATGTAAGTTTTTGTCTCGTTCGTATTTGCTTGTTTCTCTGCACTTGTGCATGCCTATGCTATCTCGACTGACCTATAGATAGAAGGTGGGTAGCACATGTAGGCCTACATATATATACCTTCTTCTATATCTCTCCATGATGTGACTTTCAGATATTACGGTACACGTCTGCAGAGCCTGATTTTTTTTTCAAACGTAGGCTATTGGCTAACTTGAGCATAGAGATTTCTAGCGAACAGATTGCGCCAAACCTTTGCGTCAACGTTATCAGCGGCTATACTTCCGGGGCCACAGCTTACAATCTGGATGACTTAATTAAACTACACCGGACACCAAATGTTTTATAGGATGGTCCTCGGAAAGAGTACACGTTATCTGAAGGCATGGTAGCAAAGATAACGACTCGACATGAAGTGACTTTTATCTTAAAAACACAGGACGTTGGCGTTCCTCCACTTGAATTATAAACTTTTCACAGTGAAATTTTGTATTGAGAAGGGCTGTACCGGAAGCGCTCTTGTTTTCAGCTCTGTGATGTAATCATGTAAGGTATGTACGTAATAATATGCATGCGTGCGTGCAACTAACGCGTGCATGGAGGTGTATGAATTGTACGTACGATTCACGTAATGAAATACTTCGCTATGGTGGCCTTACATATATATACATACGGGTATTGGGAGATTTGGTAGCAGTGAACAGTGTAGATAATCTGTGTCACACCTTTAGCAGACATTATAACATATTTTCTGCTTTAACCTCACGGGAGGGGGGACCCTCATCCTGAACAACAATAGCAAATCGTTCCTTTGTTCTGTAATGGGGAATTCGAAGTAGTGTAACCATGGAGAAATGTAAAATCCCACCCATAATGCATGTACGTGCTAGTTACTCCCGAGAGGGCGGCTTTGCCAGGGCTGGTGCATCGACTCCCCCTTCCACTAAGGTCTTGCAACTTCAGGTTGGTTCTAGTGTTTTTTGCTTCCATATTCTTATTAATTTGCTTGTCTACTTCACACCCATTTCTTTAACCCCCCCCCCCCCATTTTTTCTCGATTTGTTATCCTGCAGGAGCAGGGGCAGAATCATCTCGAACAGGCTTTGCCACCCCATCCCCACCCTCGGGCCACGTCACCGACTGTACCGAATTGTTAATCCTCTTACGTCAGGATTGTAGTATCAGTGAATAGTATACCACTGAAATGCTTGAATTCTGCCGGGTATCAATTAACTCTTAAGTACTGCAATACTGGCAAGTCTTTACAGAGCCTATCGACTTGTTTAAATCTATCCTAATCCACTACCACCATTTTCAGCAAAGGGATTATCGAGTATTAAGCTTTAGCGTTTGTATCAAATCTATACGATAAAGAAAACGTGTAGAAGCATTTGGTTGTTCCGTTGTATAGGTCAATTTGCAATGGAAGATTAAATTGTTTTGATTTAAAATTGAATAAGATTTGTGGGTTTAATTGTAACAAAAAACCCCACCGTTCAGGGGTCCTGTTTTATAAACCTACCGTATTTGCTTTAGGAATTTCTGCAATATACCTATAAATACAACGTTCCCACTCATAAGTATACTACAGCTGGTCATAGGAATAGTGTTAGGTACTTGGATAGACACTGTTCAATGGCGTCGCAACCTATCACTTAAAATCTCGAAAATGACTACTGTATAGTCTTTCCAAAAGACTATATAGATATGAAACATTTCGCATTATACGCTCAGGCTATTGACAAGGGTTATGAAATAGCCTTAACCAAAGGTTCAACGTATTTTGCAATATACAAGATTATGGACTAATTTGTAACACTGCAGGTAGACCTATTACCATTTGGCAATTTTATCACCAACTAATTGCCTATTATATCATTCAGGAATATTCATCGTAAAGAACATTATATCAGAATCTGGTATTCCTCTCAATATAATGTCTTTTCATTAATTTGTAATAATTTTTCTTTCAACAACATGATCCATATAAACATGCAACTAATTACATAAATATCAATATACAGCATAGCTTTAAAAAATAAAAAACGAAGGGATGGAAGAGAAAAATAAAACACTATTGAAAAAAAAAAAAAAAACTATTGAAGAAAAATAATTGAGAAAAATAAAACACAATAAAATTATAAAACACACTGTATACACACACAGCACAGTTACTGTATCACAAACTGAAGGAGTTAACATAATAATTCAAGATGGATAATACCTCGACATATCAAGTTGAGAAGTAAAATTAATAATGAATTAATATTGAATTGAAAACACTGTGTTTGACTCCGGACCTGTACACGAATGTATTTACCAATGAGAAAAGGAAATCGTTCTCAGTCTCTGAAAGTCTTACATGATCCGAAGTACAACGATCCTGAGATCTAGTGGTGCACACAAAACATAGGCACATTTATATTATACTAAAAAACTTACTAACAAAAGTAAGATAACATAAACAAAATATTAAAACAATCATTTGTCATTTAGCCTCTGAATGACATCTGTCATTCAGCCTCTGAAGAAGATCCTGCTAGGATCGAAACGTCAGGTCCACTTACTTTTACAACAACAAAAATATTAAAGTTAATTAATGTGTGAACTGCATATGAAATATTTACCTGACGATTTGAGCTGGTGCATGTATATAGGCTAACAACATCATAGTAAAAATTGATGCTACTGCAATAACGATCCTGCCCATCGTTGCAATAGGCAAATTTTTACTTGTGTTAAGCATAGTTGTGTGCGAGACAAATCCCAATGTGTAACTCTTTCCTCAACTTCACAGATATGTTCAAGGCCAATTACCTTAAACTACTGCATTCCATTCCTCTCATTACCCTGTGAGATACGATTACGCATGCGTACTACAGGAAATAGAAGAATGATCCTGGATATAGATAAAACCGTACGCACTGTACACTGTCTGTATACTGTATAGGGCCCAATCAAATCAGAGAGATACATTGTACTTGTCTGTGATGGTTCAAATCAAATGTATAGGGTTATTTTCACTAGTCATAGAACGGTAATCGAATAACTTGGCTAATTATCGAATGACGACTAATTAGCATAATATGCAAGGTGTTTGCAGGAGCGCATCAAACAGGAGCGAGGCGCGCTAAATAAAACAATAGGTATATTATAAAGTATGGATGATTGAAACACATGCCCCTAATTGCAAGCATTGCTTCCAGGTGGAATGGGTAAATGGAATGGGCAACGAGGTTTTGGAACTTCACTTCACTCTGAGCATCCAGGCAGAGGAGGCGGCGGTGTTTAGGCGTAAGACAAGCCTAGGGTATATAGTTACCGGGAGAGGCTACATTGTCTGGGTAGACTATATACTTATTTGATATCCGATTGAGAGTCCCCTTCTCCGACCGAATGCATGGAGGCACTTGCCCCATGCCGTGACTCAGAGGTTGTCTAGACCTTTTCACGCATGAAATTTGTTATAATTGATTAACTAAGGAACATATATTAATATATATGAATTTGGGATGAAGCTAATAGTAAATGTCCTAATATTGGAAGTGTGTTTACTAGTAGTGTAGTGTAGCCCAATGGTAAATGGGAATAACTCATGTGGGGATTGAAATATACTTAAAACTATAGTATATGACTGAAGGTTATTTAAATATCATTTGTTGAATATTAATGATAATTGCTGGAGAGACAAAGTTAACCCGTTTTCTATTTGAATGGTGGGAATTGGCTATATATGATAATTATGTTAATTTTAGGGATAGTCCACTTTTAGTAATCATTACTGTATAACGAAAAGGGGTTCTGTTATTATCAGGTGATAATGTGATCTTAATTAGAGCAGAGGGATTGAGTACATGATGTAAACTTCATTTTTACTGATAAGGGAATACATCGTTGTATCAATTTTATTACAGTATACCATTTCCTGGGGGACGAAACTCAGTGATCCGTTTAGTAGTAAAAAATTGGGGAACGCTAATCCATTGTCTGTTTAAGTTAGAGAGGAGCCACGAGACGGAAGATCCGTGCTTAGTGGCCAACGTTGAGGCCCTCCCTCCGTTTGCAGTTTGTATTGGACCATATAGCGTCATTTATAGTTATACACCATAAAAACGTTATACTGGAGGAATAAACATATTTCGTTAGTTAAAAGGAATATTTTTTGTTGATTAAAAAAGGGCGCCAAGAACGTTAAAGTAATTATATAGGCTATTGTGTAAAAGAAATTTAATGTAGCAAAGCAGCTTATATGTTAATTGTATCGTACAATAATAAATGTTCATTATTATAAGCATATACTGTTACATTTCATTTTTACGTAAGTGTTAAAAGAACTCGAGTGGAAATTTATTATCTGAATTTCTCACGTCACATTGTCCAAGCCTTCACTGCATGGATGGCGTCAAAGTTCAGTTCATGTATTATCCGTTTCGAAATACTTTGTCATTTCTTAAGTTCCTAGCTGTATTTAATATACTGTACATGGACCAAACTTCAGGTAGTAACAAACCAAATACTCAAGATTCTTCGCAATTGACGCTGATGCTCTTCCAACTTCGAAAAACAAGTCAGTCAGAGGGGTAGTAGCAAGGACTATCATGACCCCGGTGCAGCAACATAGCCCAGATTCATCGCGAAGTCCAATGATGGTCGTACTTGGGTGAGATGTATTTTCCATTTGCCATCTCTCGGATATGGTATACTGTCGGGTTTCCTCTGTTGAGGATACATGATTTTGTTTAAATTCCCGCCGTTCGGGTGGGATATCGAGGGAGAACATAACAACTTTACAGTACAGTGTTTAAGACATAAAACAAAATTAGTATCAGGTGCGTATCCAGGGGGGCGTTGGGGGCGCGCGCCCCCCGGGTAAGAAAAAGAGGAGAGAAAAAAAGAGAAGAAAAAAGGGAAAAGGAGGGGGGAAAAAGAAAAGGAGGAGAGAAAGGAAGGGAAAAGAAGAAGAAAAAAGAGAGAAAAAGGAGAAAGGGAGGGAGTAGAAGATAGCCAAGACTTCGGGAAGAGAAAGAGGAACAGTCATAGTTAAAGCGCTGATCCCTATTATATACACAGGGTAGCCAGTGACAGATCAAGGATTACGGAGGGGGTGTGCGCCTCACCCTACCCCTTACACCAACAACTCCATTTTTGACGTTTCCATGTTTCCTCTCTCACTAATGTATCTATATAAATACTATATATGATCTATCATAACGCGTGTGTGTGTGTGTATGGACGCCTTAAACAATTGTAGGATTGTGCTATATGGAACCAACTGTGGCTGGTCTTGAACTCGACGGGGTCTTCGGGAACATGACGCATTTCGGGAAGGGGGCGACCGCCCCCCCCCCCGAGCAAATTTTCTTTATGACATCGCTAGAAATTTCAAAACAGACAATGCTTAGATGCAACTTACAAGGCCTGGGAAGTGTCATTTCCAGCGACCTGGGAGGCATTTTCGGCGAAAATTTTTCTTGTACGCTTCGCGCCAACTCATGGTGGCGCTTCGCTTAGATAGTTTGCATACAGGCTTCGCCCCTCCCTTGGCAATTACTCGCTACACGCCTGTTCGAATTTGTAAAGCAAAGAGCAGATATAACATCATATCAGTGAGCATTGAAATGCCTGTTCCACGATGAACAGCCTCAAAAACTGTCTATGTGTGTAGTCGAAGGCGTAGCCCAATTGGATTTGGGGCTGTAACGACTTGCCCAAAAAAAAGCAAAAATTTTTCGCGCGCGAAGCGCGCGTTCAACATATCGATGCCAATATCATATAAGTAAGCATCGGTCATTACATTGCATGGCATCGTGTACCGCACGGTCCGTGAAAGTAGCACAGTAAACCGCCGGATGCTAATGTAAACAACCAAATGTCTTATGTAGATGGAGAAAAAGCATACAGATCTATTTATGTCAAACTCTCTTTTACAGTAGTAATGTCGGCCAATCTTAGAACTTTATTTTACAACAACAATAAAGGAGTTTACCCTGTTCGACCTCGCAAGAGGTCCTACGGGGGATAATATTTAAGTTTTGTAGAATAGACACTTTTTTTTTTTCTAGGGAAAGTTGTCTATTACTCAAACAGGGAGATGCTGAGAAGTGAAGTATTGTTCGATTAACATTGTTAAGAAGCCATAAATACACAGGAGGTCGGAGCTGAGGAGCCAATTAGGTATGGATCACTAAAGGGGGAGGAATTTCTAATTAAATGGGAAACTTTATTTTAATTACCAGGAGATAATTTTTAAGCTATTCATTGCTATTTATTTTTCTTTCAGTAGGTGCCCGAAAGAAATGGGAAAAAAATTGGTTGCGGGGGGGGGGGGGGGGGGGGTTGGGGCTGCAGCCCCGCCTCCTACGGGACCTACACCTATGTGTGTAGTGTTCGGTTTCGATATACCTGATATCGGAAATATCTGCTATTTTTCATTTCCTTCAACCAAGTTTTATAATAGCCATAATAAGAGGTTGCAATATTTCTACACCAACAAATTAACTGTGTCGGAATTTTCGAAAATTTCCTCACCAACATTCTTCATCATACTTTCCTCTACTCGTGCAATTTGTACCTGTCTATTAGGGGTTGAAGGGGGTTTTTCCCTATTGGTTGTCCATAGATTGAATTTTGTGCAACATTATGGGTATGTTTTCAAGTGATTTTTATTCACAAGAAATGTGAATTTTCAAATTCTCAACAAATAATGGGCTTAAAACCTTGAAAAGTGGGGCTTTCGGATATTGTGGGGCGTGACGTAGAATCGCCTACAAAAGCAATGATCCATAGGACATGCAATGAGGTCGAACATGATGTGTGACTGGTGACAATCTTCAAAAAGGTTATGGATGGAAAAAAAAATTGGGAAATACTTGGTTCTCAGGCAAAAGTGTACATTTGGTTGCTCATTTTCAAGCCCGAGAAGTGTCATTTCCGGTGATCTGGGGGGTATCAAAACCAGAAATTTTCTTGTACGCTCCGCGCCAACCAATGGTGGCGCTCCGCTTAGATAATAATTCGCGCCCCCCCGGGTTAGAAAATCCTGAATACGCGCCTGAGTATGGTGTGCTTTTTAGAACGTGTCCAAAAGTACATATTATTAAATAGCTTAGCCGTAAATGCTGAATGCGATAATCACCGCCGACCCCAGAAGCTTGCGCATGCACCTAAAGAAAAAGGAAGACCTTGAAGCAGAACAGTTCAGGCGCGTAGCCAGGAATTTGCCAAGGGGCGAAACTGTAGATTCGGCATTGCAAACTATCTAAGCGTAGCGCCGCCATGTTGGCGCGAAGCGTACAAGAAAATTTTGGCTGAAAATGCCTCCCAGATCGCTGGAAATGACACTTCCCAGGCCTTGTAAGTTGCATCTTAGCATTTTCTCTTTTGAAAATACTAGCGATATCATAAAAACATTAAAAAAAAAATATGCTCAAGGGGGGGGGGCGGCTGCCCCCTTCGCCCCCCCCCCCCTTGGCTACGCGCCTGGAAAAGTTTTAATACCAACTTATATGATAGTTTATGTAAGTAGTCGACAATTTGCTATCCCAATCTAACCCATCTCCGATTCCTCTAATTGCCCCCCCTTCTCTTCTCGTAACATGCATTTTATTTTCGGTAAACCGCATTTTTTAACCGCATTTGGCGCCAAAAACTCTAATAATAGCCCATACCTGTATACCCGGTCTTATTCTACCGTATGTTTGATGATTTAATGTGTTAGTGGATGGGTACATTAGGTAAGAGCGCAGTCAGTGGCGGAGCGTCCATACAGTCAGAGGGCGGATCCCCCCCCCCCCTGACGGACTCAAAATGGACTGCTGGGGCCCTTTTCAGCTTTTTACCACTTTTTACTTATTCGCGATTATTTACTTTTTATTGCGCTCTCATCTACCTATTGACATTTGTCACATTTTGTTGGCGTAATCACCTATTTATTCTTCATTTATCTGCAAATTAGCAAGGCCAGGAAAGGGTCATTTCCGGCGATCTAGGAAGTATCTTTACTCAAAAAATTTCTGTACGCTCCGCGCCAACCTGTGGTGGCGCTCCGCTTAGATAGTGTCGAAAGCGCCCCTACAGACCATTCTCGCCCCCCTTGACCAATCCCCTAGCTCCGCCACTGAGCGCAGTGTATACCCTTGTATGAACATGCCAAGAAATGACATAACAGGCCTATACTTTAGACTTCATATTCCCTAACTATGTAGGCCTAATTCTCTGCTTCTGTAGTGTACACAGGCTCCTTCCAGATTGCAGCGTCTATGAGCTCAGTGTGAACGCCTTGACTAGCGCCATCTATTTTGATAGTTTATGTGCAGTCAAATCACAGTTTCATGACGCTACAAGCGAAGAGTAACTATAGTAACTAATAACGATAGTATCATATATTCAACGATGTGTTCTAAAGGTGAAAATGGTTGTTGATAACTTATTTTACCTGTTTATGGTTCTAATGTAAAACTACTAAAAAAATAAATCCTTTAGTTTAGCGAATCCGGCAAAGTTTCGCCTAGATTTACATGGGCTTAGATATAACCTTATCCGTGTGATGATAGTGGAGGAAGACAGCCTTATATTAATCCCTCTCTTTTGAATAAGTGTTTCGTGAATACGAGAAAGGTCGAATTTTCGAATCCATTCCCAGAAATAAAGTGAACTTGGGCAGACACAGATCCAAAAGTGTTGGGCCCCCCTCCCCCCACCCCCCGCCCGCACAAAAATGAAAAGCAGTTATAAGCGTAACCTTGTTTGTAAAGTTAACTGTAGTCTGTAGACCTAAGTTTAAGCCTTACAAATATGCCACAATTTGCACCATTTCACCTCTGTAAGTTTATTTTATTTTCTTTCTAGGTTGAGGACCTCAAACCCTTCTACATCGGAATTGGCTTCAAAGACCCCAGGGCAACACCCTCATTTATTTAGCATCACTGTGGTGCAGCGAAGACGTGAGAAGTCGTTTGGAACTTATAGCTCAAAGTTTGAACACCTGTGAATCGAAAGAACAGAATTAACCATATATCCAAATTCAGACACCATACTACCAAATCCTCCGTGTGCAAGCTTGAAATCGGTCGAAACTTTCTTTTTAAGACAAGTCAACGTGTCGTTCATTTTGCTGGTGGTAAGATTGAGAAAGCATGTTCTTTTGGAATATATAATGGTTTGTTATTATCTAGAGAATCTTAATATACAACCATATACAGAATTGTGTCTTCTACGTTTGAGGGCTACCGTACATGTTGCCTTGGTAACTCAAACGCCATCCGTCTGCTAAACTTTAGTAACTCAAACGCCATCCGTGTGCTAAACTTGAGTTTTTAGTTTTACCATAACTGCAACACGTAAATGGCTATTATACTTTACCAAACTGTAACACATATTACGTAAATTTTCTAGTTTCTTATATTAGATAATCTGATCAGATCGATTCTGTTCGGTCAGAAAATGCGATGCGATGTAGCGCATTGTGCCTGTCGGAAGCTAGCAACCAGTGGTAGCAGAATATAGCAGTATAGCGCCACTTACAGCAGACAATAACGAAAAGGACACTATAACACACGGACGGTTTGCCACAACAGCGGCTACACGGGCCAATGTGAAACATATCACGCAAGAAGGTGTTGATTTTTATTTAAATAATTCGAGTTATGTAGGTATTTGAAAAGAGACGAGACCCTCATCTTTGACATGGTATAGGTCCACTATCGGAGACAAAACTTATTTCTTGACCTAACACGACCATTAACATTTAACCCTTATTTCAAATTCGACAACATCCTAAATTCGAACAAGAAAGCCTAAAAGATATCCATTTTTGTTTTCAAGTATCTTGGTTACCAAGTAGTTTGGTTACCAAGTAGCTTGGTTACTTGGTTACCAGTATTCTTGAGGCTCTGTTTCCTCGAATTTAGGATTTGTTCGGATTTGAAATAGCGGTAAAATGTTAATGGTCATTTTGTAATGGATCTATACCATGTAAAAGAGGAGGGTCTCGTGTTTCCGCTGGTACTATTCCGGCCTCTCAAATCCCTCCATAACTCAAATTATTTAATTTTGGATAAAGAAATCCTTGATAATTTTTAGGCTCCCCCCCCCCCGAATATAGGATGTTTTCGTAATTGAAATAGTGTTAAAATGTTTATGGTCATTTTTAGTCAACAAATAAGTTATGTTTCCAACAGTGGACCTATAGATACCATGTCAAAGATGAGAGTTCCACCTCTTTTCTTGTATTATATCAGACTCTTAATTAAAGGTAGTCAGTATAGGGCCCAAATTAAAGCATGCTATAATTGCTATAGAAGTTTTCAAAAATTAATTTCCTGGAGGTCTTTACTCTCCAAATTTCTCTCAGACATTTTTAAGGAATACACAAGATAGACTGAATTTCCCAGCGAGGAAAGTTTCCTTCAAGGTTGTAACTTAAAACAGTTTAAGAATTTTGACCAAAGGTGCCCATATTTGAATATCTAGCATATTTGGGGCCAATATAGTACACCTTTAAATCATCGATCCAGAACTCCTGAAACTCTCAGATTTTCTACAGGGAGGGGCTGCAAGGAGATAAAAGTAGTATTTTCATGAGTTTAAATAATTCTTGGGAAGAATGATCTCTTTTTGCTATCGTAATTTATCGGAATCTAAAATCACGTATAACATCTGTATTTTTAATCTGTAAAACTAAACAGACGTCCCTTGTCGGCAGTGGCGGAGCGTCCATACAATCAGGGGGCGGATGCCCTCCCCGACGGACTCAAATGGACTGCTGGCGCCCTTTTCAGCGTTTTACCACTTTTTACTTTTTCGCGATATTGACTTTTTTATTGCGCTCTCGTCTACCTATTGACATTTGTCACATTTTTTTGGGCGATGACACCTATTTATTCTTCGTTTACCTGCAACTTAGCAATGCCCGGAAAGGGTAATTTCCGGCGATCTAGGGAGTATCTTTACTCAAAAAATTTGTGTACGCTCCGCGCCAACCTGTGGTGGCGCTCCGCTTTGATAGTTTCGAAAGCGCCCCTACAGACCATTCTCTCCCCCCCCCCCCTGACCAATACCCATAGCTCCGCCACTGCTTGTCGGTAGTTGTCGAAACCACAGATTACCTTATGCTTTGTCTACGCTAATCAGATAGGATCACATTGTTTATGGTTTATTTCTAGCTAAGTCTAGCTTTGACACTGATATATAGTTGAATTATACCACAAATTGTTCAACTTTACTAGTATTATGGCTCTCAAATCGCTGCCCAACTCGAGTCATTACATTTTCTGATAAAGGTATCATATTTTCAGTAGTTTTTGTGCGCTTAAAAGCATGTAAATTTATCGGTCAATTACTGGAGGTTATACTTTCGGTCTAAAGTTAATTTGTTTGCCAGTGCTAAATATATACCACACGAAAGCGGAATGTTTGGACTCCATATTGGTACTAATAAAAAATAATACTAATAATACTTTGTTGGGCTCTGTATCCTCCACATAACTCGAATTATGAACGTTGAAATGAAATAGAAATATACGGATCTCCTTCTTATTGTCTGTTACTATTATCTGCTCTTAATTAATGGGTTCTAGGGATCTGTAATTCAGTAAGGATTTGTAAGGCCGCCGGTGACATTTATCTGAGCGTACTAACCCACCGTGGCCAACAGTGCGCAACGCTAAGGTATACACTAATTGGCGGCTCTTAATAGCTGCTGGCTTCAAACCGGTGTGCAAAGAAAATTGAACTATGTGTTGATCATGCATTTAGCAGAATTCTGATCTATGGTGTAGGTCCAAATCAAAGTTGAAGCTGACTATAGCAACGGAGGCACAACCAAGTGAAGAGAATCAAACCAAACATAGGCTAAAGCGACTGAATTACAGTTAGAATAAAGCGAGGGAATTACAGTAAGATATAAAAAGAGAAGTTGATTCCAGAGTAACCACACTGCAAGAAGCAAAATGTCATCAGACAAGAAATCAGATGTTACAGAAACGTGCAACCAACTAGAGGTAGGTTATAGGCCCCAACGATAGGGCTAGGCCTAGGCCCAGCCCCTAATGTGGCCCAACATATGTCTGTATAGCCTAACAGTTTTAAGTAGGCCTATCAATAACGAAGGTAAATTAAGGGATTAGGCTGTGTATAATGGAATTTGGAATGTTTTTAAGTTTGGTCAAGCCTAAGCATAAGTAACTTAGGGTATGACTAGGCCTATATCTAGTATGAACCTTTGAAGGGTGTGAAGACTCGCGCTCAAAGAAATGTCTCATGCCGGTAATCTGACCTAGTTTCGAATGAGGTGTAAAAGAAGTGTTAGACACCACCATCGATCCCAGAAAATACACACACAGCTTGCTACCGTCGGTACTTAGACACTAGTGTACAGTCAATACATATAGCTAAGGTCAATACCCACAACACAGTGTACATAGCAGCGTGGACATCTCAGGTCTAGATAAAAGATAACAAGGTATCACGTTCATTACTGTCTGGCATTTTGTAGCGACAAGAAGAAAATGTCATTTGCAAGCAACGGAAAGTTAACTTTTTCAGAGCACGGCACACGGTTTGTGGCGAGTCTTTAATGCCTTTAGCTGAAGTTTAAGAAGGATTGTCTGTGTTATGTGTAGGCTAGATTGTATTTCTCACGGTATGTGATATGTCATAGAAACAAAGAGAGTATCAAAGTTGAAGCATGCAAGAGTGAAAATAAACAATGGTAAGTAAAAATATTTGAGGAGAGGTAGTAGCAGCTGTCTGGAACTTTTAGAAAAACAAACACAGAAAGCTGTCTGCTACAAGTTTTTACAAACTAAGGTTAAGCTAGGGGAATAGAGCGAATATCTAGTGAGAAACTTGTTGCACGATTAGCCAAAATATGTTTTGTTTAGACCTATATACTATAGCATATAACTATAAGACTAAGACTAGTAAGAGTATAGTTCCAGTGCCTTAAGCCCTTATACAGTTAAATTATTGTCACTGCGCCAGTACAGTATAACTTAGAGGTTCATTTTAACTTGTGATGGGAATGGGAAGCCAGGTGACCAACCAAAAAATAATACTTTAAATCCCTGGTTATTGGTAACTTGTCACACTCAAACACCAAAGTGTGCACAATTCATACAATCTTGGGGCACTACAGGACACCACATCACCATGTCCCCTGGGGGACTTCCCATTGGATGCAGCCACAAACTGGCACACGCTACTATATTTACAAGTTACCTCGCAAGTCCCCATTTATACACCTCGTTGAAGAGAGGCAACATTTTGATGAGAGTCCACTGCCTTCAACACCTGACCGCAATGCTCACATTATGACGTGTCGTACATAAATTTAATCACAAGTTATACGTGAACAGTTTCTTGTTTTACAGTTAACATTGAAATTTTGTGTGAACTGTTGTAGACATTTGACCACCATTCTGCAGTTTTGCACTACCCATGTCGAAAAATCTCACAAAAAGTTGAGCTGTGTATTTATTTTCCCTTTGGAAGGAGTTCTATCAAAATTTCACAAAATGCCACAGGTATCATTGGTTTTGTTTGTTGGTAAAGATAGGTATATTTCTTCCTGATTAACTGACATTTGAAAAGAAGAAGAAGAATTTGTATAGAGTAGCCGAGTTCAGCCCTCTGAAGTTTATGAACATTCACTGTGTTTTGCCTTATTTGTTGATAATTTATTGCGTTAGATTTATTACTCCAGTTCTTTCCACTGGTTATGTTTACCGTACTATAGCTACAGTATTTGTATGACACAGTGACACCCGCTTGACAAACATGACCATTAGTCTGGGACACAGTTTGATTACATAACACTATGGATTATGCAGTTCAAGTTTCAAGTGTTTGCATGAGCTATTTTAGAAATGAGGTTGGCGAAGCTTACGTATAAATTTCAAAACTATTGGATAATATTTTCAAACTAACTTATATCTATCTCAGAGGGATAATTTACTGAACCTCATGTTGTATACTGTTACGTGCCCAAAGCTCTTAGCTGCTCAAATTCTGAAGTACTCACAATGGTATAAATAAAGTATATAACATGGTTTGATGAATATATATGGAAAGTGATGTTAACAAGTCAACTGATGTATGGTTTATAATCTTATAAGTCTTTGGTTGACAAGCTTGTCATGGTTTCTTACCCAAGCATATTGTTTTCCTGCATTTTTGACACAGATGGCATGAGCGCAGCATCTGCAATAATTACGGTACACATCAATTCTTACAGTATTTGACATGGCTGAGAGATTTGCATCACTACTGTATATTAGTGGTTTTAATATTCGGTAGTATATATACACTGACACTGAGGCCCATACTGTAGATAACTGTAAGTGAAGCGAAGGTTTTTCTGTGACATTGTCAGCAGCATATGGTGATCGAAGTTGATACTAGTGACTTCTGAACAAATTCACAAGTGCTGTAGTTGTATTAAAGTCTGTTGTAGTAGGTTGATATGTAATTAAACATGGCTTGAAGTGCTAATCGAAACAATGGGCTTTTAGCTGAAGGCTTTCTTTCTGGACAGGTTTGTTCTCATGTACCACACCTAGGCACACCTCAAGCTCTCAACTGTATCACATATATGGAGTTTGCCATTTTCTCAATTGTGAGTGACTTTGTATGACAGGACTCCTCAGGTGATCTTGTGAAAACTTATTTTGAGCAGCCATAGATGATGACGTTACAGTAAATTAAGTTCAAGCAGCTTTGTTTAGATGTGGTTATGAGTGAGAATGGCTTCAACTACTAGTCCAACCAATGAGTTTTAAGCAGAAGGCCTTATTTCAAGAACTTTTTGTTTTCTTTGCACAACACACAAAAGTACACTTGGAACTTGTGAATTTTTTACCTTGTTACTGACTATGTGACTTGTGAGCCTTGTGAGGTTACCAAGGATGAATTTCAGTATTTTATTACCTATATATATATTTATATATAACAAGAGCTCATTTCTTATGGATAAAGGAAAAAAATCTTATATTATGTGAATGGATTAATAACCATTTTTGACATTTCTCTTTGGGTGACAAAGTGACTGAAACCATCAGCTTAGTTATTATATATTAACAATGTTCAGAAAGATGGGTTCACCGATATTGTTCATTTGCTGATTCAGATTCAGCATTGTCACTTTTAGGGGGACATGGTACTGCAGATTTTGTATGTTGTACCGGTTACCTCAACTTGACTGCATATATGCACTCTATTTGGTTTCGCTGTTATATTGCCATAAGACATTGGTTTCATTGCCTGTTTTGTTAATGTATATTAGCGAGTCTGAACAGTCTTTGTGATATGATCTGGAGTAGAGATACAGTAAATGCTGCTGGTTGCTTTTATTTCATGTGGTCTGATAGTAACTGTTTGTATTTATTTTGTGTAGTAGTCAGATATATTTTAATGTGCCATATTTAAAGTTGACTGTATAGGTTTCACCGAACTGATCCACGGACTGACTGTGCTACTGTACGTTGGTTGCAATTTGTGATCCATTGCTTCATGTCAAACACTGTAGTTCACCTAGCGTTGTTCAGTTGGTACAGACAAGGATACTGTTGGTGTACTCGCAGTGCTTTGAAAGATACAGTACTTATGCTCTCAGAGTGTGTTAACTTATAATATTAAAGTTCCGTGCTGTTGAACTGTAGTACGACGGTATGAACGAAATATATATTTTTAATACCTGAGAAAAACTTGGTGTAGGATATCACATGGAGGACAGTGCCGTATAGTAAGTGTCTTTGTCTGTCAGTGATTGCAACAAATACAGAGATGGCAGAAAATGAAATCGACTCTATCAACGAGAATTATCAGGTTCAAATTTATCACTTCATTTCAATGACCTAAAAACGTTCTCATTACATGATATATGCTTTGCGTTCCAATTTCACTTTGTTCATGTTTTTAGCTTTTGATCTTTAGTAATAGTAATATTGGAATTCTCATAGATCTTAGAGTGTGGCTAGCTTTAGCATTGTTTTGAGGTACAGTATACATTACTTGCTTACATGTCTCCTCAAAACATTAGCACACTTGCTGTACCATGTCTAATTTGAACTCATAGAGTGAATGGTAGAGCTGTCAGGAGGCAGGTAACTTGTTGTTTGTAGATATCCTAACCCAGTACTACCACTTGGAATTTTAGGATTTCCATAAATCTACACTCTTACAGTGTTGATTTGAAGAAAAAAAATATATTGAAAATTCAACTGAATTTCATTTGACAACTTAATTACCTTTCTAAAACACAAGTGATCTGTACAAGTGATCTGTTGCCAAGTGATCTTTGGCATCATTTAAAGTGGAATCATGGATTAGTTTGATGCCATAAATGATTTCACAATCTGTGAATTCACAGTTTGTCACGGTCTTGAATCAAACCATGAGGGTGAACTTCAAGCATTTGATACATTTTCAGGACATATTATGATACCGTAATACCGGTACATTATTTGATCATTTAAAAGTTTATACATTTCATTTGTAGCTTATAAGTTTGTAAAACCTATTCGATAATTGTCATGTAGAAACAAACTTTCCTGAAGACTTGAGACATTTGTAGGCTGTAGCCTATTGTGGTACTGTACCACCAGCATTGTAGAGTGTATTGGATTGTACAGTAAGCATATTAAAATAAAGCAGGTTATAATGGCAGTGTTACACAAGCACAGTAGTCAGATATTAAGGTTAAACACTGCACAGTATCTTGTAGTGTCCTGCAAATCTCAGGTGCAGCAATATGCATAAACATCCTATCTGAAGCCATTATAAGACATGTATGCAAGTCGTGTGATCGGGGATAGCCAGTCAACATTGGCCTCGTACTACTACCAACAGCTTCTAGCTTGGTTAAACTAGACAAGATTATTCATGATGATGGCCACACACTGCGTGTGCTTCTGAACAGAGCGGTGGTCCCTCTAAGTTGAAGCATGCGGTTGCCAGTGGCCAGTACAAATCGACACTCCTCATTTATTCTACAATGTATATGAAACGTCATGTGACCTAAATTTCAATCGCTAGAGCTGGCCAGTTTGGCACCTTTTGATAGAACTGTTCCAGTCTCTTGCCTTGTCCATTGTATTGCTCTAGGATTGTTTTTAAAAGATTTTTATAATTTTCTAGTTGTTTTTTAGTATGCTGTTTACTGTTTTATTAGAGCATTACCCTTTGTGGGGACTTTAATAAAGTTGATCTTATCTTATCTTCATGTTTACATGAAGGATACAGTAAAATTGCAAACTTTAAAATGGATCTTTACTTGAGTGAATACAGAAAGGCAGGTAACCATGTATTATACTTTGATAGTGTTTCAGTAGCTACAGCATTTATTGTACTATTCCAATGTATGCGAAACTGGCTGACGATGAGACACTACTATTGGCATTTGGCAATTGTTTGTTTTATAGCAGACATTAATTATTGCTGGTTCAGTAAAAGTCAACTTGTGTGTTGCCTTCACACAGTAAGAAGATTAACCAGCTTTTAAAATTCCTTAATTTTGACAGGCTCTATCCTATAAAATATGATCTAATCAAATATGATATTGAGTGGAGTTAAAGGTTCAACTGCATCCATAAAACTTCTTTAAAGCTAGCATTTGTGTTGAACTTAAAGTTACTACAAACTTTGCATTATCAAAAAATCCCTCCAGAAAATGTTAGGAATAGTATCCATAGAGTTTGCAATAAAACAAATAATTCACCCTGACATTAAATATGGGAATGTAGGCAAATATTAATAACGTTGCTCAGAAATGTAGAGAAGTTATAACCAAACATAATATGAAACTTTAATTTTTCTTTTAAGAAATAATCAACTTTTGAAAATAGAAGCTTTCTGATATTTTTTTTTCTTTTTCTTCTATGCTTTCCTAAGTTTTCTCAAGGTGAAAATTTACAGTCTTGCTTTTGATGAACAATTCTATGAGAATATACATGCTTAAACTATTTTTACAGGCTTTATATACTGTAGCAACAATGACATACATTTTCTGATATATATAAAATATCTTTGTTTGTTTTTTACGGAATATTTTCTTTTATAATAATTTTTCTTATACTATTTCATTTCCATAAGAATAGTACTGTCTCAACCACCTTGCAATTATTAAATATCTTATTGTATCATAAATAAATAAAATTGATAGAAAACATCAATTTAATATGCAGTCAAGTTGTTTCAAACTCATTTAGCCTGGCTTTTTAATCCTTCAGAAAGTGAATCTTCAACTGAAAGTCATCCAGGAACGTAATGCAGAGATATTGCAACACCTGGCCGAGGCCAAAGCAGTAGCAGCAGAGGGTGAATTCTCTTTACCCTCACATCTGAGTGAAAGTATTACAAAAGCTCAGGATATCAGTCAAAGGGTTAGTACTGTATTATAAATGGAGCCCCACCGTCAGTGACACTACTACCTACTGTACTGTACTTTACTGTACCTTTCACTTCCAAGAAGTACAAGGAATAAACAGTAAAATCTTGCTACCAAGGTTTCACCTTTTGAAATATGCCCGGAATGTTCCTTTAAGGTAGATTCGATGATGACTCATCTCTCTAGTCCAGGGCTAATTGTGTGTGTTCATCCCATTGTTTTTATGAATTTGAAATCGTATCAAAAATGGTTGAAACAATGGTTTGCACGATTGTTTCAACATTCTTGCAACAAGTATTTAATTCCATTCACCGTAACACATATATATATCCCTGGCTAAGGTACTGTACAGAAGGTAGGCAAGCTCGTTTGATGGATTGACATTTGATGTTTTAAGGGTTTAAGATTCCTCAAAGTTTGAAGGTGTTGTTTAATCAATTCAGTGATGTTTTTAGTGTTTGTCACACCAAAATGAATTTTTTCAATCTCAAGTCGTCGTCTAATGTTTGTTCGTTCGTTCGTAGTGAATGTACGCAAAGTGTTTACTTTCTTTAGATTTTAGATAACATTATGATTGAGATGAAACATTCACACACCCTTATAATTTAGGTAGTTGTTCCAGCAAGCTGTGGGTGATTTGATATCTTGGAATTACAGTTGGGAACAGTGTTGTAGCACCCAAGGCTTCTAGATTTCTATATGAACCTAGTTGCAGTGACCTTAAAAAATTTCTTAAAAAAATTTCTTAAAAAATGTTTAAAAAAAAATTCTTAAAAAATGTCTTTGTTCTTTGATTTTTAGGTTAACGAAACAGTAGACAGCCAGTGTGACATACTAAAACAGTCCGTTCAAGAGCTAAGAAGGTTACCGACAGACAGTGAAGAGGACAGGTGAGAATTGAGCTGTCCTTAATTGTAGGCATGTCTGCAAAATGTGAACTACTGTATAAACTCAGACCTCTATCCATTTGAGTAAGGTTTTTATTGTTGATCTGCTGTCTGTAAACAGGTATGTACTGCATACATCCTGCATGACACGTTTTTGTTTCGACTTTAAATTACATTTTCACCTCTTCATTCTCTGTGGAAGGGCTAAAGCTTTGAAGGGAAAAGTAGTAAGTGATCAAGATTTGAAGTAATTACAGGCTACCAAAGTTGATACCGCCAAAAACAGGTATCCTTTCTGTTTGTTTTCTTTTTTCTGTCCGTATATAAACGGAATACATAACTTGACAGACACAGCCATTTTGGATCTACTGCATGTAGTTATAAATTTGTAGTGTGTACGTATATGCCTGCTCTTATACCTTTATGTACTGCAGATTTATGCATGTAGCTTTTTATGTTTCAAGTAAACGTCATATATCACCATACTGTATATAGATTTGAATTTGTCACAGTACAGTATGACATATTTTTCACAACACCTAGTTAATATTGCAGGGTATAGTTTGACTGTGTATATTTCATTTGGAGCAGATTTCTGGCTATACTCAGTGCTGAATATTAACCCATCATATTTTACAAGATCTCTCGCTCTCTCTCAGGAAAAAATTTATGGGCATGTTTTCACCCGGCAATGGAAAATGTGGGGGTACAATATCTTATGTACATCTGGTTCTCACAACTTGAAATTTTTTCATTGTTTTGTCTTTATATGTGGGTTATAATATATAGGTTAGAATCATTGATAAGTCGAGGTAAAGTGAAAAATAAAAGAATTGGTCATACATGCTGTCAACATTCAGAGTAATTTGGTCTTTGAATACACGGTTTAGCTTTATTCATTGATGTAGATCCTAGATGTGGAAGATTTACAAAATACTAAATGTTCAGCTCCCAAAAAAAAGGAAAGGTAATTTAAGCAATTGAAGCTATGGTTTGCTATCTTGCACTTTTAAAAGTGGAAATTTCGCATGAAATTCCTTTCACGTCACTTTTTCTCGTTGGATCAAGTCAAAGCACGGCTGTGAATGTTGTTTACTCCGAACAGTATGCAAAGTACTGTGTCCTCTGCCTGGCTCCCACAGCAAAAGAATGGTTAATAGCCCAGCTGGATCACCTTAAGACTACAGGAATCCGTTGATACTTAGAAGGGCAAGGGACTATTAATCCAGATCCTGTTCCGGTCAATTTCTCTGATCTGTCAATTGTCTTTGTTATTTCCCAGTCAGTTTTCTGTTCTTGATGGTTTTGTTCTTATAAAAGGGGAATGCTGTTACCAAACATTAGTGAACACTATATACATATATCTACCATAGTCCTTCTTTTAATTATGACAACATTGTGAACATGGAGCTTCTAAATCTCTGAATTGACTTCACCTCCTCAATTCCCGATCTCCTTCTAAATCTCTGAATTGACTTCACTTCCTCAATTCCCGATCTCCCCTCACAGCAACTACATACAGCAACTACACATTTCTGGAGCCAGTTACTACCTTGTCAGATAAAACTGCAGTATGAATATTAAACATGTGCCATATACTTCAATCTCTAACCCCTCGAAAGAACGTTGTCACTCTTCCTTCAGATTTTGAAACATTTGTTCATCGTTATTTTTAAACCATCCCAACCATCTGGGAGGTTAATTCGATGTCTCTTTAGTCCTGGTGTATTGATAGTTCTTCTGGTGTGTATCAGTTGCAACATGCTCTTGAATTATACATTATGTATGCACTTTTGGAAAAGTTGTTCCATGGGTGTTACATCATCTGTTTTAAGGGCATTCTGCATAGCATCAAGAATAGAATCATCATGTTTGTCAAGATTCCCACTTTTAGCCATCATTTGTTTGCCTGTTCTTGTTCAACACAATCCCTAATTGCCTACTTATCGTTCTTTTCAAGAGGTAGATATATTTGCTTAGGATTAGGCTGTAATTATTTCCATGGGTGAGTCTTGACTAGATTCTGTTACAGTCCTCTGTTCCAGTATTCAAGAGGCTTTCATTCATGGTCTGCTTTGTTTTGTTTCCATGGTTACACAGGCATTTTACAAATGAGATTACTCCAAGGATGATGGGGGGGGGGGTGTGTGTGTGTAGAGAGTACATTGTCGCCAGTTAAGTTGACTGTTCTTAGACGGAATTGAAAATGCAAAATAGCTTAGAATTTAAGATGTTTAACTTGATAAATTTTCTCAAAACCAAACAAATGTTATACATTAAAGTGTTGTGTTCCTGAGGTTTAAATAACAGACACTTGTACGGGTCTGTTTTTGGCAGCAAAAATAAAAATATATTAGAAATAAAGTGCTAGCAAATTTGCATATATATATCAGATAGGAGGGCCTGTCGAGGTAAACGTGTCCAGATGTAAAATGTCCAAATATTCTTATGTGTGCTTAATTTTGGGGCATTTGCAAGTCCATTCATGTATGTCTTTACAGGTTTAGAGCTACTTTCCCTGGTTTGTTTTATATAACTCGCCTTGTGTTGGAAATTCAGAACTCAATCAGTTTTCACTCGATACTAATCAAATAACCAGCTAAATAGTTACAAAAGATACACACAGACATTAATCCATTGGTTCAAAGTACTGTAGTCGGTGAAAGAAGGATTGCACTAAGAACTAAAGAACACATGTTCTGTAAAGAGTTCACTTTCCAATGATCACACAGTTATTTAGAGACTGTAAAACAACCTGGATTAAATATCACAAAATTTGTTAATTGTCATATTTAGGATTTCTCAGATTAATATGTCTGTGAAATGTATCTTCAATTGATGCCTTATCTGTCTTTTCCTTTCCTCTTTGTTAAGGATTACCGTTTGAACTTTATAATTTATATGCGATTTTTCTCATCTTATGCAGTTCTTCTGGTGAAAACTCCATTCAGCATCAATTTAGGTCACAGCTTGATAGAAACGTCAGTCTGCAAAAGGAGAAGGCTGAATTAGAACTCAGCCTGGCGGAGAAAGTGAAACTCGCAGATGTTGCCAAAGAACAGAATGGGGAGTTGCAAGAAGAATTACAGTCTACCAAGGATTCCATGCAAAAACTTGTCGAGAGCTACGAGGAAAACACAACCAAAGGTATGATTGTCAAGTGCCAATGATACAGGGATGATGTGAAATAGCGCCATCTATTATGTGGACAGAGAGTAATCATTGGTCTTGCTCAGTTATGTGCCAGCTGTTAAACTTTTCAGTTATTAATTTTTATATCTGAAATTTTTCAACTGTAATATAAATATCACAAAATTCGTTTTCTAAAGAATGGTTGGTCAAATCAGGAATTGTAGGTAGAGCCTAATGGCTTTAATTAGGCCTTTTTCATAACTAGTGAGAATGTAACTGAGACAGATTGGTGATAGGAGAGTAAAATGGGAAGCCGTGGAAAGAGAGCAGTGGAAGGGGGTGGGGGGAGAGGGGCAGGGATGAAAATCTTACAGGTACTATCAGGAACACTCTAGCAAACTTTGAGACTTTTGGTTTCGATGATAATCGTAACGTATGGGTGTGTGCGTGTGTGTATGTTTGTGACGCCCAGGTTGTAAAGATTTCTCAAGAAAGGAAGGTTAAGATCAATTTCATATTTGGTGTGTAGAAGTACCAAATTCAGCACAAGAAGGCCATTGTTTTTGTGGAGGTCTAAGGTCATTTGGGGTCATCAGAGGTCAAATTGTGAAAACCTTGTAAACATGATATCTCATTATTGGAAGCTTGGACAGATCTCATACTTGTTCATGAAGGTGTATAACATTATTGTACAAGAATCCTATTGATTTTGGTGGCGGTCAAAGGTCATTTGGGGACAACTGGTCAAATCATGAAGATTTGTAAACATGATATTGCAAGAAAGGGAACCTTGGACAGATCTCATATTTGATTTGTAGATGTACTATATCAAATTTAAGGAGCCTATTATTGCTTTTGGTGGAGGTCAAAGGTCATTTGAAGTCAACATATATGCCAAACATTTACTTCACTCCCCTCTTACCTGTCTCTCTACACTAACACATCTTCCTAAACATAATATCGCAAGGGAAGCTTGGACAGATCACATATTTGGTATGTAATTGTCCCACATTGAGTACAAGAAGCCTCCTGTTGTGGGCGGAGGTCAATGGTGGTTTGAGTTCAACAGGAGTCAAATTGTGAAAACCATGATTTTACACCACGTTTCAGCAAGGACAGATGTCATATTTAGTATGTTGATGTATTTATCACATTTAGTACAAGAAGCCTTTTGTTGAGGTCAATGGTCATTTCAGGACAGCCTGTGTCATTTTGAGTTTATTGTTTTTCACATCACACTGCTTTTCACTGTATTACTAATATCAAGTATGTTGTACACCCTCACTATACATTACGTCAGATTCATGAAGAAACCTGCTCATGTTACATCATCGAAACCACAATGCATTTTTGCATTCGGGTTCATAGCTGTTTCATCACTGTCATGTGCAATCTTTGTTTGAATCTTTTTAATCTTCACAGCTGAAGAACAACTTAAAAAGCTTCAGGATGACTTGCAAAAGGCTCAGGAGAAATCCAGTGAATATCAAAGTTTGCTGGAGAAAAATTCTCGGGACAAGTCAAAGAAAAGCACAAAAACACAAAATGGGAGGTAATGTAGAATCCATTGTCACTACCCAATATATTTATCGCTGGCTTGACCTATTACAGAATTCTAAATTTCAATACGTATATATAAGCATTTATATAAGCATTATACATACACGCTTCTATTTAATTTGTTTTGGTGCGATTGCTTTCACATTTCTTGTCCAAGAAAAGACATCTACCCAATAATTATCGCTTCTTAATAATGTATATCTTGACCATCAGTAATACAAGAAGTTGAAAGTGAGGTATGTTTTATATTTCTCTTTGAACATATCAATGCTTTTTCTCAATTATGGTATGTAGTTTGCAGGGGTAAATATATACACCTTTCAACCTATATACATGGCTGTATACTCTTTAGCGTTATTTCCATTCCATGCACATATATTTGTACGGCAAATTGTTCAGTAGCAGACCAAGATGCACCTGCCAGCAAGTTAAAAGTTTAAAAACAAATGGTAAAGATAAAGGTTTACAGTCCAGTCTCAATACCAAAGCTTCCTCACTCAGACTTAATATCATTTCACCTCTCGCCATTGGTAACTTGACACACTCACTCCAGGGCTATCTATGTGTCCATCACCAGGGGTAGGGGCATGTAATAGAGTGGAGTCACGATCCGGTGCACACAATTGTATTTAAAAGTTACCTCCCAATGGCCTCACTTTTACCCTATTGTGTGAAGAGAGACAATGGAGGGTGAAGACTTATAGTACTAGACCCTGCTGGTTCCACTGCCTTCACCGTACTTGATCATATCACTGGTCAAAGTAAAAAGCACAAAGAACTACAGAATGCTTTGAGGAAAACATATGGAAACTGTACAATCTGAATGGTTCTTGATCCAAGAGATAGTTTGTATACAGTAAGTCAGGCACTGTGTCAAAAGTATAGTGCTGAGCGGCTGGCTGTAACATCCTGTTGGCAAGCATCATAGGATGTGAATAGGCACTGCGGGTCTGCAGAGATATCTATATGGACTGATGCCCACCAATCAGCTACAGTCATGATACAAACAAATACAAACACTAGAAATGTGTTCAGATATCAGTGTATAAGCACAGTTCCCTACTGTACTATGCTATGTCACAGACTCATCCAGCATGTAATAATAATACTAATCGTCAAGCAGGCATGGATACAATCATAAAAGCAATTGACTTACATATGCCTGTTCCCTTACACTATTGGAGAGGTAAAGACAGTGCAGTTATTGCTTATGTTAAGTTTTGCTTTATCCTACTACTGCCACTATGTAATATCTGTTCTCGTGTTAACTCCAAGATGGATAGTTTTACAGTGAAGAAGATAAAATAAAATAAAACTGTTAGCAAACTGCTTACTCCACTTAAGAGTCTATGTAAGAGAATGTATAAAAGTAAGTTGGCCTGATGTTTTGATCCTAGCAATTTTAGACTCTGAAGAAGATCCTGCTCGGATTGAATTGTCAGGCCAACTTCCTTTTACACAGTGAAGAAGACAAACAGTTTTTGGCTAAGTCCTGACTTTTTCGGAACAAACATGCTGTGCACTAACTGTTGATGACCTGTTGATGATATTAATATACTATCACTTGGTATACATGGTATATTATGTTGATGACCTGTTGATGATATTAATATACTATCACTTGGTATACATGGTATATTATATATGGTATATACATGGTATATTAGAAGATATATTAACACACACATAACATATCAAAATATGTTTTGGAAATATTCATAGTACAATATTACAAGAAACGCTCAAGTCTTTATCAACAGTAACTATGTATACCAACATGGGATTCATTACAAATCTTCCTGTCTTAGTTGAAATTTGCTTATATACATTTTTGTACATATTCACTTGTTTAGACTAAATAGAATCCTACCACTGCCATTATAAACCACACTTTTCACTCTAAAAACATTTTTTCAAATATATACAACATTAGGTCCAACATTTTACATTCTTAGTAACATTCACCTTTCCTCCATTTGTCTCTCCAGTTCTTGCTCAATTAATTATATCATAGGAATTCCCCTCCCCCCCCCCCCATTAACCTTTTTTATATAGGTCTAGTAAAAGTTATGGTTTTCAAACTATTACATAGCAGAACAAAATGGAGATTGCATATGGATATAACCATTGTAACCAATCCCGTGAGTCTTATCAAATGTAATTAATGAATACAAGTATCATGCGTGCTTTCTTGTGCTATATATCATTTCATGCCTTTTATCACATGAACTGTAGCACATCTGGTGTAAAGAATGCTCCAAGAACCACCGCAGCAGTGCATGCTTCATCCTCATCCTCCTCCTCATCTTCCTCCTCATTACCGAACCCATCCGACATCGATGACAGATATATGGTTAGTATTACCACTGGTAGCTGGCATAATTATCATAGATGACAGATATATGGTTAGTATTACCACTGGTAGCTGGCATAATTATCAGACGGTTGTTCAAGAGTTAACTCTCTACTGTCATGTGCCATAGGATTTTCTGTTCCAAATCTCATTAATGTTTAAAATGTGATTAATCAACATTCCATTGTTGACACATGCTGAGTAGAAGTTGATCGGTCGTAAAATGTTAACTTGAAGCCAAAAGTCTGTGACTGTTAACTCTTGCCCAAAGTACGGCTCTTGCGCCAAGGTGGCAGAAACTATTTAAAAAATTACCCAAAAATTAAATTCTTAAATTTTGAAGGTGTTGTATACTGTTTGGCAAAGGAATAAACCGCACATAATTATTATGATGAACTGTGATAAGACTCCATTTAATGGAACTAAACTCTAAAGTTTAATTGGTCTTTGAAATTTGAGAAGAGAAGTTGTACAAACTTGTAATTTATGACAAATCTGTTCCTTTTTGCAAGCCCATTACATAACATTACCAAACTGTTATATTGTATGACAGTAACAATTCAACTATGAAGTGATATAGTTTTGATCACTTCCATTGGCTCTTGTATACAAAAAAAGGTGTATTGGTCGAAAGGTCATAAAGGGTCAATATTTAAGTCAAAGTGTGAAAATCTTGTAAAAATGATAAGTCAAGAAGTACATGTTTCTTAAACTGTATACGGAGTATGTAGGTCCAGCTTGGGGATTACAAGAACCCTATTGAAATTGGTAGAAGTCTAAAGTCAAATGAGGTCAACAGGTGTCAAAGTCTAAAAACCTTTCAAATATGATAACTCCAGAATTAAAGGTACAACAAATCTGTGAATTCTCTAATGATATGATTTTTTTTAGGTGAACATAGTTGGTCAAATTCATTTCAGTTAAGTTGTGTGAAGGGGCTATGTAGGTCTTCAACAAAACAAACAGTCATCCAGGGAATGAAATCAGTTTCAAAGACTTAATAGTCTTGCTTGAAATACACTCAAACGGCTCTTGACAGTTTTCACCCTCTGAGCTTCAAGTGGTCAACAGGTTATCTCAAATAGTGCAAGGGATCAACTGGTCAATGCAAAATGGTCTCAGAGTTGGCCATTGTGTCTATGATTTACACTAGATGACTTTTGCTTTGGCAGTAGGTTGTGAAAATACTCTACAGTGAGTGTAGAAACAATATCATGTAACACATTTCATTTATAACAATTATTAAAGGGATGGTTGGTAGCAGAGCTGATTTGCTAGCTCAAAATTGGTGAAAGAAAATGTCATTTTATTCATACATCTATGTGTCTACACTGTCTATATTTGACATAGGAAGACTGTCCATTCTGGATATTGAAACATGTTGGAATAAAAATTCTAAATTGTTACCAGTGAATTAAATGGTTGATGCCCACAAAGGGAGTGCTACGATTCAGAGCTGAAAATCTCCGATCTAGTCTGGTTCTCACTTACTTCTTGGACAAATATAGCTGTCTAGCTCTTCATTAGTCAGATAATTATTTGAAATTTTGAGCAAATTGTATGGCAATGAATCACAAAGCTAACTGGCTGTGACTATAAAGTTCAAGGTTAAAATAATTTTTTGTAAACATGAAGTGCTATTGTTAGGACTGAGGCCACTGCACTTTTCATATTCTTTAACTTTATTGTTTATTGTGAAAGGTTGGAGTGACTTACAGTAATGCATATATAGGTAGCAAGTGGTAACAACCATGTGACTGAAACCTTTTGTAAATTAGGAGAGTAACACCCAAAGTGTGGCACGGCATTGCTATACTTCGTTCAGTAAGCATATTTCAATATTTTGATCAACGTTTCCAATGTTTCCCTCAGCTAGACTAACATAAATTACATTATTAGTAATGTTTGCAGTTGACAAAACCACTTTTTTCTCCCCATGAAATTCCAATCGAGGAACATTCCATGATAACTGATTTTCAATGTTTTGAGGATTTTTTGATGGTTAATATGAAATGTAAACTTGATCTGTAATCTGTTGAGTGTTTCTTTCATATATATAGAAAAGCTTATGTTTGAGTTTGTTTTTTTCTTGATTATTTTGAAATTTGAACTTGATCTGTATGCTGTTGAGTGTTTCTGGTTATATATATAGAAATGCTATTACTTTACATTAAATAAACAATAACCCACTCATATATATATAATAATATACTAGAGAGAATGCAAACAGAAAAAAAATTGTTCCAACTTGGCAACTTCATACCTTGTTGCATCGCAAGATACAAAAAGTGCTACAAGGGTGTTTGGATTTAAAAAAAAAAGAAGTTTACAACAAACATTTAAGGATAAACATTAAATGTAACAGATGCCTGTTACATGTGAACCGTACAACGTCAGAGCACAACAGATATGTATTTGGTTGATAAGCAGTAAATGAAGGGCCTCCTTCCTTCCTCTGTCAATAATTCTAAAATTAATTTACGTTTTTTGATAATAATCTCATATTAAATTACACACTGTATCCTGAACCAGTAGGAATTCATGATTGATTTCCTGTAATGGAGTCTTAATGTGCCAAACTCAGCATTGTTGTTCCATTATTGTCAAAATCAATAGCTATGTTATCAAAATGTCATTACAGGCTCATTACCAAATTATTGTTGAAATTTGGAAAATATTAGCCAGGTCATTGTTATCATTGTCTCACAGGACTGACAAAGTGACAAATCTATTTTCATATAGTGTACTATAACTGTCAACTCTCTGTTATATACAGTAACTGGTCAATGTGATATTTGTGATCCAAGTATGCAGTTAATACTTGGTATATATATTTTATAGCAAAACTCGTGATTTTTTCCCCTTTTGCTGGAAAAGATGAAGAGAAATAAATTTATTTAAACAACCATAGTATCCGTTCCAACGGTGGAAGTCGTGGGTGTTATATATGTGATATTGTGATGTAAGATATGAAATTTGGTAGGTGTTGGAATGTGTGTTTCATGGTGTTGATATAAAGTTGTGGGTGTTGGATATGTAGTAAACTATGGTATATATATGGAATTTGTTTTGTGAGGTTGGTGGTTCGTGGTGCTGGAGTAATATAATGGGTGTTTCATGCATATTCCAATTGTTTGTAGAATTGGTTCACTTTGAATTGCATTTCTAGGATATGTGTTGTCCATGGATGGGAATGTGAAATGGTGGATGTTGGATGTAAATCTGTTAGTGTTTGCATATGTGGTCCATGGCAGTAGCTGTGAAGTCATAGGTCCAGGGTGTTCCATCAATGGATGGGAATGTGAAATAGTTGGTGTCAGACGTACCAACCCTGTTGCTGGATGTAAAACTGTTTTGTGTTGGAAATATTTGATCCATGGATGTAAATATAAGGAGGTGATAAAAGATGTCCGATAATAGCCTCATCTCATGCAGACTATCTATCGATTTCAGTCTTTGTTAGAGGAAAACCGGAGATACAGAGAGGAGATTCAGAGAATGAAGGCAGAGAATACTTACCTTATCAAACAAAACAGACAAGTTATAGGAGATATGGACATGATGCAGGTAGGATGATTAAAAAAAAAAAAAAAACAGCTTAATTATCTAGCAGATTGGATGCATTGAAATATGATTACACAAAGTACTCATGCTAGGGAAAGCTACCTGTGAAGTTTATGTTGTTTGGAAATTATGGGGAATTGAGCTTTTACATGTTCCCTTTTTTAGTGGGAGAATCTTATTAGTTTATCGTTTAGTTCCTAAAGAAGAGGGTGAGTAGGTAGGGGAGGAGGAGGGTGGGGTGGGGGGGGGGCCGGTAGCTTGTGTTATTGTTCATTATTTGCGGGAGATATATTATAATACGTACCACGGAAATGAAAAGATTTGCAACACCTCCAGTCTGTGCTTGAAATGGTCTTCAGGGTCATAGATGATATGTTGAAATTGGTGCGACTCTCCCAGATCATGTTAGGGACATGTATATGTTTTGTCATATATGTATTATATTGATATATGTGTATCATGATTTGGCACTATCTTTTGTCTTACAGAAACATGTAGCGACGTGCACATCCCAACGACAAGAGTTGCAGATTAGACTCAGAAGACAACAGGAAGAGGTAAGATACATCGGAAACCAGGAAAATAAAATAACATAGAATGTGACATTTCCATGGAATATGCACCAAAAGGGTCTCAACTCTCAAGAACAGCATTTATCAGGAATGTGGGTTGAAGTCTGTTGATGCAGAAATCTCTGCTAAATTTATCGAGCAGTGTAGCTTCTATCGATAACCGGAAAGTCCCATTAAACTTTCTTTTACGTTGTAAAAAAACAGGAAAGAAAACCAAAAAAAATGATTTGTCAGTTTGCATTCGATCCCTTACCTTGTGAAGGTACCATTCAGCTTCTGCAGGTTACCTCTAAATAGTACTAACTAAATGTTCTCCCACACAATTTTCCTTTGTCCGTGCAGCACCAAAGGTTGACCAAAACGATGACGAAGCAAGCAGCTGATTGGATCAATGAAAAGAAGACAATAAAGAACACAGAAAATCATACCAAACTGAAGAAGATAGGTAAGAAGAGCCCTCCGTCAGCCCTCCCCCCCCCCCCCCCATCGTAGTTTTACTACTATAATGACGTCACATGCTGTGGTGTCAGAAAAAACTGCTCTCAATTATTAGTTATTTCTTATTCATCACATCAAGCAAATAGTAACTTGGGAGAAAATGGCAACATTTTTTAAGGTTGATTTCCTTGATTTGAGATGGAACTTGACTATTCAGGCTATTGAACTAATTTACATTGTTATGGAAGTTCGCTATAGAAAAATTTGTGGACACCAACTCAAGGAAAGGTGCTGTTTTGTTTAAATATGTTAGTTCGTTAACCTCTTTGCTTCTGGCAACAATCTATGCTTGAGAGAGTACCTGACGATCTGTTAGATAAGTTTGCAATAAAAGGTCGCCCCTGAAACGTGCCTGTTCTTTGTCTCTGCGTCAAATAGATTTAATCACTAGTTATGCTGTAACTCTAAGGCACCAGTCTGCCCACTCACGTCAAGGGACAGACATAACAGGTGCTTCAAAGAAGTGGTCTAGGCCTAGTTCACCTGGTAGATGCTGTAATGTTTTTAAGAGATGCATGACAATTGTTTCTATTTGATTACAGAGAAAGACAGAAACAGTCTAGTCATTCATTAGTTTGCTCAACAGTTAAAGGAATTATTAGTTACCAGAAAACATTAATGTTCTTAACAATGTCAAGAAAGATTTGCCAGAAATGATGATTGCACAGACAAAAGGTTAAATACAATTTAATTGTTTGACCCAAGTTTTTCCATTTTGGATTAAGCAATGGACAACTTGCCGATTAGCCAAAAGATTGAAACCACACATCGATGATATCTTAGTTTAGATTGAGAAATATCGAATTTTGTGTGAGTATTATGTGTCTTGGTCAGAATGGTGTAAAATATTACAACCCAAAGTAAGAACCCGCTCACATTAGATCACAAGAATGGGATCTGATCCTTTTCTCGGGATCATAATTCTCCTTTCGGGGGGAGTTCAGATCCGAAGCTTGAGATGAAAGTAACAAGCTCATGGCATTACTGTGACCCGGGATCGAGATGACTTATTACATCATGTCTTGTTTCTTGTCTAAAAGTAGAGCCCAGCTGATACAAGGGTGCATGCAAGTATCGATAGTCCCTCGCTTTGGAAAGAACCTTATACAGTAGCTGAGTAACTCAAGCATAATTATTTAAGCACCCTCAGTCCAGCTGGAAAATATCATTATTAAATCAAGCAACTTGAATGTTTTTGGCAATTTCAGATATCTTGTATGTTTTATTTTACTGTTGAAACAAATAATAATGATATTGTCTTTTTTTTTCTTCTTTCTAATCACAGGTGCCATTTAGTATTAATTGTTTACTCAACGAAGGGATATTCTTTTGTCAGCACATGGTATAAATTTGGTCATCATTCTCAGCCAATGGGAGACAGGGTCTCTTCCCTGAATATTAACCTTTGTTGACTTCCAAGGGATTAAAAAAAGTGTGTAAACCTAAATCGTTAGGATGGGGTGTCAGTGATCAGCCAGAAATGTGTGATCAAAGGAAATGAACAGAGAATGTATGATGGTAAGAACAATATGATCTGAAGCCATGCGATCAAAGGAAGTGAGTGGAAGGTTACGATCTGAACAAAGTTTGAAGGAAGTAAGTGAAAGAAAGCAGGATTTGGTTAACTAAGAGTGAACGATCAAAGGACGGATGTGAACCCATGTGATCAAATGATTTAAATGAACACAGAATATGTGATCAAAGGAGGAAGGATTTGATGTGAACCGATGTAATGACAAGAAATATGTGAAGAGAATATGTGATCGAGAAAATTACATGATCTGATCGGATGTGATCCAAAGAAGTAAGTGAACTAAGAACATACTATCAAGAAATGGATTTGATGTGAACTCATGTGATCCAAAGAAGTAAGTGAATTGAGTCTATACGATCAACAAATGGATTTATGTGAACCGATGTGATCCAAAGAAGTAAGTGAACTGGGAACATACTATCTAAAGAAGGGTTTGATGTGAACTCATGTGATCCAAAGAAGTAAGTGAATTGAGTCTATACAATCAAGGAAAGGATTTATGTGAACCAATGTGATCTAAATAAGTGAGTTAACTGAGAACAGTCTACCAAAAAAGGATTTGATGTGAACTCATGTGATCCAAAGAGTGTATATGATCAACAATAATGTATAAATTATCATCTATGTAAAAGGTGTTAATGACCAACCATATATAACATCTTATGATAGTGTATACATTATCATAAGATGTAAAAGGTGTTAATGTACACACTATATAACATGATATGATAATGTATACATTATCTTAAGATGCAAAAGGTGTTAATGATCAGACAATATATAACATGATATTATAATTTATACATTATGGTAGGATGTAAAAGTTGTTCATGATCGGATAGTATAATATGGTATGATAATGTATATATTATCTTAATATGTAAAAGTTGTTTATGATCAGACAATATGTAACATGGTATGATAATATATGCACTATCATAAGATGTAAAAGGTGTTAATGATCAGATAGTATAACATGGTATGTTAATGTATAGATAATGATGTATGATGTAAAAGGTGTTAATGATCAGACAATATATACAACATGGTATGATAATATAGAATTATCATAGGATGTTTGTGAATAAAGAGCATGTGATGAACATAGTATGTGGTCCGAACAAATGTGATCCAAATAACTATGTTATTGGTAACCTCATTGATTCTAGTTGCAATGCTGCAAAAAAATAGAAAGAAAAAAAGAGTAGCTAATATTTTAACTTTGGAGTCATAAGGAACTAGACAATTAGTAAAATGTGACCCAGTTTATCCCATCAGGATTGTCCATAAAGGAAATGAGATATGGCATGTAAAATTGATTACGACCTTGTTAATAAGAGCATTCCATTTGCAAGTGAGGTTGTGATTCATCATGTTGTTGTATGTCCTGCAGGCATTATACATTGGTTCACCTAGGTATTAGTATAGAAATTAATGTTCTACTTGACCATGGTTTGAGTGGCTATAAATGCTAATATTCCAAAAGTCCGCTGCATTTTATTTAGAAAATCGTTCTGCATTCACGCTGCTTTACCATTGACTGTAATGTTAGTAAATGTTTGTGTCTTGTTGCGGAATATTTAGGTAATTTGAGAGACATGATTAGACAAAAAAAAAACTCATTCAGAATTATCAAGATCCCTGGTCTCTCTATTACTTTTACTTTATTTAAATTACTTAAATTATTTAAATTAAATTATTTAAATTACTTTTATTTAGATCATGTCCTATCTATCTTAGACAATATTTAGCACTAAACAGCGTCTGTGTAATTTCATAGCCATGTATTATTTAAACCTTTCATTGATTGTGAGGTCTAGTTTTGAGTTCCTTTGTGTTTGTACCTTGATATTTTCAAAGTTTTTTGTCTGCTGGGATTGTAGTGACAGGTTTTCTAGCTTTTGTACATTTTGAATGATTAATTTATCAATTTTGGGGTTTTCTTTACAAATTTTTTTTTATTTTACAAATGACATTAACTATTCTCCCTCATGACAGCTTAATTCAAACTAAACTATGATAATCTGAATCCAGAGCTTGCGGTACTCATTAAGAAAGAACTACCAAATATAAAAATGTTATTGTTAACAAAATTGTAAGGTCTTCTGAGCAAGCATAGTTTGCAAAAAGTTAATTATAAACTAATTAGACCAGAATACAAATGATGAAAATAAATGTAACCAGCAGTTGTCATAACCCAATTTCAATCGATATAATACAAAAACCAGCAGCAAAGGAAGAGAAATTCAGCTTGTTGTGTTTATCAGTCTTAGTTAATCGCAATCAATTAAGCAGTCATTAGTTTTCTCGCAGTAGTTACATCGCAGATACTTTTTTTTTTTTTTTAAACATCCCAAAACTGAGAAGAAAATTGATTCATATGGGGTAGGCCTGCAAACCTCTGATTGCAGTTATTGCTAGCCCTTCGCTTTATATAATACTTTATACTTATATAATACTTTATACTTATATATATTATACTTATATAATACTTTATACTTATAAAACTTTACATAGAATATCAGGATTGTTGGGCAGTCTGGTTGTCGTCATATCGGCACGGCTATAATATATCCAGATTGCCAGTCGTATCTCTAACCCAATAGATGTTTTTGCATCGATCATGTGGAAAAGTTGTTACGGTCAGTGTAAAGTAGCTTGAGCGGCCCTGTTTACAAGTGGAATATTATAGAATTTATGGCTTATGTAATCATTTCGGATTTGAAAACACAACCAGTCTGGTTGCAACTTGCAAGTAGCTTTCAGTTGGTGTACACTTGCCCTGTAGTGAACTTTGGAAAGAACCTTATTGAAGCAAATGAATTGACAAGTATCTCAACCAGATGATTTGGTCTTCATGTAATTATTATATTCTTTTATCCACTATTTTCATTAACTTAATTTAACTTGATTTTTTTTTTTTTAATTCTTTCATATTATTGTTTTATTCTTCATCATGTAAAGCGCATATAAATATATATATTTTATAGTATTTGTGCTAGATAAGGAACCATGATAATAATAATGTGTATTACAAATGTCCATGAAAAGATGTGTTTATTAATGTGTACCTGTAGTATCATGATAGGAATATGTAATTATGAAAAATAAATTGTTTGAATCACCACCCAGCATGTGATTGCAGAGTACTGAGCCATATCCACTTCTCAAGTTAATAAATATCATGTGATACTCTGAGTTTTGACCTTACACACAAGGGTTGTTTTGAAGTAAAACTGGTGAAAGGAGAATTACACGAAATGTTTACCAGAATAAAAAAAAGTATAGGGACAGCTTACCCTCAGTGACGTCTAACCCTCGTTACAGCTCTTTCTGTCCAATCTCTTTATGTATGTCCTTCCCATTGATATGACTAGACCAACAACTACTACATTAGCAAAACACTCGATCCCTGATGTTTGCTGTATTCATGTAAGCCTGTAACTTTAATCTCCCTGCTTATTTAGGTCAGAGATTAAACTGAAAATGTTGTTGCCACTGCATGGATCTTTATACAGTAGAACATTTTGACTGAGTGGATATCTCTGGCAGTCTCTAACCAAGATTGGCGATATTAAACCAAAAAGCAGTTTTGAAGGTGTAATATATATATATAATATATACATATATATATATATATATATTTATATATATATATACATACATTTATATACATATATATATATACATATATATATATATATATATGGATTGCGTAATTCCGGTTACTGAAAATTAACCCTCAAAAGAATAGGGGTAGTATGCCTGCTATGTACAAGGTATTTATATGGTGGGATAAACCTAGTATATGCTCAAGAAGACCAATGAAATACAAGGAGTCAAGTTTATCACACAGGTTAGATGTTACATCATGTAAGTGATCCCATATTCATATGTGACTTGTTACAATGTCATATAGTACTTCCTGATATAGGTTTTGATATAATAGTTACAATGTTATTTATTTATTTATTTATTTATTACATAAAGTGAATTAAGTTTTCCAAATAAACTACCGTGAAAGTTTATGGAGAACATTTGCTGTCTGACTTAATTTTTGTTTTAATTACTTGATTTCAATCATTTTTGAGGAACCTGCTATGATCACAGTAAAATTCCAATTATCAAAAGAGTTTCTTTTTCGTTGTATTGTCTTTCAGTAGTGTTAGTTAGTTAAGATGGATGGATGGATCACCAACAGTAGTGGGCAAATCCCATCCCACGACCCCCATCCCGCATGACCCAACCATTTTAATTTTTGAAGTAAAAAAGTTCTTCATCGATTTAAAGTGGTAAACTCACACATAGAGCTCCTTACCTTCTGGACAAATTACTTATGTATTTTCCCGCGCCATCGGTGCCAAACTCACAAATTAAATACACCACCAACTATGCAAAGGGTAGATGGCTCCATCTGGCTCCATACTGTAAGCTTTTTTGGCGTATAGTAGGAATATTTGGTTATACATCACAGAGAAGATAAATCGCAACTACTTCAATGGTACCATCACCGAAAGTAGGTTTATTTCTAATCTTACCCTCGTGAGAAAGAGGCGATTTTAGTCTTATTTGCATTTACAAACATTTTCCAAGTACAATCGATTTTCACACAATTTAATGTACTTTGCAGATCATTCCCGTTTTCAGCTATAGCAAGGGCGTAGGAACCGGGGGGGCTGGGGGGCGCCAGCCCCCCCCCCCCCCCCAGTGAAAAATATGTGGGGGCGGAAGTATCGTTCCGCCCCCCCCCCCCGCTCCGCAAGTCAGAAAACCCCTTTTTCATTTCCAAATCAGAAAAAAATCTCATTTGAAGCACCAAATTGCATCTAAGGCCAGGTGAAAATGCAAAATTCTTTACAAAATGGAGTGGGTGTTGAAGTGTGCTATATTGCACCAAATTGCATCTGAGGCCACCTGGAAATGCAAAAAAAATCCAAACGGGAGGGGGATACCCCCTCCCCTTAGACCCCTCCCCCAGGCCGGCCATCAGTCTTCAGCCCCCCCCCCCACTCAAAAGTACCTTCCTACGCCACTGAGCTATAGGATAAATAGAATAAAGAGTGTAAAGAACATTTCAACATCATCGTTACTCAACTCACTGGTCATCGGAGATGACACCTCCTTTAAACTTTTGTAAGAATTACTGATGAACTCTCCAAAATCGTATAAAAATATACTCAACAAGACTGGTGAGAAATTCTCACCTTGCCTAACCCCAATATTGCAATCAAAATAGTCTAACTTCATATCGTCCTTTCATAACACGTGATATCACCTTTTTCGTACAAATTATATATAACATTAAGCACTTTGCTACGGAAGCTTAAAAGTGCCATCAACATAAGAAAAACTTTGCCTCATTAGTTGAGATTTGTCAGTAAATTTTTAGATAACAAGATAATATCTTATCAGAAATAAGAAAAATGTTGGAATGCTCAGTTGCTTTAACTGAGCAATTGAACAATTTTCTGCAAAATATTTAATTGACAACTTATCATATCTTGTCAATTCAACATGTTTCTGCAAAATGTTAGTTCTAAGATTCTTTTTCTATTTCATGACGCTGCTTTTGCTTTTTCTTCTCACAAACTTAACACTTACAGGGCGCAGGCTTCTTCCATTACCGGGGAGGCGATGGCAAACACTGATGTCATCTTTCGCCAGCTCCACACCCATCTCATGCGCTAAATTCACAACTTTGCCTTTCAAGTCCTCACCATCATTCTCTTCTCTGTTGGACCAACTTTTTTAATGCTATCCTTTCTTGAGTACTGTTCCAGTTTTTTTTTACTTCATCTTTTGGACTTGTTACTGCCTTCTTAATCATAGCAGTTTCTTCTTTAACTCGTGTCAGAGACTCCATGTCATTTTAATGCTTTTCATTATTGTTTCAGCTGTGGAAACTGAAGTAACGGCCTCCATAATGAGTGGCTGGATGTAAGAAATTGCATTACTAATGATAGCAGCAAGTTGCTGTTGCTCACTTTATATTGCAGCAAACTCTCCACCTTTACTAACTATAGGTTGTGTGCAATGAAGGCATTGCCCACAGCTTCCTCAACCGATTTGAATAACGTGGCCTGCGTCCCAATTTCCGATTCACTGACACTTTCTGAATCTGAAATGTCCTCAAATGAAATTTCTTACTTTTGGCGTTCATTTGATCTTGTTTCTGTTTCTTCTCGTTTGGACGAACAGGTGTTGACGATATTTTGTTCCTTTTCACTCCCGCTTTCCTTTGCGATTCATGCACGTTAGATGACATCTTTCTATACTCGATTATGCTTCACATAGTCTGGGATTCCCATCACCAGTGCACTGGCGGATCCAAGGGGGGGCCAAGGGGGGCCATGCCCCCCCCCCAAAGGTGAGCCAAAAAGTGTTTCCGAACATCCGCTAAATCATATGATTGGAAATTAAAAAAATCGAGAGGAATAGCAGTGGTAGACTAGTCTAAACCTTTTCGTTTTCTGGTTTAAAATTAAATGCAGAGCTCCCAACTGACCCGCAATTCGCGGGAATTAGACCCGCATTCTAACACCCAAACCCGCTGACCCGCACAAGCGTCCGAAAAAACCGCATTGTAATTGTCAAGTATACATAAAAAAATTTGCATCAAATTTTGACTTAGCAACCATCATTTCTTTAGCACTTAGCATAATAGAGTATAAAACCTCCTTTACAGCATCATTTGAACCTCAAATTAGCCTATATTTCTTTTCATTGGGGCGAGCAGCGAACATTTTCATGCCACGGGAAAGAATGAATTATCACCTACTATTCAATTTATTGATGTTACACACAAAAAAATGCATATTTCTCAGAAAATTTTGGGTGACAAAAGCCTTTCTAAGTGCAACCATTTTACACATTACCATTCCAAAAAAATTCAAAAGGGGAGGGGGACACCCCCTCCCCTTATACCCCTCCCCCAGGACGGCGATTCGTGGCATGGACCAGCATTTGCCTTCTCAAGAGTTGGGAGCTATGTAAATGTATGAGCATGAGGATTTACAGTTTAACACCATTTTGCAGTTACAGGCTGGTTGTAAGAAATTTATAACCTATGAGAAATAAAATTTCTTGAGAAAGATGATCCCAACTTTGTTTTATAAATATTTTAGAAAATTACACCTGGGAAACATTTTTTTTAGAAGTAAATTAACATCACCATTGTTCACTTTTGTCGCACCAAATTGCATCTGAGGGCATTCAGCAATAGAAAATTTTCCAAAGGGGAGGGGGGCACCCCCTCCCCTTAGACCCCTCCCCCATATCACTCTAATGCCACTTTGGCCCCTCCCAAACAAAGGCCCTGGATCCGCCAGTGCACCAGTGTGATATGGATAAAATAGAAGTTATTCAGAGAGGAGCAGCCAGATTTTGTATGGCAGACTACTCTTTTAAATCCAGTGTGACAAATACGCTTGAGGAATTAGATTGGCCCCTGCTAAACACAAGAAGAAAGCACACACGTCTACAAATGCTTTATAAAGTCAATGGCAATCTTGTATCAATTGATACAGACAATCTAATCCCAACAAAAAGTGTTAACACAAGAAATAAACATGATCTTAACTTCCAAGTTCTCTACGGTTGACAGAATTTATATAAATATTCCTTCTTCCCCCGCACCTTAACAGATTGGAATGCTTTGCCATCAGGCATTCAAGTGTGCATGCACCTATAGTCTAGACTGTTTCAAAGACAAGCTTACTAACTCTTGTTTTGTTATCTAAAAACTTATACTACTTTTTTAAGAAAAAGTCGCCCAGGAAAGAACCTGAGCACGAAAACCAAACTGCCGAACGACTGATCCGCTCTCAGCCCAGTCCCCTTGCACCGGGGCTGTGACTGTGTGCATCGTCGGGTGTGCATCACCATTCCCCTCGAAAGGGAACAGAACAGATACAACACATGAACTTAGCGAAAAGGCCGAGAAGCGAATAACTTAAAACTCTTACTCATACTTTTTAACGCTCGCTTGGCCTTTATGTCCTCTAGGAGGATTTTGCCGACTTAACCCATTCAGATTTAGTTTCCTTTTTGGGGTGAATGAATGAAAGAGAAGAACCCGAGGAGACAAATAGCCATTGAGGGAGAGGTTTCTAAAGTAATGGGATTTAAGTACTATATAGGGGATGAGAAGACATTATTTGGGAAGTGTGTATAGTTACGACTTGGTATATTCAGGAGGAGAGCTGTAATTAATGGGTCATTCTCGAAGCTGCTTTTGTATAAGTAAATGTTGAATTCTTCTTCAAGAAGATTAAAAATTGGGCTTGCATTTCCCGCATGAAGGACATGTGAAGTTCCGATATAGGAAGGGATTTTTAGTGCAAGGCGATAAGCTGTGGTATGGATTCAATTTAGAACTTGTTTTTTTTTTGGAGTAAGAGATGGCAAGCAGGGAGATGCTACCATAGCAGAGGATAGGCTTTATTTTGGTTTATAGATACGGATAATAAATATTTTTTGGAGGGAAGTTGTATTCGTGTGAGAGGATCTGAGACTAACAGCGCCCTGCAGTAGTAGCACAATGGTAAGTTTGGTATCGAAAGTGATGCCAAGGAAAGTTGCACTAGGAGATGCAGTAATTGGAGTGTTGAAAAGATTGATTTTAGAAATGTGATTTCGTTGTTTTGAGTTATTAAAGGAGAAGTTGACTAGCTTAGATTTTGAGGATTTATTTTTATTCTCCATTTCGAGCACCAGTTTTCGAGATGTGAAATTGCTTTCATGATATTAATTTCCGTCAAACGAATATTTCTACTAGTGCTCCAAATATAGCGATGTCATCGGCGTATTGACTATAGTTGCACCTAGTTAAAGGGGGAATGTTCAGGTCATAAACAAATATAGGGTGTAGGCGAGAGGGCTGAGCACAGCACCCAGTGGAGTACCAGCATGGAGGCCAATATAATTTGAGTAGTCGTTTTTGCAACAGATTTTTTTACGGTGCAGTCAATAAGAAACGAGGAAAAAAAAGTGTGATGTAATTGGAGGGGAGATTGTTATTTCCGCTTTGTAAAATGCCTTTTCGGCATCAAGAAAAAGGGCAATAGTATAATGTTTTTTGCAAAGGCGAGGCGCATTTTCATCGGATAAGCGGAAAGTGTGGTTGATAGTTGATTTGTGTAGGGGAAAGCCTGATTGAAACGGGAAAAGAAATTGTTTTGTTTTAAGTGGTTTCTGGTGCGGTTGTCGATAACTTCTTTCCGATGGGTCGGTAGTTTAGAGTTTTAGTGCGATCATTTTTGCGAATCTCCATGGACTTGGAAAGTAACCCAATCTAAGGAGTTCATTAAAGAGTGGGATAATATGGGAATTAATAACAACAGAAGGGGTGTTTTCTTAAGATTTTTTTAAAATTTATGTTGTCGAGACCAGGAGAGGAGGTATTTGTACATTGTTTAGTGGCATTGTGCTATTCGTGTATATAAGTAGAGGGATGCTTTCGTTTAGACATCCTGATGAATTAGGGATAAAATTGTCGGCATTATTAATAATTGTACGGTCTATTTCGTCTTTGAAATTATTATCATATAGGAGGGGCCATGGAAGATATTGAAAATATCTTTAAACTTAAGTATGATTCGAAAAGTTTAATTTGGTCTTGAATGTTCGTGACCAACTTTCCGACGTAGGCGACGCCTGTAATTGATAAGTATAAGAGTATCCATATTATTGTATTGCGCATGCGGGCTACAATATTGGGCTTACTAGCCCACTCCATCATCTACATGGCTGGCTGGTGAATGCCAGCTGGACATACACTCTTTAAAACAAACTCAAATTCACAGATTGGCTACGCAGGAAATAACCCAGACACAGATTTGCAAAGAATTGTGGCGGTGAACAGTTAATTCTGCACACGTAAATAAAATAGATCTCCTTGCGAAGCATAGCCTACTTCTTCAAAAGAATACGTAAAATTATCTACTTTGGTTCGTTATTCTCGAATTGAACAAGACAAGTTACATTTGAAATCATTTGAGTTAACAACATGCTGCAAACAACTATAGGAGTTCCATTTTAAAGGATGTCCAATCTGTTTTATTATAATTGAAAGTCAATTCTTTGTTTTGTTGACGGTTTAGGATTATGTCTAATTCATAAAGAAGTAGGAAATGGTCTCTGATTAAGTCATCTTCTAAGATTTGCACTGAATGAGTTTTAGTTGCGAGATAATTCCATGTCCTGGCGTCCTCGAGTAGCTCTGCATTATTGCGTATTGGGTTTAATCTGGTTTTGGTATTTTGGTTGATTATTGTCCGAACATTTGGCATTTGAAGCATTGATTGACTTGGGGTGGAGTCTTGGATGTTCTTCAGCCGTGTGTTTGGAATAACCTAGGTAAAAGGCCATTATTTAAGAGGAATATTAGAGATTCTTGGTCATTGAATGATATTCTGACTTTCCATGAAGGGTTGTTGGTGTAGCACGACTGCAGTCTTTTCATTATTTGTGGCGGGGAGTATTTCTTGGTCTTTAAGTTGTTGCTCAATATGCCTTTATTTTCTACCTCTGTATTGATACCGCACGCTATCGCGGATAAGTTCCTTTTGTCTGATTTGATGTGTGAGATTCTTGGTCTAGGATTGCCTTGTTTATAGAGTTTTGTGTCCAGGGGTTGTAGAAGGATGTATGAAGACTTAATTAGGGTCATGGGGGGGGGGGGGTGGGGTGATAATTATGTCAAGTTGCTTCGCACATGGTGTATATGTTTGTTATCAGGGCATTTGGTTTTTCTTCATTGATTAGGTTTGCGAGTTTGATCGAGTTGATTGAGATTTCAGGTAGGACTCCAGAAACTATAATTGCTTGGGAGGTTTTCTATAAGCGAAATATACATACCAAATATGAAATGTACCCCAGTTATCCTTCGAAGTTCTAGCTCTTTTGATATTTTAACATATCCAGAGTGTATACGAGTGTTCAGTTCAATGATTAATGGGACCCTTCAGCTTGATGCTCTTGAACAAGGAGGCCTTAATTACAGGATCATTAGACTGGTACGGAATCTTTTAAATATATTTGCTATGAACGAAACATTTTTAAATGTTACAATCCAGGAATATGTAGTAGGCCTATATGCATACCTGGTTACAAGGTTATTCGTAATGACATGACAAGATAGAGAAGAAGGGGCGGTTGCTGTATATTAAGAAAACAACACCAGCTAGCTTTGTTGGACATTTCCAATTTCGAAACAAATAGAATTGAAGGGACCTGGGTTGAAATGATTTTACCTCATATTAAAAAGTTGTTGTTATTTGTTTTGTACCGCCACCTGATTCAACAGCCGAGTGGAATGATCATTTGCATGAAATGTTAGTTGCCCAATGTAATCCTATTTTATGACATAGTTATTATCGGGGAATTAACATAAATATATTAGGTGGTATATAGGCTAGTCGGTATAGTCGGTCCAGGTTAATGTAGACTTTACTATACTACGATGCTTACCAGAGATATGTTTCAGCGCCAGAGGCGCTAGATACTTGACTTCCTGACAGTAAAGCATACTGTAAGTTTTGGGCGTTTCATTAGGAATATTAAAATTCTTACCGGTATTAATTCATGCCGACATTAATTCTCAGTCAATCAACATGCAGCTTCATATGCCGGTATTAAATAGAATTAATACCGGCATTAAATAGAATTAATACCGGCATTAAATAGACCATCTTTGTTTAGTTGGCACTGTAACTTTAGTTGCGCTTTGGTATAATATGATGCAATATTATTGACAAGCTTCCTTACATGTTTCCAGCTCTTGCGCCAGGCGCGAAACTTGCCCCGTTAGTTCATCCATCTTCGTTCAGGGGTCTTCCAAACTTTTCATAGCGTAATGCTCTTGTAATGTAATGTACGGTAAATAAAATCTTATATAGCGCACTATACGCGCGATGCATCTGTGCGCTTTACAAACAATCTAGAATATACAATGACATAAAACATTAAATACAAAAAAAAAACAGTAAATACATATACCATGTACAGATATATACAGGAATATGAGATCGAAAAAACTTTTAAAAGCACTGGTGAAGAGTAAAGCGATAAAACAGATTGACTACAAAATCTACAATTTGAATGCTAAAAAGTGAAAATTCCAATTGAAGTTAGAACCTAAAAAAACCAACACGACAGAACATCATAAAATCTAAAAAATCCTAGAAACCATCTTTATAGTGCCCTTGAAAGAGATGCGTCTTCGAATATTAACAAAAGGTTCAAAGCATTGCGAACTGGTAAAACATCGGATGGGGATTTGGGAGTCAACATTTGTCAATAACCTACAAGTTTCTTTCGCTTCTCGGCGTAAATCTTCCAGATATTGTGTTCGGCTGTCATGCGTGCCATTGCGTTGTACTTTGCTTTCTCTTCAACAGAAATAACTGCGCCGCTTTCACGCTGCAGAAAGAGGGATTTACACTAGCTCAGAGCATTACAGCTTCAAAATTCGCTAATGTGATTGGTCTATTTAAATGCCGGTATTAATTCGATTTAATACCGGTTTTAATTCGATTTAATACCGGTTCTAATTATATTTATTGCCGGTATTGATTCTATTTATTACCGGCGTATGAAGCTGCATGGTGATTGGCTGAGAATAAATGCCGGTATTAAATAGAATTAATACCCGGTAATAATTTAATTCGTATGACGGACAATACATCAGCAATTACTTCCCGTATGGCCTACCATACCCGTATTAGAACAAATTGTATCAGAACGACAAGTAGGGCTAAGTTTAACAAATTGTGTTCTGTTTGTAAGATAATTATTCATTATCCAGTGAATGATGCCATTGGGAACCATCATTTTTATTAGTTTTTCGACCAAGATATGGGGTTGAATCCGGGTATTAAAGGCGGATGAAAAATCAAAGAACATAACACAGGCAGACTAGACACGACAGGAATGTTCAAGGTGAGAATAAAGCTTTTCAAGGATTACAAGGACGGCATCTTCACAATATACGACTGAGACTCGATTGGTATGCAAACTGAAATGGATCTAAAAAGGGAACTACAAATGGTTTAAAACGTTATAAAAAAATATACGTTCACAAATTTTCATTGGCACAGCGGTGAGGGCAACAGGACCGTGGACGTAAGTCATTCAGACAAGATATTTCAGTTTTTTTGTGGGAATTGGTATGATACAGGATTTTTTTCCATAAAATAATTAAGGATTGATCGAGTACTAAAAGACTGATTATAAATATAAGTAAAAATATTTGCCAAATGAATTGCAAATTGTTTTCAACTCGTGGCGAAAGTCTATCAGGACCTGCAGCCTTCGATGACTATTGGAACCTAGCAAAATGGCGGCGAAACTCACCTTCAGTAACCGTGAAATTACAATCAGCATTTCACATATATAAAGAAAGACACGTGTAGCGTTATATGCTCATATGGCACAAAATTGTATAGGTGGATGGTATACACACTTCATTATGAATTGCGTTCTTCGTATACACCGATAACTTTCCACAGGTCAGTTTTTTGTTATACGACAACAGAGAAGTTGGAATGTTGAGTTAAAAAGAGTTATTAAACCGTGAATGATACACGACAGACGGTCCGTTCAGTGCATTACAAACCCCTCAAATCGACTGATATTTTACTGCAATTCATGGTGGACCTATATATACAATGGTAGTACTAGCCTATAGTCATAGCTTGAAATTATTGATATTAAGTTCAGATTTTCATACCGAAGACTGTACATGTACTAAAAGGTTTAGTAGTTTATATACACAGATGACTATGTTGGATATATGTTTGTTATAGCTTGATATTTAGGGAAAGTTATGTGATATTGAAAAGGGACATTTTTGTTTATTTGTCCTACTGTAGGCCTACTATTCTTCCTTTCTTTTAATCTTTTTTTTTTTTTACTATTTTAATTTTGTTTCTCAATTTATAGAGACTGTTTGGTATTGAACTATTTTGGTATAGAACTACAGGCCCTCTAACTTTTACATATTCTCTTACACAGGCTCATTAGTGGATAAGCAGTTTGCTAACAGTTTTTTTTTTTAATTTTTGGATATAGATTTCTGGCAGTTCTGAGACTAACTGATTCCCTGATCTGATGTACAGCCAAATTATTCATTTCCTTTTAGGCAATCAACTGTTAACTGTACAAAAACGATTACACTCCTCATACAGGAAAAATCAACATATCAATGGAAGTGAATCGGGTTGAACACGTTTGTTAACACTATAGTCAAGTAAAACCTTGACAATATTCTGTATATTAAAACGTCATTACAAAAGTGCGCAATAGGCTATATGTAGATGATTTGGTGAGATATATGGTAGTAGTACAGTAATTGATAAAGTGCATAAGGAACTTCAAATGCAGCGTAGAAGTCGGAAGTTGTCCAGTTAATTGTCAACTTATGAACGACATTAACATGTTTCATACTGAAAGGAAATGCGTTACGATGGAATTTCTGCGATGATTTCGGTGAAAATGGTGGATTATCGATGTTGTCATTGTTTTTCATTTCAGTTCACCACCGGTAGAAAACAAAAGAGTGAATAAATTAGAAGTTTCTGGTGCTGTTAATTACGTGCGAACAGATCTGCGATAATATATGGACTTGGAAAGGGATTCCTGAATTCATCGAAATATAAGTGGTATTTCATGATTCCTGATCTATATTCTCTAAATTATAAAAGTATATCTATATATATATATATATATATATAAATATATATATCATGACAGAAATCACCACCGGTAAATTTGTTCTAGTAGCCGTGGCTTTCATCACTGGTGTGCTTGTATCGACGTCATATCAACGAGAAGGGAGACAGTTTGATATTGAAACCAGCTTTCGAGGGATTAGATATGGAGAACGGTTAGCATCTTCAGATGGAGAAGATGGTGATGATGATGATAATGGTAATGATGATGGTAATGACAAAAGGACACAGAATATGGAAACAACTAGTAACCTAAACAACGCCGGCAAACTGCAGTCTTCGAAACCCGTGACACGAGGAAATAACACTTTCGATAAAGGTAATAGAGTGTACCATAGGCCCTATACTTCATTGCGTCGTTAGTAAGCTTAAAACTTTCTCCGACCCAGGGGCGGATAGGCCTATACCTGCTTGTATTCGTCCTATAGGTGCCAAATTCGCCGTTTGTTTAATTCAAGGTCCCAGTGCCGCTGATTGGATCACTGAGCAATTTATACCCGCCCCCCCCCCTTACCCGAACCTTTCAACACCCCCTCTCTCTTGTCAACCTTGTATAAACCTATTCAAAATGTTCGAAAAGTCATCTTTTTTAACATTCTATAGTGTTTTCAGAATTTCATTTTCTTTCTTTTTCGGCTTTCTATGACTTTGGCCACTCCATGTACAGCTGTTTTACTTTGTTTATTCACTGTTTTTTTTTTGCCAGTGAGATTTTTTATCTCTCAGTGAGGCTCATTGTAAAACCGTAAGTGTTGGCAGGTATGGTTCCATATTTATAAGTAGCAATCCTAATATTTCCCAGTAGTGTTGTCTAAAGTTTGCATGCCCCCCCCCGTGTCCATTAGCCACCATTGCTTGCTTGTATAAGTTCTGCTAAGAAGAGCTGAATCACACTGTTGTGATCTTTGTGATCCTGGCGGCAGGCTTTACCACAGGATGGTGTTAGGCCTTATTTGTAAAATAGTAGCATAAGTTACTCTTATCTTAGTACAACAGAAAACATTTTAACATTATCTTCACCCTCCCCTTACCCTAGGTTCACTTTTACAATCTCTTAGCTAGGAGCACAGACAGGAAGTCCTCCCTACATCACACTTCATGATCTTATTGCCAATGAATCATAGTGTATAGCTTAGCCTCTGTTTAGGTAGAAAGGTAGATATGTGGACAGAGTAACTTCCTGTCCCATCCTCTGTAATGCATTGTCGAGAGTATATAACATGTAACTTTCACCAATTGTAGTCAGTGTGATTGAACCTGTAGGAGCCGTGGTTAGCACGGTTCTCTCAAGCTTATAGTTTCCCCCTGACACACTCACTGTACTCAGTAGATATCTAGCCAGTTGAAGATCTAGTATACCGTTTAATTCAGCTACTTGTTCATGTCCTTATTTCTTGGTCACATGCCACTGTGACAATTTGGTGGGACAGCGGCGCTGTGATATTAGTATTCAGTGGAAGACAGGTGATATAGTTAACCACTTTGCCCCCGTGCTTTTCAACCGTTTCTCTCAGTTTCCACACCTGGTTGAAAAAAAAGTGTTTCGTCATTTCACCCCCCCCCCCCCCTTCCCAAATATTTCTGCAAAAACATGCCATATATGTTTTTAATCACTTTCTTTCACATACTGCAAGGGTGATCATTACGATTCAATCAATGTTAATGTTCTCTTACGAGTCAATCTACAATAAGATGATTAATGGGACCCTTGAGCTTGCTTGATGCTCTTGAACAAGGTCCTTGATATCATGATCTAGCTTGGTCCATTTTGAGACGTAAATCGCCGCGATGTGTTACGTCCAGGCTACCACGTTTCTTGGCTAGGATATTTGTTACAGCAGTGAATGCGAACTCAACTAAATAAAAGGAATGCCGAGTCGCTCCCTCTTCCACCCCCCCCCCCCCCGCATTCCCATTTCTTCTGAATTCACCCCAAGACCTATTCATTCCCCCTGTGGGTTTACACGGACCCCGGTGAGAAGCACTGACTTTTCCTCTACCGAATCCAGGATTAAAAGGCCAGACTGTGTTAAGAGTCATCTATGCTATTTAATGATATGTGTAATCTCTGGTGCAATAAGTTAGAGGTGTGGAAATATGTTTTGTTCACTGGAGAATGCATGGCCAAGTGTTGTCTTGTCTGGTAGGATGGGATAATTAATTTCTTTCAAAGCTTCTAATTGTTTCAAAATGACTTTAAAACACCCAACTTTGCAAGCAACTCTACCATTCACCAAGACACTCCAAGCTTGCCATGCATCTGCAGTATAGTGACTAGCCAGAAGATTATATAAATTAATTTAATTAATTCCCATCATCTTCCAACTTTACCCCAGATCTCACTACCAGGAGCCATAGTCAGTTTCATTTTGATATTTGTAGCCATGTTAGTTATGTGATGGCAACGTGCTCACGGAATGTACGGTATCTATTATTTTTGCGATAATATCTGTATCTGTAAGGGTTATAAGTGAGCGTACAGATGCAGTCATTATTATTGTGATCTACGTCTTTATATTGTTGTTTATTATATGTTTATAGGGTTGATTGTGGCATTTATACTGCCATCAACCATGCAGGAGAAGCTATGTGTGATCGTTATGATCTGACCTGTAATAGTTGCCATGGTGATAGGAATAGCCGAACATGTGAACTTCTAGGTTGCTAGAATTGTAGCCATATGATATTAGACATTTCGATTTATTCTGTATCTTGAACCGATGCACTGTTGAGGTTGTTTATATTAGCATGCATTTAGCCCTATTAGTCACTCTTAATTGGTACAGACTCCATCTGACCAGATATAGCAGATAGGCTACATGGTATAGTGTCTGCTTTGTAGCAGGGTATGCTTATAGGTAGGTACAACCGGACAATGGTGGTATATGTCATGGCAACCTGTGGTCTAAGCTAGTTGTTGTACATGTGTTGAAGTAGTCACTGTGCTAGTCATGCAGTTGTTATTGTTATTACTATGAGCTGAGGGACTTCCCCTTTAGTTTACATCGTTAGCTTGAAGACGCTCATGTAAGTTATAGAGGGTGTGACGATTTTAGCTTTAATTGTTCGCCCCTCAGTGGCGTAACCAGCGGGGGGACATGGGGCCGGATCCCCCAGTCAGGTGTCTCCCTCCCCCACCCCCTCACTTACCCACCCAAATGACATTGGCAGGCAATAACGAAAGATTGGACGAAAAATTACAAAATGCATTTAAAGGCTCAGTTAAACCAGTTCGCGGTTGAAGTTAATCCATAATTGACGGGAGTTCTCAAATAAATACCAGCCAATTGCGTCTCAAGTTAATTATTATCCTATCATTTTGCTTCTGTCATCGCTACGAGGACCCCTATCCCCTCCCCGCCACCTGCTCATTTTACATCCTCGAACCACAGTGCATTTTTTCATTCTGGTTCTGAAATATACTCAAGTGCATGCGTGGACTAATTGACCCTTTTGCAAACTTGTTTGTGTTAACACAAAATTTCAAAATTTTGAAAACTTCATACTCAGGATGCTGTACATGTTGTTGTGGATGTTGAGTTGGGTATGAGTTTACAGTTAGCTTTAACGCTATACAAATAAGCCTTGCCTATGTTACCAGATCTATGTGAATATTTGTCATTGGGCATTTAATTATATGTTTTTACTATAACATTGTACAATTGCTTTTCATCGTCACAGATAAAAGCACTTCCGTCGAAATTCGCACAATAATACAGTCTGATTGCGATCGATTGGCGTATACAAGAGGAGTATATCTCCACAATGTATCTACAAAGAATATTGCGAGCCACACCGACACGTCACGTTCAAACTCTTAGCTCGTTCCATTGTCAAGCATGATGGTTAAATCAATAGCTATATTTCATTGAACAAAATAAAACAGTCATTTTGCATGAAAAGCTACCTGAATGCAACAGATAAAAACTTGCTTCCGGTCATACACTTCTGTGATTGAACCTCAAGCCAAAGAGCTGTTAAATGACCTTTATTTATTTTTTATTGTAGTCAAGTTGCACATTACTAGATCCCATTGCTGTCATTTATAGACTAATTAGCAAGGTAGAGGTCTAAATGAATTAAATTGACCAAAATAGTTTGCAGTACATATCAAGCAAATGTATAAATTAGAATGTTCACCAAAGCTGATGTTTATCCTGTTCTGGTAAGCTCAGCCTAATCTTAGTGCATGAAATGCACTGAATTATTTTCCTATGAACCGTAGGCCAAAAACGCTATACTCCGATTCTGATTAGCTGATCATTGAGGGCTCGGAAATAGCAGTTTCCATCCCATAAAAAATGCTTTCTGACCCTCCAGCCACATCTATTCGCATTTGAAATTAGACGGCCGTGATGCTTTTCTGTAATATTTACAGATTAATAGACGCAATTTAAAAACAAAAGATTAATTGTGATGTGATCCCTAAGCTAGTAAATTAAATTTCCCAATATTTCGGCCCTTACAGCCGGTGTACATTCTCGGTTAACCGGTTTCAATAATGTGAATCGGATGAGATTAATTCAAAGGCGTCTCTATAGATATAGGTAAAGGCAGATGGGACGTCAGTCTATATATTTACTTCCTCTGCAGGATCCGTCGTTAATGCACATTATTACAGTCCACAGTGGCGGAGAGTCCATACAGTCAGGGGGCGGATGCCCCCCCCCCCTGACGGACTCAAATGGACTGCTGGCGCCCTTTTCAGCTCTTTACCACTGTTTACGTATTCGTGATTATTGACTTTTTTAATGTGCTCTCATCTACCTATTGACATTTGTCACATTTTGTTGGTGTAATTTGGCGATGACACCTATTTGTTCTTCGTTTATCTGCAAATAAGCCAGGCCCGGAAAGGGTCATTTTCGGCGATCTAGGGAGAATCTTTACTCAAAAAATTTCTGTACGCTACGCGCCAACCTGTGGTGGCGCTCCGCCAAGGGCGGCGGAAGCACTTTTAATCTGGGGGGGGGGCACCGACATCAAAGGGCACTTTGCAGAAATTCGATTAGACTGATGCAGCCTTATATTTAGTACCCTTTATAACTCTTATTGTATTATCTTATTTGCGTATACACATCACTCCATCAACGCCCCCCCCCCCCCCTCAAGGAAAATATGCATACTAGCACTGTAATATCCAATGTGCAAATTGGGAAACAAGGAACAAGTTTTCTTTTGAGACAAAATGAGGTGAAATCATGCTAGTTGCTAATGTAGTAATCTTCCGAATTAGAGTTTATTTCTTGTTAATATCTTAACAAAAATTTTTCCATTCGAAATAGCTTTGAGTTTGACCCACAGAAATTCATTAAAAGTCAGGGGCGTAGCCAGGATTTGCAAAGTTGTATGCACGACTATCTGAGCGGAGCGCCACCATCATTGGCGCGGAGCGTACAAGAAAATTTTTGGTTTTACAAACCCCTCTGATGGCCGGAAACGGCCCTTCCCGAGTGTTCATTCTGGTTCCCTGGCCTCTCGCTAACTTGAGACACCTCAATTTTTATGTAGATAAAGGGCACATTTTTAACCTGAGGAAAAGTGGGGGGGCACGTGCCCCCTGTGCCCCCCGGTTCCGCCGCCCTGCGCTCCGCTTAGATAGTGTCGAAAGCGCCCCTGCAGACCATTCTCGCCCCTCCTGACCAATACCCCTAGCTCCGCCACTGACAGTCCAGGTACTGTTTATAGATGCGATAAGCATGTTCTAACCTTTATACCATCCTTTTTTTGCACTAGGGAGAGGGCGGTCGTAATAAGTTTCGTAAATGCAATATTACTAAAGGTTTTCTTGTAGATAACACAATTTTAAAATAGGATAATTTGAAAAGATTTTTTTCTTCATATATTGGTCTAGTTCCGAGAATATGGAAACAAGGAAAACAACACTGAACTAAATAACTCCATGAACAAACTAAATTGTCATGAAACCAGGCATATATATATTTATATGTACTAGACTTTGAAATGACATTTCCAGAGCCACCGACACCGGGGTGGGGGCGGGGGCATGTCCCCCAATAATTTTCAAAGCAATGACTTTCAAATAGACTATTTTTAGCATGTTTTATAAGTTGGTGGATTTTGACAACTTTTGTCTTGGCCTCAGGCTGTTCACCCCCCCCCCCACCCCTCCCCCCAAATACCAAATAGAAACCATTATCGGTGTTCTGATTAGAACATCAAAGGAGGAATGTAAAAATTCCTTCTTAAACGTATGAAGGGTTGCAAAAATTATGACAATAATCTGCTTTTATTTTCCATGTCTATAGAATCAATCTTTGAAACAAATGGAATTTTACGGTGGCTTAATAGGGACATAGGGAAGAAAACAAGTCTTCTCAAATCTCAAAATTTAGACTTTTCATCACATAATTTTACCTTTTTAAATTTTTTTTTTACTTTGTAAGTCAAAAGTTTGAGATAAAAAGTCAGATATTAGATAATATGTCCACATTTTGAGATTTGAGGACCCCCTTTTTCCCTATGTACCTATTAAGCCAACGTAGAATTGGAATACCTTTGAATTTTATAATTTATTTCTTGCTGTGACGATGCATCAACCCCTCCCCCTTCTAAATTCATGTTGGGTATTTGGTGACTTTGATGTTGCATCACGTTTCGGAAAATTACCGTTGCACTGGTTGCCCCGTGACAATGGAAGCTGGTCAGTGATTCAGGTCTAATTATCAATAGCTATCCAGATGGTCCGGGCCGGGTGATCCATAGCGCACCTTATTGGGCCAACACCTTGCTGCCCCGTTCGCCAGTATAGGCTCCCTGCACATACTACATCTAAGACGTACGAACGTGTTGTAGGCCTATCACTCAGACACTATGTATGCATATTGTGTGTGTTAGATGGAACACGTATCGCGTGCTTGTGGCATAGCCAAATGATCCATTTTGGACAGCACATGCGGTACAAATCCATCATTCATGTACAGAAATCACAAAATTCCTGTCGACTGCCTGAACTTGCGATCTTTAAGAATTTTACAAAAAGACTCAATATAAGAGTTGTAACAAATTACGACCCAGTATATAGGTAAGTGGTTTAAAAATGTGCACA